>NC_090921.1:794415316-794725852 GCF_040938575.1 Ambystoma mexicanum | reverse complement strand
AATGTAGAATCGGAATGCAAACTGATCAAAGAACACCGGTGGTAGCATTTTTTGAGAAATCTGTATAGTGTTAGTAAGAATGTAGTCTGCATTATGGTATACATGTGTGTACAAAATCTTTTTTTAAAAAAAAAGCTATGACAAAGACATGGTATGGCAGTCCATGCAAATCAATAAATCCTATAATCTTATAGGCGCTCATGTAAAACGTCATGTCAACAATGTGATTTGCAAACCAACAACCAGTACATAAATCACATACATGAAACAAAAACCACAGCAATTGATAAGTACATAGAAAACAAACCCCCGAAGCTGCGGGGCCTACCTTATCGAAACAGGCGTTGGAGGACCGCACGCCCCACCTGCACATCGTCCGAATGTTGCTGCCCCAGACAGTAATGCCTGGTGAAGGTATGCGGGACCGCCCAGGAGGCCGGCTGGCAAATGTCCACCAGCGGTATCCCAGACCACAGCGCCGCCGACAAGGCAGTGGACCTCACGGAATGAGCATTCAGAGCACTCCGTAAATGCTTTCCAGCCTTAGCATGGCAAAAACAAAATGGCAGCCGAAACTCATCTGAAAAGTCCCTGCTTGGAGATGGCCTTTCCCCTTGTTGGACAGGCCATACCCCACAAACAGTTGCTTCGATTTCCTGAAGTCCTGTGTGCAATTCAGATAAAAATTTAGGGCCTCTTAACGTCCAGAGAATGCAAGGCCCTTTCTGCTGGCATGGACGCATTAGCAAAAAACGAGGATAAAGCAATAGCGCAAATTAGTGGCTAGGAGAACTTTGTCCTTCAGAAGCCTCAAGTAAGGAGGGTCAATGACCAATGCTTGTAATTCCGCCATCCGCCTGGCCGAGGCAATAGCCACCAGAAATGCCACTTTCCATGAGAGGAACTTCAATGAGGCCGTCGACATAGGTTCAAACGGAGGCTTCATCAAAGCTGAAAGGACATTAAGGCTCCATACCGGTGCAAATTTCTTTAACGGAGGAAAAGTCTGAACAACCCCATGAGGAAGTGTTTCACTAAACGATCACTAAACAGTGGGGCCACATGGCATTTTCTCGTAAACCTAGAAATCGCCGCCGGATGCACCTTAATGGATGACAATGCTAAGCCCCCTTCCGCCAAGTGCAACAGGTACGGGAAAACCTGCGCCTGATAAACGTTCAAAGGATCAACTCCCTGATGACCCTTACACCATTCACAGAATCTCGTCCATTTATGCCTTACGATACATTCGCAGAAGGCACCCTCGCTGCCTCCAGAATCCATCGACATCCTCGGGAGAGTCCTAAATGCCTGAACTCGGAGTGGTCAGGAGCAACGCTGCCAGGCTGAGATGCCGGATCGTGATGCCACACCCTGCCTTTGTCCTGAGACAGGAGAACCGGAGCCGGCCCCAAACGCATCGGCTCTTCCACCGCCATCTGCAGAAGATCTGAGAACCACGTCTGCCTGGGCCAAAGCAGAGCCACTAGAATCACTCAGCACTGGTACCTCCGAATCCACTGGATGGTCCGTCGAATGAGCGGGAACGGGGGAAATGCATACCTGAAGAGCCCCGTCCACGGGAACGAAAACGCGTCCCCCAAAGACTCTGGATGAGCCCCTCTGCTGGCAAGCTCCGGACACTGCTCGTTTTCCCTTGTCGCAAAAAGATCCAACAGAGGATGCCCCCATCGCCGGAAGATCCTCGAGACCAAGACAGCCTCCACTCATGCAGCTGGACAGAGTCCCGGCTGAGCGAGTCGGCCTGCACATTCAGCACTCCGGGCAGATGGAAAGCGAAAATGCTGAACCAGTGCGCCAGAGCCCAATGCCAAACGTCCTGTGCCTCCTTCGACAGGACTCGGGAATGTGTGCCCCCCTGTTTTCTTAAATAAAACATTGTGGTGGTATTGTCCGTCAACACCCTCAACACCGACGCACGGATGCGCAGAAGAAACTACTTTGGGACACAGTGCACAGCCCTCAACTCGAGCACAAGGACATTCACCAGGTCTTTGCTGATCGCCAGCTTATCGGACCACAATCCTCGACTCTGCGACCATCTGTCCGCGAGGAACTCTTGCATCGGCCTCATGAAGAGGCGGGAATTTGGCAGAAGAGGGATACACGAAGCCATAGCACCCAACAGTGACATGTAGCTTCGGACCGACAGAGCTGTGCCCTCCTTCCATTCGCTTGCCTTGGCACGCAACTTCCGCACACGCTCGTCAGAAGGCTTCACCAAATTTCGCTGGGTAAGAAACTGCGCCCCGAGAAACACCAACTCCCTGGACGGCGTCAAGAAAGACTTGTCGAAGATGACAGCGAATACCAGCCATTGCAAGAGCCGCATTGTCGCCACGAGAGACTCTCGGGCCCTTCCCGCCGACGATCCCCTCAGCAACCAATCGTCCAGGTAGGGGTATACATGATGACCTTCCCGCCGTAGGAAGGCTGCCACCAGAGCCAGACACATTGCGAACGTCCTGAGGGATGACTTCAGGCCAAATGGGAGGACCCGAAACTGATAGTGCTCCTCTCCTACCACAAACTGCAGGAACTTGCGGTGTCTCCGCCGCATAGGGATGTGAGAAGATCCAGGGAGGCCAGGAACTCGCCCAGCTGCGCCGACCGGATGACATCCTGAAGGGTGAGCATCTTGAACTTCGGGCGTTGCAGAGTCTTGTTCAATGCCCGAAGATCGAGAATAGGCCTCCACTTGCCTTTAGGCGTTTTCACCATGAAGTACCGGGAATAAACCCCCCAAGCCCCGCTCAGCCACCGGAACTGGTTCTATCGCCCCTTTCTCGAGCATGAGAACCACCTCCTGCCGCAGGATTGCAAGATGCGGCTGCGGTACATACACCAGAGGAATAGGGACCGGAGGACTCCTGAACTCCAACGAGTGGCCAAGACGCACCGTGTCCAGCACCCAGCGATCTGATGTTATTTTTCTCCACTCCTCGACATGCATGGCGACCCTGCCCCCCAGCAGATTGTCCAAATGGCAGTCATTGTTGAGGCTTAGATTGCCTCCCCCTAGACGCAGAGGGCTGTGAACTCGTCTTCCGCTGAGCCGCTGGAAGTCCCGGCCTTTCTGCCCAGACTGGACAGACCGCCTATACCCTTGCGAAGAGTAGCCGGAGCGCCCATAACCACGGTCTCTGGTGGAAGCAAACCGTGCATTCCCCAAGGTGCCCCAAAAAGGCCGAAAGGAGCGTCCACTCTTCAAGGAACCCAAGGATTTAGCAGTTTCCGTATCCTCCTTCATACCCTTTAGGGCCTCATCGATCTTTTCTCCGAACCAATGTTCGCCCTCACAAGGCATGTCGATGACTTTATACTGCAGCTTCGGCCGAAAGTCAGTGCACTTTAACCAGGCCTGGCGCTGAAGCACAACCCCATTGTTAATCTGATTAAAAACTGACTGCTAGGTCCACCGCTATATTTATGCTGTGGTTGGAGGCCTCCTCCCCCTCATGCACCAACAGCACTGCTTCCTTCCTCTGTTGCTCTGGCAGATGTCCAAGAAGAGGAGCCAGCTTATGCCACATTTCACGATCATATCTGGCCATGATCGCCAAGGAATTTGCAGCCTTTACCGCCGAAGCCCCGACCGTAAAGACCTTCTTTCCAAAAGCGTCCTGTCGCCTAGCCTTCCTGTCTGGCGGCGTAACGCATTTATGCTGGCTTCTGGCTTTTCGGCTGGCTGCTGCCGACACCACAGATTCCGCCGTGGGCTGCGACACCAAACAGCGAGGGGTAGACTCCAGAGCCTTGAACTTCTTTTCAAGCCGAGCCTTCAACGACGGTTCTGAAAATGGATGGCGCATCGTATGCAGGCTCTCCTGCAACACATGGTTGCGAAATCGGCACAGAGAATACCGCCTTCCTCGGCTTGCTCATATGGTCGAAGAGGAAGCAGTCCTTGTGTTCCCCTTCAGGTGCTAATCCAAACGCCAGACAAACTTTTGACATCATGGCGTGGAAGGCTCCAATGTCATCCGGAGGCAAGGGCTGTGTCCCATGCGTCATTCCTCGTTAGCGATGACGATGCAGTAGAAAGAGTGTCCAGTGGACTACTCTCAGGCTCCAATCCCGGTAGCTCTCGTTCTTCCGGGTGAGATCGTGGACAGTCCAACCCCACCAGCAAAGGCAATGGCAACTGTGCCGGAAGAGACTTTCTAGGAGCAACAACAGGCAACACCTCGATCAGGTGGAGGCAACCTTGCATCAAGCTGGATTGAAGCTTCGACAGCACCTGCAACGACAGCAGAGATTGCGGGTTAACCAGCGGATAACCGGGCGGACCAGCCCCCATTCCACTCGACGTCATAGGCCTTGCACTCTGTAAACCCAGAGCCGACGGGTCAAACACCTGCTCCTGTTCCTCCTCCCCTTCAGAAAACACAAATTGTAGCTGGATCCTGCTGCAAAATGTTCTCCGGGAGGATAGACTCAAAGGTGGCGGCCTGCCACACCCCACCTGACTATAAAAGTCCTTCCGATTCCCCCTGCGTGGCCGATAACAGCAGCGGGCCACTCTCCGTCAACGTCATGGACGGCGCCGATGACCCCATTGTCGACGACGCAACCGTAGACTCCAGCACAACCGTTGTCGACTGAACAACTATCGGCGACGGAGCAACGGTCGACTAGCTCGTCGTCTGAACCACATCCCCTGGTCTTGATTTTACCGGCAAGCCAGACTTTTTAGAAGAACCGGACCGGTACTTCAAGGACTCCTGGCTGGACGAAGACCGATGATGGCTGGACAAAGGCCTTCTCCAGGCCTTTGTCCAATTCCTTCGACTGTTCAGGCCTACCACCAGACCCCCTGGAATGGTCTGACCGACCCTGCTTGGACAATGGAGAACCACTCTTCGACTGCTGCGGCTTCAACAAAGACTTACTGCTTTTCCCCACATCACACGCAGGCACAGAGGCCCAATGCTTCTTCATTAGAGGTTCTGTCGATGCTGCCGGCGATGCTCAGCTGACTTCACCACAGTACCTGAAGACAGGCTACCTCGGACCGAACCCACCTCAGAAGGCGGGTACGTGCCCTCATTAAGCCAGCAGATGAGCAGTCGATTATGGTGCTTCAGGGTCTTCTGCGAAAACCCCCGACATATCTCGCAGGACTCTGCCGAGTGATGGGGGTAGAGACAGTAAAGATAGTCCATATGGCCATCTCCTTCGTACACCTTCTTCAAGCCACAGGTAGCACAAGGCCAAAAAAAGACTTCTTCTGGGCTACAGACGACATCCTAGCCCACGATATCAAACACATGTGCAAAAAACACGAGGTGATCCCAACAGATTGGAGACGGTTGCAATCTGAAGGGAAGCCGCGGGGGCGGGGCTATTTATACCACACGTCCTATTAGTGGGGCCTAAAGCAGCCAAAAAGGATGTTGATAGGACACTGAAGTGTCGCAATTCTCCCTAGGAAAAGGCTAAGTTAAAGTTACCGAGGTTTCCCAGCCTGACGATGGGGAATTATTCACAGCATGTGAATCCATGAAAGATCCAATGCTGGAGAATCTTGATCAAAGAAGTGAACATTTCATTGTATAATTAGTATCCCATGTTTATTGCATGTGTTATTTACAAGGAGTTTACTACCAAAGCAGTTGAGATGGAAGAAACACATGGAAATAGGTATATAAATAATATTGCTAGTTCTCATTAATCGCCCATTGATTTCTTATGTTCTGTTCATTGTGTGAAGTGTTCTTTAAAGTGAAATAGTTTACTTGTAATTCCATGTATGTTTCTTGCCACGGTAGAGATTTACAGTTGTTTACAACTTTGTGTGAATGTTGTTACAGATGGGGGATGAACTAGGCACCTCGAGATTGACGGTATCAACACGCACTCTGAAAACCAGGATAAATACAATCAAGGCTTTGACATTTTTTGGAAAGTAATGATTTGGAATTCTTTTCATTGGTATTAGATTGCAAAGTTGATATTCATATGTTCTGTGAGTGGGAAATAACTGAGGATTTTTTTATGTATTACAGGCCTAAAAAGACTAGTAGGAAGATTCAGACCACACCACTAACAAAGGATGTTGCTTGCCAAACCAATATCACTTGGGAACAACTAATGTTTGAGGTTGCGAATGCTCGCCCCAAGGTACAGAATTGGGGTGCTTATGTGCATTGGCCAGAATATAAACTGATTATTACCAGCGAGTCATGGAATGTAACGATGGATCATTGTTACAGCACACAACCGCCACCGGAACTGACCGACAACACAGAAGATGCTTCATCATTACTTGGTGATCCTCTCACCCAATCCACGCTGTCAAAACAATTTGTCAAAGAAAGATATATTGTTCCCTGTTTCCCCAATACATTGAGAAAATCCTGAAATATCACAGATTGAAATCACAGAGGCATGTTTGGAATTAATCGACGAATATGTGCATGACCCCGATTTCACCAGGGATAGTGCGCAGGACTTATCCACTACCATAGAATCTCGAACCACTATATTGCAGGGCAATTGGCTACTGAGGGAACCAAAATACATTGTATTTGAGAGATGTTTTCTACAGATTATACAAATGATTAGATGTGACTATAGGATACGTAGGAGGATTTGAGGGGAGCCACTGGTGAAGTTTACTAGAGTAGCCAAAGGCACTAACCTGAAGATCAAGGGGAGCTGTGCGCACAACCATTACACTTTTTGTGGTCCGCACAATGCATTCTCTGAAAAGTACCAGCTGGGAATTTACTTGTTGTTCTGCTCTGTTGTTCAGTGGTTCAATCTTTGGTAAAATATCAAGTTTCTGTACATTTTTAGGCCTTGAGTGCCTTTCTAAAGCTGCATACTACAAATATCAGACAGTTCTTGTTCCACGTTATTAGTCAGGCCTGGAATCTCGAACAGATATCTATAGACAATGCTCCTGCAGGCAAAAGGGTCAGGCTTGCTGGTGATGGAAAGTGCGACAGCCCTGAATTTTCGGCCAAGTACTGCACTTAACACTTGCAGGACATGGACACTGAAAAAGGAGAAATTACTTTTCGCCATTTTCTTTCTATGGATTCTTCTCCCGCAGATTCCTCGTCTGATAGATATCCTCATCCAGCTCTGCTGCTCAGAAACTTTTTCGACAGGGGGCGTCGTAGTGGACTTCGACTCGGGCATTGATCGTCTGTCTTGCTGGATCGTTGTTAGGGAGAATTCTCTGTAAATGCTAATTTCCCAAACCTAGTGAGTCCCCCAGCAGCTTTGCTGGATTTTTGGGGTTTATTTTTTTCTCCTGCTAAGAGTGAGACTCTTTTTCTCCCACGCTTAGGCATGTTTTGAGAATGTCCTTTGACTTTGTAATGTGTTTTATGGGCTATTGGGTCTTTTACTCCATAGGGGTTCGTGTGTTTTTGGTATGTGTGTTACACAGCACCCTCAGTGCAGTAACACAGGGGTGTCATAGTGACCCCCAAACATAGACTCCATACCCTGGGACTGACTACTGTCTTCCAGGGCATGTAAAGTCACCATTGACTTTACTAGTCTTAAACTGTGAACAGAACCAGTACAAACCATCATATTGTGGAAGTACTGGTAGGGGTAATTAGATTGCCCCTGGGTCTGTTTTTCGAGGGGGCCCTGCGCAGTCCCCCCTCGTCGAGTTTCTGGCTGGTGGCAGTGGTTACCATGCAAAATATTCCACCGGAATATTTCCTATGGCATTTTCCCATTCATTTTAAACGCACCACTTTTTTTGGTGCAATGTTAAAGATACCGCCGGGTTATTTATTTAATATTTATTCCCCGTTTGGGTCTTTTTGCCAGGACTCGGTTTTAAAATGGCGTTTGTGTTCACCTCTGTAACTCCAATCCAAGTCGAGCCCTTTGTTCCACTTTTGGCGGGCTTCTGCACAGAACCCTCCAAAAGTGGTGCCACTCTGTCTGGGTCTACAGGATGTGTGGGAGGGGGGAATAGGCACCCTGGACTGAGTTGCCACGGCAACTCAAGTCGCACTCTTGTTTGATTGGCCCAGTGGTGAACCGCCCGGCTCACCACTTAGCATGTTTGAGTGACAGCTAGGACTGATGAATGGGGGTTTTCTGCATAAAAGCAGGGCTTTGGGGACTGGAACTTCAGACGTCGCCACAGGACCTAAAGAATCCGAAGAGGGAGAAGCTGAGCCGACCTGCAACGACGACACCACCGGTGGAGCCCTGCTGAACCGACTCACCACTTCCCAACGACAGAGAAGATCTTCTTCCTGGAGAGTCTTCTTCCTTTGAAATGGTGGGGTTAACCAGTTTACCCTCTTTTCGCCTTCCTGGATCGTCTCGTGGTCGAATCGCCCGTGCCAAGCACCCCGGCGGCCGGATAGCCACGCTTCACCACTACCGCAAATAAAATGGTAGTACCTTTTAACCGGGAAACACTGCGGCTGGTTTCTTCCCTGGCAGTGCAATGACCTACAGCTTTCCTCCACGTCGAGATCTTCTCTTCCCCTGGACGAAGCACCGACTTGCACCCGCTGCCAGGAACAACTGCCCCCGCGGGAGCTTTCTCACCATTTCAGGTACTGTGTCCCGCCTGGACTCCCTTGCAACAGACTGTTCAAGGTGTCCCATAAATCCTTGACTCTCTATCCTGGGGTAACCTGGGACCTGTTAACTAACTTTTCTGAACTGATCCAACTCCTTTTGAACTATCTGCAAAGACTTTTAAAGTGTACTTCACCTTTGTGATCTTGGGCACATTCCGCCTTGCTCTCTCCAAGAGTGGGCCTGGCCTATTAACTTTTTGCTCTACAGTAGACTCTGCCTTTCTTGACTTGCTGTGGTTCTTTTAAAAGTGTTGGTATTGTGTGTTTTCCTAATTCTACCTTTTCCCTCCCTTTTTAAATAATTATTGGAGTGCCATCTTGGTTAAGCGCCCACCTCTGTATTGATAAGTGGTGTTCTTTTCCTAAGACTTGTCGAATAATTAATCAGGGAGGTGTATATATTTCTAGTGACTGTGTTTGAACTTGCTTGACATATTAGTGCCAGTGTATTTTTACAAGTGTGTTTTTAAATAAATAATTATATACTTTTATACCCAGGCTCTGGTCAATGTTTGCTTGTGCTACTGTATTTTTGTACGTAATGTGTATACTCTATATACTACCTAACTCTTGTTGAGAGAAGTCCGACTGCTCAGCCACAGCTACCAGGTAAATCCGGGTGGTACAGACTGCGACCAATTGGGTTTACTGCCAACACCTGTAGTCTTAAACTTTTTGCAGTGGTCCCTAAGGGAACTGCACAGGTTTCTGCCTAACAATCGTCTGCTCCAGACGGGACGTCAGGCGTCGTATATATACCATGTCACTAAGCCTCACACCTCAGTTCCTCCCTTTTCCCCTGTGCTTGAACGCTGCAAAGGAAAACAATGTGAGGCAAGGCTAACCAGCCTGTAAAAAATGTAATAATGGGAAACATCCCAACGGGGAGACCCTGCAGAATTAGAAAATGTAACTTTTTTTGTTTTGAAAAACAAGCGACTAGCCAGATAGAAGAGGCCACCTCAAAGCCATCACCAGGCGTCCCTTTGCTTAGACCGATGCGCCAAGCCATAAGAAATTCATGAGTGGGGAAGGATGGGAAGGGGTGATGAAGAATCTGCGGGAGAAGAATCCATAAAAGAACATTACAGGTAAGTAATTTCTCCTTCAATGGATTTCTTCTCTCCCACAGATTTCTCATCCGATAGACTCCCTAAGCAGTTAGGACGACTGAGGTGGGCAGAAAGTGCTACAGCAACAGATTTTCTGCAGAATTTTGCCGATACACTACCAAAACGTGCATGAGACCGCTGTGCAACATCCAGGCAATAGTGCCTGGTAAACGTGTGAAAGGACGACTATATGGCTGCATGACAAATGTCCCAAATGGAAACTCCTCTCTGCAAGGCTGTAGAAGCCGAGACCCCTCTCGAGTGTGCCCTGATGCCGGGAGGACACTCCCTGCCTGCAGACGGGTAACATTCTGCGATGCAAGGAATAATCCAACAAGACAGAGTCTGCTTGGTTACAGCCAGACCCTTGTGAGACAATGAATGGGCCATGAAAAGCTGGTCCGATTTTTAGAAACTCAGACGTCCTCGCACAATCAAAGCTCAAAGCTCTTTTGGGATCTAAACAGTGGAACCGCTCCACATCATTAGAGAGGCGTGGTGGAGGGTAGAAGACCAGTACATCTATGGACTGAGAAAGGTGGAACTCAGAAACCCCTTTTGGGAGAAAAGTAGGTCTGACTTTAATGGAAACTTTTTCCTGGAACAAAACGCAGGAACAGGGGCTTGCAGGACAATGCCTGCAGCCCACTAACCCTCCTGGCTGACGTGCTTGCAACCAAAAAGGCTGTTTTCAAAGACAACAG
This sequence comes from Ambystoma mexicanum, assembly GCF_040938575.1. Lineage (NCBI taxonomy): Eukaryota > Metazoa > Chordata > Amphibia > Caudata > Ambystomatidae > Ambystoma > Ambystoma mexicanum. Next base: position 794,715,445 of record NC_090921.1, on the reverse strand, counting down.
TCTCAAGGAACAGGAATGCATGGGCTCAAACAAACAAGAGCCCCCATCTAGAATGTCAGAACCAGATTAAGATCCCAATCTGGGACAAAAAGGGAGTTGGCAGAAACGTATTCACAAGGACCTTCAGGAATTGGGCCATAACCAGGATTGTAAAGAAAGATTGAGAAAGAGGCTGTTGCAGTAGTCCAGCCTAGAGAGAACCAGGGCTCTGGAGACGGTGAGCTTCTGGGGGAAGGTGAGAAAAGGGAGAATACCTCTGAGGAGGTACAGCTGGAAATGGGCCTTCTTGCCAAGGTATGTGATGTGTGGAGAGAATGAGAGAGTGGAGTCATAGATGACCCGAAGGTTTTTAGCCTCACAAGAAGCCCAAGGAGGCCAGCCAGAGTGAGAGAGGAAACGGGGAAGCATGGGAGCCAATGAGAAGGTTCTCAGTCTTACTAGAGTTAAGGCAGAGATAGTTAGAGGAGCACCATGCCTGAATAGTGGATAGACAGTGAGGGATGAGCGAGGAGGAGGCTGAGGGTAACTTGAAAGAGAGCTGCGTGTCATCAGCATAACACTGAAAGTTAGAGGAAAAGGTAGAGATCAGGGGGGGCCACGGGGCCAGATGGACATTGACGAGCCAGGGGGAGAGGAAAGAGCCCTGGGGAACACCACATGTGGAGAGAAAGGACCCAAGCTGAACCTAGGATGGTCCGTCCAGGAGGAAGGAGGTCAGCCATGCCAGAGGTCTTGTTGAGACGAGTAATCAGGATGTTGTGGTTGACTGTGTCAAATGCAGAGGAAAGGACTAGGAGAATGAGGACAGAGGGAGACCTAGAGTCAAGATTAGAGCGCAGATCTTCACAGGCGTTCAGGAATGAAGTTTCTGTGCTACGGCTGCTCTGATGCCAGGCTGATGGGTATTATGTCAAATGATCCCCCCAGACACAGCAAGCTTTTAATGCAGTTTTATTTTGTGTTCTAGCTGCAGCAGCCCCACACCATCCCCATCATTACAACTGCTATTCTTCAAAGCCAAACATTCTAATTGCAACAAATGACGCAGGAAGCTGGTTCCACAACAGAACATCCATGTAACCCATAGGTAAGAATGCAATGACCGTACAAACGAATGACTATATACATATCACCCATTTGGGTGTTGTACCATCCCATTGACAGACTAACCTATTTTTATGTACGCTCCCCATTAAGTTATACCTATACAACCCACCTCCTCCCCTTCACAGGGTGTGTAACACGACAGCCTTTTACCTGTAGTAACCATCTCCATTACATCTTATGACGGCCACTCTCTCTTTACTCCACCTCTCCCCATTACTAACTGTTACCCAGATCTGTCGACACCTTCATTGGAGTTAAGAACTTTTGAACCCCTTTTTCTACTCTCCTTTCCTTTTCTTGACCACCATTCCCTCTTTCAATGTGCACTCCTTCACACAATTTCTCTCATCATACCTCTCCGTGGTCCTCTTTTGGGCATTCACCATCCTCTCTTGCAAAACCATTGCTTGTACCTATCCACGCACTTCCACACATTTTTTCATCCAACCAGGATGCAACTCGGGACCCTTTTCCTCAAAGCATCAAATGGGGAAACACCGTCACCTGGTGTGGAGCAATCCTGTATTGTACCACACGTTCCATAACAATCCGCTCCCAATCTCCTCCTGACGTGATGGCAGTTCTAATAACCTCCATCAACATCCTATTAAACCTCTCAACAATTGCATTCCCTTTTGTAGTATACATTACCGTTGTTGAGTGCTCAATACCATTTTCCTCCATAAAAACCTGCATCTCCCTTTCCACAAACTGGGGACCATTATCCAACACAATTTTTCTGGGAAATCCCTCTCTCCAGAACACTGACTCCAAGAACCTTATTATCCCAGGGGAACGAATGTCCCTCACGACACACACCTCAGGCCACTTTGACAAGTCCATCAATACAACCAGGTATGTATTTCGGGCTCCCTGAACAGTCACAGGACCTAAATTGTCTATGGCAACCACATCCCAAACTGAACTGGGCGGCTCGACAATCTTCATGGGCGGTACCCTGGTACGTAGGGCCTTATCACTATCCATACATGCCATGCACTTCTTCAAAAACAACTCGATATCATGCCACCAAAAATCTTGCTGTATTAGACCCTTTGTCTTGCTAACACCGAAATGTCCCTCCTGAGCGATTTCCAACACAACCCTCTTCATACCTTACAGCGCCACTAACCGCTCACCTCTAGACAAAATTCCTTTCTCCACACTCAATTCCCGTTTCACCTTCCTATACCTCTTTAACTCATCATCCAGCTCCACTACCAACCACCCTTCTTGGACATACTTTGTCACTATCTTGTAAGACACACCCTTGTCACACTCTTCTCTCCAATCACTTTCCTTGGCAGTTTAACTGTTCACAAAAACCTTGCCTTCTTCCTCACAGATCATAACATCACTATCCTCGATATTACTGCAGAACAAAGCATCAGCAATGACATTTAGCTCACCCATCACATGCCTCACTTCCATGTCCAACCCCTGGAGAGAGGAAATCAACCTGACAATCCTCCTTGAAACTCCATCCAGTCCTTTCCTTTCAAAGATGCCTACCAACAGCTTATGATCAGTTACAACAAATGTCCTTCCCCAAACAAATTGGTGGAATTTCTCAATCCCCCACACACATGCCAAGGCATCCCTCTCAACAACGGAATATCACCTCTCAGGCCCCTTCAGAACATGCAGCGCAAAAGCAACCATGTGCAACACATCCCCTTTCCTGTGCATCAGTACACATACAGGACCGCTCTCACTGGCGTCAGTGTGCAACTCCACCTCCCAACCATCATTAATACCCTTTAAAATGGGAGCACTCACCAAGAAATGTCTTATATCCTCAAATTCTCCATTGCACTTTTCACACCAAACAAACCTCACCCCCTTCTTTACCAACGTTCTTATGGTCTTAGTTCTCTCAGTCAAATCTTTGATACATTTTCCATACAATTCAACCAATCCCAGATATGATGATAATTCCTTTTTATCCCTTGAGGCATTCATCTTCATTATAGCTTCTAAGGTTGCATATTTTGGTTTTATCCCATCCGCCAACAACTCATGGCCCAAATACTGAACTTTCGCAACCCTAAATTTGCATGTGTCTACCGAGACAGTAAAACCTGCTTCTGCTATCTTTTTCAACACCAAATTCAGTCCTCATCATGCTCCTCCTCATTCTTCATCCACACCAATATATCGTCCTGATAACAGCATGTCCCTTCCAGTACTTTAAGCAGTATGTTCATAAGCCTTTGGAACACACTTGAAGTGGACACCAATCCGAATGGCATCCTTTTGCATTGATATAGGTCAAAAGGTGTTATAAAAGCAGTTGGATCCATAGAATTAGGGTGCAGCTTAACCTGATGTTAAGCTGCCTTCAGGTCAAGAGTTTAAAATATTGCAGCCCCTCCCATTCTTGCCAGTAAGTCATCAATTTTGGGAAGTGGAAATCTATCAGGCATCACATTTTTATTAAGACCCCCAAGATCAATACATAGCCTCAAACTCCCATTGGGCTTGTGCACGGCCACAATGGGGTTTATTCATTCTGCTGCATCTGCCTCCCCAATTATCCCATTCATTCATCATGCGCTTTAGTTAATTTTGGACATCAATCTGTCAAGCAAGCGGTATGGTACATGCTCGCGACCTTACCGGTACCGAAACCGCCCTTATTTTTATCAGATGGACGAATCCCTTCAGACAGCCCATCCTTTCCGCAAAGACCTCTGAAAACAACTTAACCACGTCTGTATCCATCACCTGAACAGATTCCACTGAACCCGGGGCTTTATGCACTACAATTACTTCAGAAGGGTGATCAGGACCAAGTCTCAACACAAAGTCAGCCTGGGCATCCCAGAACAGTAGATTCCAACCACTGAATGTCACTCTAACCATTCCCTGGGCACTACTCCCACCATATCTAAACTGAGCCCAAAACTCCCCTACAATGTTGATGGGAACATCACCATGGGCATGTGCGCTCATACTTCTCTCTTGTAAATCACAACAATTGCATTTCTCTCTCCAAGTTTCCATATTTACAAAGGTATAATCCGCCCCACAATTGGTCAGTAATTTCACAGGCACTGCATTGACTGATATCTCTGCATGAGGCTTAACACGTTTGGGCATAACATCAACAGTATTTACCACACATACTTCTCCACTCCCTTCATCCTGCCAAAGAGTTGTGCAATCCTGAACCATTTTAAAACCACCAGGCTTGTTCAGGGTCGGACTGGAACAAGAAATAGGCCCGGTCACCCAAAAGAAAGTGGCCCACCCTTCGCGACCCTTGACATCACCAGAAGTGATGTCATTTGACCCCACCACAAAGTGACATCCCGGGAAGCGATGAAACACGACCTTTCACCCCTTGACAAAACAGGAAGTGGCATCAAATAGCATTGTTCCTAAGTACACTAAATTACTGTGAATCCAAGCAGACGTCCAAGACCACATGATAATATGTTATTGTATAGCACTTACGCTTAAGCTCTTTTTTATAGAACAAATATGCATATAATATCACCTAACCTGTGTTGGTACTCATTTATCGACCTAAGAAGGATGAAAGGCATTTTGAAAAACCGACCCAGGCATGGCAAGAAACTGGCCCCCAATCCCCAGGGACGATTTTGGCTCAAACACAGGCCGAAAGGCCGAGGGTTCAATCCGACCCTGGGATTGTTCCAGTGCCTACAACAGCGAGCCACATAACCCTTCCTTCAACAGTCCTTGCATATCACATGATGCGCAAACTACTGCTCATCTCTTGCCAGCTGATCAGGGTTTTCACATCTATGACATCTCTTGACGAAGGGTCTTCCTTCCATCCTTTGTTTGAAGTCCACTTTCTTTTTATATGTCTGTTTAGTTTCTTCCTTATTACTCTGTTGCTTGCGAGATTTGTTCTGGTCAAGAGCATTTGTGCAGCCGGCGGCACCCTTTGTAGGTTCAATATCCAAAGACTTGATGCACTTCTCTGTCTGCTCCACCATTTTCGCTATTTCAATAGCCCTTTCTAGTGAAAGGTCCTCACAACTTGCTCCTTCTCGACACAGAGCTTCTCTAATCTTAAGAACAGCACACAGTATCATCAACTGATCCCCAATATGTTCATCTCTACAATGAGCGTTGTCGCACTTGATTGCCAACCCACAAAGAGCAGTGACAAATTCTTCAATTGTTTCTCCAATCTTTTAATGCCTTATAGTGAAGTGGTATCTCGCTAAGAATTTATTTTCCTTGACAATGAAGTGTTCATCTAATTTTAGCAGGCTCTGCTCAAAAATAGACAAACACTGCTTCTTGGATCTGCAATTTGGGCAGTTTTTTTAAAATATCATCTGACCCTCTTGTCCCAGACAATGATATAGCAGAGCGTCCATGCAATCAACTGCAAAATTATTCCCATATACTCCATGCAGATACCTCATGAATCCATGTTTCCAATCCCCCCACTTAACATTGGGCCTGCCTGGGTCAACAAGGATCAGCGCAGGCCTGGGGATATTCATTTCCTTTAAACCCACTATGTAAAAAACAATTTGCTTCAGTGCAAGACTGTCAGTGTGCAAACGCTCCTAGTTTATATATTTCTAGTATAAAACTCCTTTTTAGGCAAACATAAATGACACTGACAACATTCCTGTGGAATCCCTTTAAACATGCACATTTGCTTGGAAATTGAGATTGGTGTACCAAATCAGTCAGAATCAATGTTTTACACAGAGCGCCTGACCTAAAAACAGCAGAACGCGCTGGGACAATGAGCATGTCCGCAAAGATGCCTGACTTTAAAATGGCCAACAGACATCCGACAAGACTTTGCTCGCTATTACAACTGTTGTGGGCTGTGTCAGAGATGGGCTCCACCTTTCTCACTGATTGAGACGCGTCAGCGAGGTGCTTTAATGATCCACTACCTTGTGCTTGCGATCTCAATGCACTTGACTGCCCTTGACCTCGTTCCCACACGAAATACATTTCCCAGGACTGCACGCTCCGTTCTGGTCTTGGTTCCCTCGAGGATACGCATAGGTAAATGAGCGTTCCTGAAATGAACTTCTGGCTGGGGCTGCTAATTGCGCTGGATCCTCGTCGCCAGTATTATGTCAAATGATCCTGCAGACACAGTGAGCTTTTAATTAAGTTTTATTTCATGTTTTAGCTGCATCAGCCTCAAACCATCCCCATCATTACAATCTCTCTTCTTCAAAGCCAAACATTCTACTCAGAACAAATGACACAAGAAGCTGGTTCCACAACAGAAGATCCATGTAACGCATAGATGAACAGTTAACAATGCAATGACAGTACACATGAGTAACTATGTACATATCCCCCATTCGGGTGTTGAACCATCCTATTGACAGGCCAACCTATTTTTATGTATGCTCCTTATTAAGTTATACCTATACAACACTGGTCATGGAACCAACCAACCAACAGATTCAGTGTGGATGGTTAGCTGGGAGATAGCCAACTTCTCCAGGAGTTTGCCCAGGAAAGGAGTCAGAGATCCGGCGATAGTTTGCCAGAATGGAGGGGTCGGCAGAAGGCTTTTTAGTTGGGGTTCGCAAGGGAGTGCTTAAGAAGAGGGGAAAGATCCAGTGGCGAAGGAGCGATTACAGAAAATCGGCCAAGGCTGGAGAAAGAGAACCAATGTTGTCCTTAATGGTTCTGGAGGAGCAGGGGGTCACCTGTTTGGATGAGACTTTCATAGACCGGACTTGTCTTGAAACAGCTTGATGTGTTACAGGAGAGAGGGAGAAGAGAAGGAAAGGAGGCCAAGGAGGGCCTGCGAGAGGTAGAGGGAGAGAAGAGGAGAGTGTGGACAGGATGTCCAGGGTTTCAGCGATGAAATGAGAAGCCAGAGCAGAGGCGTTGCTAGGGGGGGTAAGGGGGCTATAGCCCCGGGTCTTTTGGTTGTAGCCCCGGATAGAATCTCAGGAGCTACAACCAAAAGACTAGCTAGCCCCCAGTCCCAACAGTTCCGACATCAGCGTAGCCCCGGGTCTTTTCCAGACCTAGCAACACCCCTGAGCCAGAGCCATGCAGAAGGCCTGGGTAGGTGTAGAAGAGGTAGGTACTGCAGTAGGATTGACCAGCTCCTTGCAGATTTTGAAAAGTTTAGAGGCAGCAGAGATGCAGGCTTGAATATGAACCCTCTTCTTAGAGAAGATGGAGTCTGTATTTCCTTTGGAGCAGATGTCAGGCAGTTTTTGTCAGAGGGTGCACCCGAAGCTCCCCACTTCCGTTCAGATACTCTGCACTTGTGTTTCAGAGCAGCCAGATCTGAGTCATACCAAGAATTGCACTTGGTAGCAGGCTTCAGGCAGATCCTCATAACAGGGGCAAGGATATCCAGAATGTTAGAGAAGGAAAGGTCAAGGTTGGAAAGGGCTGTGTCAGGATGGGAGTCAGTCCCAGCATTAGGTGGGGGAGAGAAAGTGGAGGCAAAGGCAGCCGCTGACACTCGCTTCACAGGCCGAATGACACGAAGGAAGGTGGCAGTGCTGGGTGGGCTTTGCCAAGGGAACAAGAAGCTTCAAGAGAGAAGTGGTCAGTCCAGGAGAGAGGCGTAGTGAGAGGATTGGAGAGGGGGATGTCTGAAGAGAGGAGAAAATCCAAGGCGTTGCAGGCAGAGTGAGTCGCACCAGAGGGTAGAATGGAGAGGGAAAGATTTGCATAGGTTGCAAAAAAGCCCAGAGGAGTCTGGGGAGTCCAGGTGGATGTTGATATCCCCAAGGAGGACAAGCTGAGAGGTAGAGGAAAGGAGAGAGGAAGTGAGGTCAGTCCAATCTGAGACGAAGAGGGTGGCCTGGCCAGGTGGCCTGTAGATGGGGGCCAAGGTCAAAGAGAGACAAGGAGAGATAAGAGAGCCTGCAGACCAGGCATTCAAAGCAAGAATAGGTCTGAGTGGGGATGTTGGAAACAGGTATCCACTCAAGAAAGATTAGGGTCACTTTGCCTGCGGGCCTATTATGCCGGGGCTCAGAGAGGATCTTGTAGCGCTGGGGGAGGAGCATGTCAATACTTGTAAAAGAGCTGGCCCTGAACCATGTCTCGGTATGAGCGAGACCGTCCAGGTCCAGGTATTCAAGGAGGTGGTAGAAGTCAGAGGAGTGTTTGTTAGCATAGCGCGAGGTTTGAGTAGCCATGTTGTTTTGCTTTCCATAAAGTGCACGGATATAGTCATTCTTCTTCTCCCCAATACACTACATAGAAAACATTGGACACTTGACAGGCAAGAAATCACACACGCGCTGCTCGATAAAATGGCTTTTTATGGCAGTTTAAAACTTATATAATATAACAAAAATAAAAGTATATTATATGGTACACTTCACCGTTGGCACAGCTGACCACCTCAGCTTGCCAAAATCTTCACTGGCCAGCTTCCAGACCAGGTTGGCAGAGAGAGTCTTCACAACGGAACCAAAAGTAAAAGATGTGTCTCCCCATTCCAGGGCACAGAAGCTTTTCTCTGTTAGTCTAATCTGGTGCTCTCCAATTTAAAACTACCACAAATTGTCATGATCACAACCAGGGTTACTGGTTTAATTTCAGGAATTCAGGCCAGGCGCGATGCTTTGTATAGATCTGTAGGCTCTAGATGGGTTTTAGCATGGCAAACATGGCATTCTCACAGTCCACAGTATAAAGTTAAATATAGACTTCCATAGAAACTCAATAGTATCCCAATACCCCTAAAATGGCCACCCTGTGGGTCACTGATAAGTTATAATAGAGAACCAGACATTGGGCATTGATGGCTATATAAGCCCACCCTCCGCAGTAACACGCGTTTCGCGTTAGGTCCGCTGACAGCGGTGTAACGCTACCGGCGCTCAGCTCACAGAACCTGCAGAATAAAAGTAAAGTAATGTTATTAATCTGAAAAGCTCACAGAATATCTACAGACCACAGACTAGTATTACCAAACCAAAGTTTCTGCCGCCGCAGTCCTCCAACAGAAGATTCCTTCTGTCATAGTTCCCAGTTCTTTCATCAGCCTTCGTTCGCAGCAACAGTCCAAGGTTTGTCCGACTTCCGAAGACCTGCAATACAAAGGTACCAAAGTTAAATAACTAACATTACAGAATTAAAGGCGAATGAAAATACTTACGCACATACGTACCTGAAGCTCCCATGAGTTTTTTCCTCACAGTTAAAAGCTGCACTTCACAGAAGAAGGCAGTAGTTTTTGAAAACAAACTTACGCTGTGCAGCGCTCTTTTACCTAATATGCGCGCATACTTACCACAATAGAAAAACCCTCATCAGGCTACCTAAGACACCCACGCTTGTGCGCTCCAACTATAGCAAGCGTGCCAATTTACCTCACAAAAAGACTTTCACAATTATTTTTCCTAACCTGCAAAAGAAAACTTTATTTGATTCAGCAAGAGAGATCTCTCCAACTTTAGAACGTTTTTCCTCAGAGACATCTGCCTTTTCCCCTTGTTTCTGACAAGAAACTTTTATCATATATAAAGACACTTAGCCTTAGAGGCTTACCAGAGTTCAACAGCATCTAGTCTTCTGAACCTACGCGCCGCTGTGTGTTTTTGCAGGATGGAGAGCTCCAAAAACACAGGTGAGAAGAGTGTGGGTCTTAGAAATAAAGGGGGAGCTATTTAGGCTGGAAGGCAGGAGAGAGCCCTAGTAGAATTTAACATTCATATTAATTACAGTACCTCCCTTCTTGTTATCTCTAGTTCATGACAGGAAAAACCATTAAAGAACCCGTTTTAGCAGACCAACAGGGGCCTTCGATCATTACGCTCCTGTGGAGACAAGGTAAGCGCTACACACATACATGATGGTACTTTTCCAGAAAGTTCACCTGTTGCAAGCATCCACATAAACTGGCATGCGGCCGAAATGTCACATGGAAAACTCCAAGCGGCCCTTCCTCATGGGAGCGCAAACAACACATAGTTTGCTTTTGGCTCCTGCAATGTTATCAGGTGCTTTATTCAAAACAATCCCTGAAATACTGCAGACTGGAACAAAATAGTTTTCTAGTGATTCAAATGCAGCCGTCACTGAGGCTTGAAGAAAATGTCCACTGCTGCACCCAGGAGCATTTCAAATAAACTCCATGTTTTAGTCAAAGATATTACATTTTTTAAAAGCATTACATTCGACCCTTGGACATTTGGCTTCCATAACTTAGTGGCACTAAAGTCGGCTTCTGGAACCGATTAAGAATTATAACTAAACTAGAAATGCATTGAAAACAACAAGAATCAAAATATTATAAGAATGCAAGCAAAAGCATAACACACGGTTTCTCAAATATTTGGAATCCGGGAAAACAACCAATCCCATCAATTCCTAGTATGGAAAGATGTTACTTCCTTTGTCGAATCCTTTGAACTTTTGGATGTGGTTTTGCACACCTGGGAATGGTCACTCAAACGCATTCCTTCAAATGCATTACAACCTAAATTATGTTTCAATAACAAATAAGCAATAGTAGTTCTATTCTGCAAAACTCCTTTTCCGATAACTTTGCTATCAAGAAGCAATTCTTAGAAGGCTTTAGAGGTATGATTTTCCCTCCACAACGTGTGCCATAACCGCACACCAAGCCTCCATGACTGCACATAGCTTTGTGGGAACGTAAGCTGCAATAGCATGGGAAATTCTTCAAAGGGGCAGGTTGAGAGGGAGATGTGGAATACGTTGGAGGAACATCCAGTCACAAGAACGTTACCAGTTGGTAAGTAACTTGTTCTTCGAATGGATTGTGTCCTCCAACGTATTCCACATCTTTGACAGACTCCCAAAGCAGTATCCGTGAACGGAGGAAGGAGAAGAATTTGGACATACCCAATCAGATGGCCGAATAGAGCACTGCTTTACCAAAGGCCATATCTTGACCATGCAAAGCATCCACAGAGTAATGCTTGACAAAGGTGTGTATGGAAGACCACGTTGCCACAGGAGGGTCATTGCCAGCCAATCTGTAACATTCAGCAATGGTGAGGATAATCCACCTGGACAAGGTCCATTTGGTAACAGCCTGGCCCAATCAGTGTCCAGTGTATCCCACAAAAAGTTGGTTGTCCACTCTGACCCTCGACATGCGAGTCTCTCCTCTTCCTTACCAGGATGAGGAGGAGGCTAGAAAGCAGGCAGTACCACCTTCTGTCTCAAATGAAACTCAGACTACCTTAGGTAGAAAGGAAGGACGTACCCTCAGTGCAACCCTATCCCTGTGGAATACAGTAAAGGGTGGCTTAGACGAAAGTGCCTGCAACTCGCTCACTATGCGAGCAGATGTAACTGCAATCAAGAAAACTGTCTTGAAGGTCAGTTTCAAAGGACAAGAGAGCAAAGGCTCAAACGGAACATCCATTAAGAATTTCAAGACTAGGTTCAGATCCCAAACCGGCACCTGAAAAGGAGACGGCGGGAACACATTTGTGAGCCCTTTCAGAAACTGGGCAATCAAAGGAATCTTAAAGTAAGAACATTCTTCAGATGAGTGTTTGAAAATAGACAGCTCCGCCAGGTAGCCTTTAATGGTACCCACTTGAAGACCCTTGTGGGCCAAAGAAAGAAAGAACCATCGGAATGGAACACTGAAAAGGGTCGACATTGTGTCCTCTGCACCAGACACAAAACCTACGGCAAAAGTACAGGGATTTGGTTGCCGGTCGCCTGGCCAAAAGCAACACCTCCATCACGTCATCCGGAGGTCCCAATCCTTATATCTCAACCTTCAGAAACCAAGCATGAAGGTTGAGAGTCTTGACCTCTGGATGGAGAACCCGACCCCCATTGCGCGCGAGAAGATCCTCTCTGTGGGGAAGACGGCGTGGAGGACAGATGGACATTTCCAGAAGGTCCGGGTACCACGCTCTCCTGGCCCAATCCGCAGCCATTAGGATCATGTGGGACCTGAACTTCTGCAACCTCCTTAAAATTTGAGGAATGACGGGGACCGGAGGAAACACATACAGAAGTGAGAATGACCAATCCACGACAAACGCGTCCCCTAAAGTTCCTCTCAGAGGAAATTCCCTTGAGCAATATGTCTCGCACTTCCGGTTGGCACCGGTTACGAACAGATCCACTTGAGGGGTTACCCAAAGGGCGAAGATCTCCTGAAGGACTTTGTGAGCCAACTCTCACTCGTGGGAGACCGCGCTCTGCCTCCGCAGAGCGTCCGCCGCCGCATTCTCCTCTCCGGCCAGATGAACTGCTGAGAGTGAGATTCCTGGCTGTACTGCCCAGAACCAAAGCTGCATCGCCTCCCTGCACAGCGGGAGCGACCCTACACCCCCTGTTTTGTTGAGATAATGCATAGCCACTGTGTTGTCAGTCATGATCAGGACACTCTTCCTGCGCACAAACAGCAGAAAAGCCTTCAGGGCTAGCCTGATGGCTCACAACTCCAAAAGATTTACGTGAAGTCTGGACTCCGACTGAGACCAACAACCGCTGGCGGTCAGCTCGTCGGCATAAGCCCCCCATCCTGTGAGGGAAGCATCCGTCACTACCGTCACGTCCGGCCACTGTTTCATCAGATTCCCTTCGCTGGCCCACCACAGAAGATCTATGAGACCTTGAGCAGAATCTGAAAGAGATCAGACATCTTGCCTGAGAATTGGGACCACTGCGTCCTGAGGGCCCATTGAAGGGATCTCATTCGCAGTCTGGCCTCCGGCACCAGAAAAATGCAGGATGCCATGCGGCCGAGCAACCATAAGAATTCGAAAGCCAGGAGACTCTGGGCATGTTGAAATTTGTCTACCATCTGGACAATGTGATGAGCATTCACCCTGGGTGGCGAGCACTTCCCCAAGGATGTGTCAAACACATGTACTGGAGCTGTTGGGAAGGTGTCATATGTGACTTCTTGAAATTGAGGGAGAATCCCACCTTGTGAAGGGAATGGCAGGTGAGACTGAGATGATCCAAGGCTTGTTCGGGAGAACTCGCTCTGATCAGCCAGTCCAGGTAGGGGTAGACGTGAAACCCCCTCTCCTGAGATACGCAGCCACCACCACCATGAGCTTGGTGAAGATCTTCGGGCGGAGGTCAACCCGAATGGCAGGACCCGAAACTGAAAGTGTGAGTTGCCAACGGCGAACCTCCGGTATTTCCTGTGCTTTGAATGGATCGGCACATGAAAATAAGCATCCTGTAGGTCAAATGACACGAACCAATCCTGAAGTTGAAGGGACTGAAGGACATGAGAAAGAGTGGCCATCTTGAACTTGTCCTTCCTGAGGAACTTGTTCAAGCGACGCAAGTCCAAGATCGGTCTCAGTCCTCTGCCTTTCTTGGGAATAAAAAAATATGGGGAATACCAGCCCTTGTTTCTTTCCGCCACAGGCACTAGATCTTAGCGCCTTTATCCAGCAGGGTCAAGATTTCCTGCACCAGGAGCAAATCCAGAATCTTCAAAGAGATTTCCCGGTGGATTGTCGTGATGCTGATTTAGGAAGGGCAGGCAGTAGCCGTGGGCGATTGTTTCCAGAACCCACGCATCATAAGTAATGGCTCGCCACTCTTCGAGATGCTGAGACAGTCTACCCCCAACCGGCGAACAATGGGAAATGGCCTCATAGCTGTTTTGGAGCGGCTGCTGCAGCGCCTGAAGGCAAAGAGGCAGCTGCTTCAGCGGCTTTGGCACCTCTTCCCCGTCCACCACGGGTAGTTTTATGGTGGCCCCTTTGACTGGCCGTTCCTCTCGCTCTACCAAAAGAGGAGTAGTAACGAAAGGAATCCCTCCACTGCTGTCCCCTAGGACGAAAAGGCAGAGGTTGATGCACAGCTGCGCCCAATGATTTTGCAGCTGCTTTGGAGGTCTGAAACCTCTCAAGGCTCTTGTCAGCCTTGCTGCCAAACAAATGAGAGCCATCAAAGGGCATGTTGAGAAGATGGGCCTGCAAGCCTGGTGCAAAGCCAACTTCTGCAACCACGCAAACCTGCGTTTCTCGGTGCTCACAGCCATGGGCCGGCTGACACTGTCTGCCGTGTCCAACCCAGACTGAAGGGATTCTCACATGGCATCCTTGCCATCCTGCACAATAGCAAGGAACCCATCCCTTTCTTCCCTTTTGGGAATATGCTCAGCCGCTAGAGAGACAATCCCACAGAGTGTGTGAAAATTTGGCTAAGGCACAGGTGGAGTTGGCCGATTTAAGGGCCATAATCCTATCTGAAAATACCTTGCATGCCCATCCATCGAAGCGCCTGTCGTCCCTATTTAGAGGGATGGTAGGGTACACCGCCTGCCTCGAGGTGGCCGTGGCCGCCTGAACCACCAAACTCTCAGGAGTAGGGTGAGTGTACAGGTAGCTGGGGTCGCTACAGGATGGGTAGTATTTCTTAGTCAATGATTTGTTGGCCGCCGGAAGAGACTCTGGGGTGTTCCAAGCAGCAGCCACCCTTTTCTGTAAACCCACGTGAAAAGGCAACACTGGGTCAGTGGACGGACCCTGATCTAAAATGTCAGTCAGGTCATCCTGATCGAAATCAACTGGAGGGCCGGACCACCCCAGGAACTCTAACCCTCGACATCAACCTCCTATAGGACGACTCAGCATGAGCCCCAGGCTCTGGCCTGCCAAACTCCATCTCGGGAGAGGTGTCCAGGCCACTGGCATCATTTAAAGACTGACGCAGATCCTCCAATTGACTGTCCTCAGAGAAACCCATGTGAGCAGCTTCAGGAACGTCAGGAGCATCAAAAGGCTCCACCTCCAATCTCACCTCATCCTCAAATATCTTGGAGAGTCAAAGAACTCCCTCCTATGTACACGAGTAGACCTGCAGTCCACTGGTGGGCTCAGAGTCTGAGCCAGAGCCTTTCTTGGAAGATCCACCGCTATAGGGACCTCCACCAGCAAACTCAGACCAGTAGGCCCTGATGGTGTTGAGGGCGCCGACGGCTTCGGCGTCGACAATGGCGCCGAGGGATCCGAGGGCCTGGTCGAAGGTAAGGCTCCGACAGCCCCACTCGATGGGCACAGTGCCGACGGGGTTGACACCTTCCCAGGCTTCGCCGGTCTCGCCGGGGACGAGGACCTCGACCTGGCACGTCTCTGGCCATCTACCGGAGCCTTGACTGAACAGGACCTAGATGGTTCCTGATGCTTATCTTGCCGACTGCCGAGATCCGAAGGTGCGCGAACGTCAGACCAAGACCGTTCCCCGCCAGCTTCAACAGCTCCAACATTTTCTCCCTGAATGCCCCCCACTCCTCCGGAGTAGATGATTGAGTGGGGCAAGCCACTTTCCTCGCAGAGCCATCATCCGACGAGGACGGGGAAGGCGACCGGTGACGCCGCTTCCGGGAGTGCCTCGACGAGGAGGAGTGCCGAGAACCACTCTGGGACCGAGATCCCCTGGACTCCTTCCGACGGGGAGAGTCACCCCTCGAGTCGTCGGTGGAAACACCAGATTTCTTGGATTTACGGGGTTTGGATACCCCGACCTAACTGCAACTTCCCCTTACGCTCCTCCAAGGACTTGGCAGTCAACGACAGGCACTTCGAGCAGTCGTCAGTGTCGTGGCTCTCACCCAGACACCACAAGCAGATACGGTGTGGGTCCGTGATGGACATCTTGGACTTACAGTCCCTGCACTTTTTAAAGCCTGACCGTGGGGTCGGACGGGGGTCGAAGAAGAAGACATTATCGAAGTTGATAACACGAGGCACGCCGAGTTCTTGAAGCAAACACGTTTGGGGAAAAAACAGAACAGGCTACGGGCACCGTGTATCCTACTTATAACATCCTATGACGTCACCCTCGACGGAGGCCTTCTAGGGACATCGACCCGACGCCATCAACGCAGGGCGCCCTCTGCCGAAAAATTTCCGAAGCAGCACAGCTGTGGACATTACATGTCAAAGATTTGGAATACGTTGGAGGACACAATCCATTCGAAAAGCCATCCTACTGGAAGTTTTACGTGCTTCAAATGACTAGCAGCTACAACTGTATGACTACAGATCATGGTGTTGTCAACGTTGGTGCACATGCTCTGAGTATGTGAACACAATATTTCCTCAAACACAGATCGTTAATTTCTTTGGTTATATTCAATTGCTGAAATTCGCCAACCTCTTCTGGTCGACAAGTTAACTTAAAGCAGACATCACCTTGGGTAATGTTTCAAGTTAAAACTTTGGTCAAGTTCTTGCATTTTTGGTTGGTCTCCAGACAAAATATAAAGTATTCATAAACAGAAAACGACTGTCGGACATCATTGTCCTGCAATAAGGAGTCATTATGAGTGATTCTGAAAATGTGTCTCAAAGTTGAAGCAGGCGTTGACACTGCTACCAGACATGTTTGTCAGTAGGTCCATAGCAATGTGTAAACGAAAGTAAGCGATGTTAAGAACTTCCTGTGCATGGTAAATCCATATGTTCTCTGTTTGGGCCACTTGAACTTGGTTTATCCTCAATGCTTTGCAAATCCGTGTCTTTGTGCCTTCTGTGGCTGGTATGTCGGCATCAGGCGACTCACAAACTTCATTCCTCAGCAACAGATTCATATTGGTTTGCTGCGCAAATTTGACATTTTGATTCTGCATTATGTCATTTGACTCTTCCAAATGGAGTCCATTTAAACTTATAGGTCCACCAGCCAGGCACAGAATCTGTAAAGCGAATCCAGAAAAAACATATTAGTGTTTATCATCATTCTCTTAAATAACATTTATCAGTGGCAAGTAGTCCCATTTCTCCCTGGCGGCTACATGACTAAAACTACTTTGTCTCTGCCTGACGCTATGACATCTGAAATCTTGGTATCTTTATCTGCAACATAATTAAACCAGCGTTCTAAAGAGTCATTAGAGCACTGTGCATCCAAATGATACACTGTTACTGGACTTTGTGATAGCATTTCCCAGATATCTTGCCTCATTTCGTATCCCCCACAATTATTCTGAATGATTGTTCCACCCATTCTTTTGCCATGTTGACAGCCACAGAGTTATCCCATTGGCCACAGACCATGAATTTGTGTACAAATGATATTGACCAGGTGTTTTAAAGATTGATAGACTGCATGGAGTTCTGCAAACTGACTGCTCTTTCCTTTCCCTGACGTTAAGATCTTTTTTGTCTTGGGATTATGCGACACTGCTTTTCAGTAACACTCAGTTCCTACACAGCGAGCAGAGCCATCGGTAAACCAGGCATGCTCAGTCTGCTCCACTGTCAGATCTCCATAAGGTACTCCCCATTTCACTTGAGACTCATGTACTTCGGTCACTTCCTGTGGTATGTAATTTACGAGTGGTATACTGGCAGCTTGCTCATGCAATTTCGCAACCCCACCCTTTCTTGATTTTTGCTGTCTTGAATGTACCATTTCCATTTGATTTTACTGATTTCTTGGGCGTGACCTCGAATGTGCGTTTTAGGAGGGCTCAACACCCACTGCATAATTGGCATTTCATGTCTAATCATGGCACACTGTCAATTGTTCTGTATCAATAAGAGCCCAATGACATGCTATCAATTGCTTTTCAAATGGAGTGTACTCATCACCTCCCTCAGGTAATTTGCGACTCCAAAATCCCAAGGGAACTTGCTTATTGTTTTGCTTCTGCTGCAGACTCCAGTTAGCATAATTTTCTTGTAGAGATACATTCAACTCGACTTCTCCTGACTTCAAAGGCCACAAATCGAGCACACGCTGCACTGTGTCCTTTGCCAAATCAAATGCTCTGTGCTGCTCCTCGCCCCATTCAAATTTCTTTCGTTTCACTTTTTAAAGTGGGGTAGCGATGTGCCCTAAATGTGGCATATGCTGTCTCCAAAATCCAAAAAGCCCTATGAACTGCTGAGCTGGTTTCTTTTTCACTGGGGTAGTAAATTCAAGTATCTTTTGTCTGGCTTTCGGCACTATCTCTCAGTGCTCATTGTGCCATTGCAAATTCAATATGTCTTGTTCTTTCTGAAGAATGATGGTCAGAAAAGGGGTGCCCAGAGGGAATTATGTTTTTGCAACAGTACCAAGGTAAAACTGTCCAAAGGATCATATATCTGCTTACATTGAAAGTCTGAAAAGATTCCAAGAATTAGACTGCGAGTCTGAGTGAGCAGCAGACAAACTTTTTTTTTTTTAGAAAGAAAAATAATCACAAATAATGATGCAGAAATACCTGCATGTTAACATGCTCTGTAGATAGTCTGCCCCTAAAAGGTGACACTATGTAGCCACTGCTACTGAAGACATGTTCAGAAGGAACACTAGTTGGTGGGATGCACAGGTATTTTTGGGCTTAATATGACAGAATGCGTAAATCCTTTTGATGTTGTTTCCACCATCTTTGTAGTGTTCGACTTGAGCAATGATTGCTGCTTCTTGTTCAGAGTTTGCTGCCGCAGAAGTGGACTGTTTCACACTTTGTGATTTCCCACAATAAATCATGTAAGCCTTTTCTGTGAGTAACATCAACAGTTTTCTGCTTGCTAGTATTGGAGTTGGACTTGGTGATGAAACTCCATGGCGTTGCAGCTGCTGCTCACTCTGTTGTTCTTCACTACCTTGGAGGAGGGTGGGGGTCCTATTTTTTGTCATGGCAGTGATAACATCTCGTGATCCTCACCTTCTTCCAGGCTGTATTTTGCTTGCAAAGCATTTTCTTTTATTGCTTCTGCCGTATCAGTGACATTACTGAGGAAGTGTTCTTTGAACCTTGGATCCATGAATGAACAGATGTCAAGCAACAATCGTGTTTCAGGGGCTTTTTATCTATGGCTCAGGTCTGCTGCAATAGTTTTCCATTTCTCTCGTTAGTGGACGATCAGTGGGAGCACAAACCAGAACGTTATTCAATAGATGATTTAATATTGGTCCGATTGCTGATCTGGTGACACGTGTGACACTAGCAAGGGAATCTGTGAACGCATGGACTGACCCAAGTACTAATGAAATGTCTTCAAGGTTCAACATGTTATTTTGTTTTGGCATCAAATGCCAGAGATTTCCATCTTCCGCAAGAACTACACACACCGCTTGCTACTGCTCAATGAAGCACTCTATCATGTCATATGTTGAGCCCTACCTTGGACTACATCATGAATCAGGGAATGTTTTGGGTTGAGTTGAGTTTGTTTTAAGGCTAGTTCTCATCTTTTCTTCCAGCTGCGGCTGAATGACTCAACCAGCCGTCTGTGACATTTCACTGCTGTGTCAACGTGCCGAATTTTTCAACACTTTTGTAATCCCTAAATTTAAGTTGTGGGCAAAGCAGCTTAAGCTTGGTAGTTTAAGTACCTATTGAAATGCTTTCTTCATGTTTGAGGCGTTATCTGTGCCAATACAAGTAATTCTATTAATGTCTAGCTGCCACTGTTGGAGCATGCATTCAAATAATTCAGCTATGTGCTCTGCAGTATGGTTTTTTGGGCACATGCAGTGTCTCTAAGCAGTGAGAGTGCACCCACTCTGGTGAGATGTGGTGGCGTGGCAGGCTAATGGTATGGTTCCCCTCTGCCACCATTGCTTGTCCAAAGATCAGTAGTTGCTGCATACCACCTCACTCCGTCAACAGCTTCCTGCACTTCATTTTTCAAAGCTGAATCCAATTTTGGGATTTCTTTACCAGAATTTTATTTTTGCGATGGAAGTTCGTATTTAGGATTCAACTGGTTTACTAAAGGCTTGAAATCTGGTCTTTCTACTATGTAATCGGGAACCATATCTTTTGCAATGAAGAAAGCAACAGCAGCATTCATCTGTTGTGCAGATTTAGAGGTACAGTCATAGTTCTTTTGCTTCTCAAACATTGTATATTGAGTGAGGTTTTCTGGGGATTGGCGGCACCACTGCAAATGCAAAAACTAAAAATAAGAACTCAAAAGTAAACTAAGGTAGGTAAGTTAAAATCATCTACAAGTGGACAGCCCCACACTGTCGAGGCAGCAGCCCCTTTCCAGTCCAAGCTGGGCCTGTATGCTACTGTGTGTGATGGAGGGCACTAGTGCGCAATGCGCATGTTACACTCCTAATCATGAATGATTTTACTTGGTGATGAATGTTAAAGTTTAAAACTAAAAATACCTTTGTACTCGATGATGCTTCTGTGGAAATTGCTGTAGTAGTGAAAGTGGCAGGAGGAGAAAATCGTTTCCTTTTGATGGACAGCTGCGTTTCTAGACAAGGGCTGGATGGTCCTCTCGAAGATGTGTAAACATATCAGATGTGTTTCCGCCCTTAGCTGAAATCTTTTTTGTAAAGGAACAGCAAATAGGAAAGCCAACTTTTATTTCTCCTCTGATTTTAGTGTAGCCAAAGTAGTTCCACACTGCTGAAGTTCGACGTTTCATGGGAGAGTACAGCAACATTTCCTCACATAACAGGCCGACTGTGTTAGTGTAATGGTGGTCATCTACCTCTTCCATCATTGTTGGATTTGGTTGTTTTCACTATTTCAGGCGTATTACCTAACATTTTCTCTAGCTGCACTTGTATAAATTTGCCTCATTATTTGACACTGCAATTGGAAATAAAATAGCCTTATTGAGTCTGTGGTAGTTATAGTAGTACTAGTCAACAAGTAACTTTAACTGATAGATTCAAGTTATTAGTCTGTGTAACTGTGAGAAGGTAGTTCCAGTCTCCTTTTTAGTAGGACTGTGACAGTGCTTTTATCTGACAACTCATGTGATGTCTGATGTGAAATTTTATTTTACACAGGAATACATAATGGGGAGACAAAGAAATACATATAGTGGTGGTTGGGCTGCCGATTATTGAAGGCTCTTGAATAATCTGTGGCTATAATATGATGACCCCACCTTCCGGCTGTATTTATTTGTCTCCATTATAATGTATACTGTAACCCCACAGATGCCTCAGAGACTGCCATAGTGACAAAGAAGGATTTATAGTTATGGACATTGGACAGGCAATTGTGCATTTAGTGTTTCAGATCCCTGCTGGATTTCGATCTGGTGTCTTGAATCAAGACAGTCACAAGAGAGGGCCATCCAGCATGGATCTGAAACACTATATGCCCAATTGCCCGTGGCCTGCGAAATGCCATAGCTAAGAAGTGGAATAGATGATTGTTAAGGCAATGAGGTGATAACAAGGGTGGAAAGTGCCAGCTGCCGGGATCCAGCAAAACAGCTTGAAGTTGTAAGGCGAGCACTCAAAGCGCCCATTTAAAACCCCAGAACTAATGTAAGAAATATATTGCAGTGTTCTAAGCCTGCTGCTGGCACTGACAGTGGAACTGAAAGTAATGGGGGAAGCTGCTGTAGATTAACCTCCATGAGAGTGTTTTATGGCCCCTTTCTACCTGAAGGGTTTAAAGACCCTGTCGCCATCTGCCATGCACTGCACCGCAGACAGGCACAGAACCCGTCTGACAGCCACAAGGAGGGAGAAGAGCCATGTCATTTGCTAACTAAAATGATGGGAAGGAGAACCATTTGCCCTAGTCACCCCTCTCTGCAGTCATTTTAATCTACAAACGACTGCCTCCTCCACCACTGGGGGCAATAAATATACATGAACATGTAATTCCCTATAGCAACATGTTAAGCCAAAATGATGATATTGTAGCTTTAATCTTTACATCCAGAATGGTAAACTAGAAGTACCAGAATGCAAAATAATGTTGACCTGAAAAATCTATTTAAGACCACTGTACTTTCAGTGATTTTAAGACATGTAATAATAGAAGTTGTGTAGATTCTTTGCAACAAACATCCGGCTATTTGGTGCAAGTAGAAGATTATATGAGGTTAGGTTTTTAATTATAAACATATGACAAACCCACACGTAACTCAGTCACAAAGGACTTTTGTAGGACAGACTCATTTGGATAGTGGCATAGTGCTGCACCAAACGTACCTTCCAGCAACGATGTTAAATCATGGCGGTTGGTAAGCCTGGAAGGGTCTTGGACCCTTGCAGAAGTTAGAACAGGGCAACAGGCCCAATCACAGGGCGCGGTTGGGGAAGGAAGTGGGTGGATTTAAGGAGCTGGGGGTTAGGGTGGGAGTGAGTCTGCAAGCGCTAGAAGCACGTTTGCATTGTAACAACAACAAAAAACGAAATGTATACCTTTTGCCAAAGTAGCAAAACGGACCTGTCGGGCTGGGACCTGCGGTATAGTGCTACACCAAACTTACCTTCCAGCCACAATGTTAAATCATGGCGGTTGGTAAGCCTGCAAGGGTTTTGGACATTCACAGAAGTTAAAACATGACACCAGGGCACAATCACGGAGTGGGGCTGGGGAAGGCAGCCGGCAGATTTCTGGGACTGTAAAGGAGCTGGGGTTTGGGGTGGAGTCTGCAAGAGCTAGAAGCGTGTTTGCAACAACAACAAAAACGAAATTTAGCCAAGTAGAAAAAAAGACTTGTCTGGCATATGGACAACGCTGCACCAAACACCTTCCAGCAACTTTGTTTGCATCTAGTCTTTAAATGGGTGCTTTGTGTTGTTCACTTTAGCCATCAGAGATTTGCACGGTGCACTGCTTTGCAAGCTCTTTGAGTTGGAAAGTGGTAACGTTCCATCATGCATATGAAAGGCTCTGACTGCCACTGATAAGAAATGCATTTGCAATTGCCCCTTTTAACAGTGTGCTTAAAAAAGCGGTGCATTTGCCATTTTCTTTTTTAAATACGCACATTTTTGTCCACCAAACAGTTTCTAAATGCCAAAAGCAACTTGAACTTTAAAAACCGAATAGCCTAGAAGCTCACATTACCACAATCAACTCTTTCCCCCACCCGAACACACAGACTTAAATGGTGCGTCTTTTTCACACCACTTCCGAAAGCCCCAGCAAAATCTATTTCATATCACACAACCCACCCGCTTCTAACAGCGCATAATCCTAGCTGACCCCCCAGACTCTTCAGCCACACAAGCTTAATTTGCACACAGTGAATTTAAATGGAGCTTATTTGCGGTTTAAAAACAAATGGCACGTTGAAAGTTGCGGCTGAAAACAGTATTTGAAGCTCCCCAGACGCTCTGTATATTGGAATTGGTTATTTATAACACGCTCCATATTATTCAGCCAGAGGTTTCAAAGCGCGGACCCGGGTAGGCAAGGTTACTGTATGTCATGCCGATAGTAGGCTTAGTTTCATTTACAGGTGATAGAGCCTAGATCACAATCAATAACTCATACACGGATCGATATAAATGTGTGAATAAATCGGTACTGATTAAAAGGCCCATACCTATAGCACACGATCATATAGTGATTCTAGTTAATTCAATTGTTGCCCTCAATGTATGTGCAGTTATTATCCAACATCTCCTGCAATTAAAGTTGTGTTGGTGGTTTCATCCCGACGAAGTGCATCACACTAATTGCAAAAGGAAAATAGTCCCGGCGGCATGTGCTTGATTTATTTCGTTCAGAGAAGGAGGAAGCCTCAAGGACCCCTTTCTTGTGCAATGCGGGCATACCATAAATCACAATTTCTACTCTGCGCTGCAGTTAAGAAAAGATAAAACATACCTTTCTTTTTGTGCTGTGCCCGATTCCGAATCCACAGTGCAGGCACCAACGTTGGAGCCAACACCCACCTGTCGCAGTGAAGAGCTGTGATTGTTTAATTAAATTAAGGGTTTTATGGAGCGCTTCTCTGCTAACTGTCTCTAGCTTACTCAGACAGTTACACCTGCGTTGTGAATGTTCCAAGCAGCCTGGCCACGGGCAACCTCTGCCTCCTCCAGTCCCAGGCTCGAACACAGAAGGCAGCCCAGTGGCAGCCCTGCTTGCAGTTGCATTAATGGAAGTGCACGCCACAGTAGACATGCAAAACATAAAAACATAATTTCAATCACTATACCATTACAAACAAGGTAACTGTTATTTAATCATAATGAAATTGACCAGTGTTTATACCGGTATACCGTTACAACCCTATTGTACTGCGGGTGTCTATTCAACCCAGCCCAGTAATGGTAAAGTGTTGACCTTTAAATCTTGAAGGATTTCCATGAATCAATGAGGCCTCCACTCCGGTATCTATCAATGCTCGGACCTCTTGTGTGTTCCCAGCCTTCCAAAATATCTTACAGTAACATGAGGTTGTCTGTGAACTTTTATGAAAGCGGACACTGCTGGGACTTGCCCATAATCCTATTCAAATTTAGAATGAGTTTACCCAGGCTCAGCCTCCAACATTGCACTCACTATTTTTTATTAACTCAGCATATGTTGGCTGGTATTGGGAAGGGATGCCTATGGACCCTTCTCCCTGCTTCTCAGGAAGCGCTGAAGGTGAAGTGCCACTTTCCTGCTTGGACACCACCTGTCTCTTGACTTGTTTATAGCGCTCTTTCCCAGCAAGCCCTCTCTTTTTGTACAACTCATACATCTCCCTGGTTTCAATACCATGAATCTCTTCCCGTGGTACACCCTCTTTCAACAGTGCCTTTCTTGACACCCAGGAACCTCTGCTTTCTTGTCTCCTGCCTTCTGTTCTCCTCTCACTGCGCCCCTCTCTTCCCCGAGGTTTGTCCTCACCTTTGTCCCATTCATCCAGATCTGCCAATTGTCGTATAGCATCCACTACTTCACCAGTTGGCCTACCAGCAAAGTCATAATGACACCAGTATATGTGGGTGGAGCAATTCTGATAACCATATTTCTCGTTGACACGGACAGCGGCACCACCCCCATATGTACTGGCTCATCTACATGAACAGCTTCCTTCATAGCATGTGCTCTGATCTTCTGAACAGCCGCCTTTAAAGTATAGCACTTTTTCTCTTCAGTGGGCCAATCTGTGGTAATAGGATACTTGCGGTTACACCCCTGAGCTGCTAGGTGCAACAGAGATACCTGCAAAGCTTGCCCATCCGCATCGGGTGGAGGCCCAGCACACAATACCTCCTGTATATTGACATCAGTGGACAAAGGCAGAAAGTGTAGGGAATCTGTGGAATCTAATAATAAGCCCTGAGCCCCGCCATCATACATACGTACCAACCAGGTCAGTAGAGGCTCCCATGACCTTTGCCTCAATCGAGTAATAATCTCACTCACTTCCTGCTGTGAATAATCTACCAGCGTGGTCAAATTTACAATACCCCATCCCGGACTGTGTGGATGGGGACCACATCTGCACCTAGTTACTGGCTTAGCAGGGACAGCCTTCCCATCATGTTTCAATGTTTCAGTGTACACTCTACCTTCAATTCAGGGCAAGAATCTGAATCACTGGAACACCACATGTCACCATCCCATAAATCTGGATTCCAATATTTACCAGCAGTGGCAACCACTGCCACCACTTTGTTTGTCAACACTGCCCCTACGCATCCTATGCTTAAATTTGGCAACCATGACAGCAGCCCTCTCTGCCACTTCTTGATACCTAGAGGTCATGCCAGATTTTCAACTGTAATTGTTGCATTAAAGAAATGTGTCTCTACTGCTAATTCTATTTACAAACATAATCATATCTGCCTTTAATTCCAAATTTTTTGGATCCAATCTCCGGTAAGCATGTATCATGACCCAGTCCCGCCTCCCCAGTGCTGCAAACACATTCCCCTTTAGCACTGGAACATTATGTAAACAAGAAACTACATTGGGCTCAGCACTCTTCAAAGATTCACCCCAGGGCTCATTTAAGCCTGCCGCACAAACACATTCTCTAGCTAATGAATCGTATGGACCCTTAGTCCAACCAGGAATAACAATATCACAAGAATACACACTAAAATGGCTCTGTATGGCCGTTTATTAAAACATACATAATACAACAAAAATAAAAGCAAATTAGATATACTTCACCGTTGGCACAGCTGTGCACCTCATAGCCAAAATCGCCACTGGACAGCTTCCAGACTAGTTTGGCAGAGCGAATCTGCACAACGGGAAAGGAAGGAAAGATGCGTCCACCCTTATCCCAGCACAGAAGCTTTTTTGTGTCACCCTAATCCAGTGCTCTCCAATTTAAACCTACCACAAATACAGGATAGTACTTTTCAAGAAAGTTCACCTGTTACAAGCATCCACTGGCTTTTGGCCGAAATGTCACATGGAAAACTCCAAGAGGCCTCTTTCTCATGCAAGCACGAAAGACAACATAGTTTGCTTTCGGCTCCTGCAATGTTAACAGGCGCTTTATTCAAAACAATCCATGAAACACTGCAGACTGGAACAATGCAGCCTTCACTGAGGCTTGAGGAAAATGTCTACTGCTGCACCCAGCATGCATTTCAAAAAGACTCCATGTTTTAGTCAAAGAAATTACATTTTCTTTAAAGCATTACACACGTGGAGCAGGTTGCCACTTTTGAAAGACTTCCGAGGGGGTACAGGGGAGAGGAGTACCCATCGGAGGTGGCAGAGGAGCCAGAGAGGTGGAGGCGGCAGAGGAGCCAGAGCAGTACTAGATTGCACAGGAACCAGAGCAGTAGAAGTAGGAGGTGGCACAGGAGCAAGAGTAGCGGTAGAAGGAATAGCAGGAGAAGGAAGAAAGTTGATGAGGTGAGGGAGGCGCCTATCAAATAGTAGGTGATTGGGCTGAGGGCCCTGGACCATGACAGTGCCGGTTAGATAGACATAAATGATGACTCTGGAGGACTGGAAGGGGGCCAAGGGGACCTTTCACCGGGTACCACCATTAATGGGAGGAGGAAGGAGAGTAAAGTGCAACTATAAGAAGGGTCCCTAGGTCGGGCGAGGGAACGACAAAGATGTCTGTGAGAGTATGTCTGGAGGAAGCACTGACACAGGTGTCATCGATGGGAAGGCCTGGATTGGAGACCAGAGTGTCCTTGAGCTTCTTCCTTCCAGTCTTAGTGAGAAGAGTAAGACAGGAGATAGAAAAGCAGATAAAGAAGATGGGGGAAATTGAGAGCACCACCGTGGGTGTGATCAAGGGAAGAGAAAGAGCAAGTGAGTGGAGAGGAGAAGAAAACAATGTACAGAGCTACGCCCCACAGGGTGCTGCACAAGGAGTGGGGATCTGTGGAAAAAAGTGGGAGTAAATAGAGGGAGCAATGGGCGCAGACAAGTAAGCAAGGGCAGCAACAGGCAGTGAGCGGAACAACCTAGAGAGGGAAAAAAGCCTGGAGGGCAACAGTAGTGACCACAGCATAAAAGGGAATCTAGGGATACAGCAAGACATGTGCAAACACACCCAGGAACAATTGCATAGAGGGGAGTTGCAGAGAATGCAGGAGAAATGCAAAGAACTGTGATAGAGGCCAATACATTCACCTAGACGGGGAAAAACTGCAGAATAGGCAGGGTTATGCAGAGAGACAGTGATGGAGTCCAAAACAAATCACCTAGATGGGAAACACAGGGGAGATGCAAAAGAAATGCAGAGAAACAGTTGCAAAGACACAGAAAAAGTATGGCTACCCGGGAGAGCGACAGCCTAATGGATGCGTAGAGACAGTGTAGGGTGAGATTTGCATTGAAATGGAAGTGCTAGGTAGGGCAGTTCAGCAGGACGCAGTAATAGCTCTGTCCCCGCCCGTACCTGTATTACATTGCGGTTGTTGCTGTTCGAGACAGTGCTCTGCCTGCTCTGAGCATCCGCCAAGCCGTTCTTTGTCCCCGCCAGATGAACTGCCAAGACCGAGATCCGGTTCTCCAGCAACCCGAACCACAGCTGCATCGCCCCTCTGCATTTGGGGAGGGCGTGCACGCCACATTCTTTGTTCTGGTAGTGCATGGCCACTGTGTTATATGTCAGAATCAGGACATGCTACCCCTTAAGAGACGGGACAAAAGCCCTCAGGGCTAAACTGATAGCTTGCAACTCCAGCCTGCTCATGTGCCAAAGGCCACTCACCTGCAAATCCTCGAACTGAACGCCCCAACCCTTCAAAGATGCATCTGTGACCCCTGAGGCAAAGGGGGCCAGAAGGGTCCCCCCCACCATAAGATTGCCATGGTCAGTCCACCAGCTGAGGTCATGGACAACTTGGCTGGACACTTTGAGGAGGATCCGTGAGCACTCAGAGCTACTGTGACCACTGACCTCTTAGGAGCCATTGTAGGGATCTCATGCGCAGCCTGGCCTCTGGCACTAGAAAAATAAAGGAGGCCATGAGACCTAAGAGAAGGAGGAAGGAAGCAACTGGTAAGGGGGCGTGAGTCGCGAACAAGTGTACCATCTGTGCTATGCTGTCGACTCTCTCTTCGGGAGGGAAGGCCTTCCCCACCAGAGTGTCTCTGATGAACTGGAGCCTTTGGACTGGCGTCACATGGGACTTCTTCAAGTTCAGGGAGAAGCCCAGCCTGTGCAGTAGCAAGCAGGTGTCCTTCAGATAAGACCTACCCCGCTGACTTCCCTCGGATCAGCCAGTCATCCAGGTAGAGAAAGAGATGAACCCCGGATCTCCTGAGGGGAGCCGCGACTACCGCCATGAGCTTGATGAAGATGCTTGGAGCGGAGGTCAACCCAAAGGGAAGCACTTTGAACTGATAGTGCTTGTTCCCCATGATCAACCTCAGAAACTTCCTGTATCGGCACATGGAAATAAGCGTCCTGCAAATATTTTGACACCAGCCAGTCCTGAAGTTCAAGAGCGTGGGGAATTTCTCTCAACGTCAACATCCTGAATTTGTCTTTCCTCATAAAATTGTTGAAGGCCCTGAGGTCCAGAATGGGACGGAGACCTCCTCCTTTCTTGGGCACTAGGAAATACCGGGAATACCAACCCGACCGTGTCTGATCAAGAGGTACCTCTTCCATGGCACCCTTTGACAACAAGGCTTGCAGTTCTTTCTGGAGCTCCTGCCCGGTTGGATTGGAGGCAGTGGGGGGTCTGTTGGGTGATTTTCTTAAGAAGGGCAGACAACCCCACCAAAACAGCTGCAGGGCCCAAGCATTGGAGGTAATTAACTGCCACTGGCCAATGTTCTGCCAACCGTCCATCAACCTGCAAGTCGTGAGACGAGAAATCAAAGCAGCTGAGAGGGCGGCGACGCCTCTGTCGCTGTTTGCTGACCTCTAGAAGCATTTCTGCCCCTTCTGGGACACTGTGGGAGCTGCCCTTTCCTGCTGTAAGGCACATTGCGCCTGTAGCCTCTGCCCCTAGAGGCAAAGCTGAAGGCAGGGTTGGCCGGCTGCGCAGCTAGGCCCAGCAATTTTGCGGCTTTTTTAGACACTGAACTTTTCCAGAGGGTCATCAGCCTTCTGGCCAAAAAGAAACTCTCCCTCGAAAGGCATGTCCAGTAGCCTATTCTGGACGTTCGGGGAGAAGCCAGAGGTTTTCAGAAAGGCTTGTCTTCTGAATACTACCGCTGACCCAATCGAACGGTCAACACAGTGTTATACCGAAAATGAAATCGCATAGCCAGATTTATAAGAATATTATGTTGGCCGGAAGCAAATCGCATCATGTGACGAACATTGAAAACCGTGAAACCTAAGTGTGACCATTGGGAGTCCATTTTTTAAATGCCGGCCATTTTTGTTTTTGTTAACGCTTTGCAAATATAGTCTATGCTTCCAATCCACACACTGTGCAAGGCCACATCTTGAACTCTAAAATGCTAACATATACAGGAATGTAGAGCCGTACAGAAATGCATTGTTTTCCTCTCATGGAGGCCTTGAAGCTGTGCAAAGAGCCACGCCTAATCAGTAGCCCAGGTGCCGGTTTGTCTTGCAAGCACTGTTGTAAAAGGCAGTTAAATGTGAATTATATGCAAATAACGGTGCTCCTTGGGGCGTGGCTAGAGGGCCATGGAGTAGGACGCGTCTTCCGAGCTGCTCCCGACGATCAGATATGATCCTGCGTAAAAATAAGCTAAAAAAGGAATGATCGTGCTCAGAATTACACTATTGCATGTGTAAAGGCGAGGGGCAAGTTTGATGGAGAGTTGAGTCCTCGATGACTACAGGAAGATTGGCAAGATCAACTGAAGGTTTGTGGTCGCGGTGCGACACCCCAGACAAAATGGCTGGCGCGCTAGAACAAAGGAGGCTGAGGTAGGCCTAGCAGCCCCACAGCGGACGGAGGTTGGCAAGGAGAGCGCAGTGGGTGGAATGTGAAGCGGGAAGCAACTACGGCTGAGAGAACTGCACTGGTGATATAGAAAGGGTTTGCTAGAAGCGGTCCACAACACAGTGCACGAGCTGCTCATGACACGCGTGAGCTGCAACGGACTGCCTGCGAGAGCGCGAGGTATAGCCCTCAAAAAGTGGACTGGGATAAGGCACAAGAGACACACAGGCCTGGCGGTGCCACAGTGCGCTATAACCACGGAGAAGGAGGAACGGGGAAGCAGGGCCCGCACGCTACAGAAAAGCTGGGCCTCGGCACAAAGGCAGGACAGCACAATGTCGGTGAGAGGAGGCAAGACCAAGAGTAAGCAACCCACTATGGACATTTTTGCCAAGCTGCAACAGACTCCAACCACCCCGGTACTAGGTGCGGCAGCCGCACCTGCAGAAATATCCCTGACAAAAGAGGATCACTTGATCCTAACAGACATTGAAAGCCTCATGGGGTACAGCGATGGCGGACCTAAGAACCGCTTTGGAAACCAAAATAGATGCGGTTGGGCTAGAGGTCAACCTGCTGCGACAAGATGTAAGAACGCTGGCTGAAAGAACAAGCGGCCTAGAGAGTGCAGTGAAAACCAACACGGAAACCAGCACAAGTAACGCAAAGGAAGTCCACATTCTGAAGAAACAGGTCGCCAACTTGGAGAACCGCATGGAGGAGGGTGAAGGGAGAGCGAGACGGAACAACATACGGGTGGTCGGCCTATCGGAGGGAGAGGAAGGTCAGGACCCCACGGACTACGTGGAGAATCTGATCCAGCAAGAAATAGGAGCTGACAAACTTTCACAAGGATTTGCTGTCGAACGGGCGCACAGGGCCCTGATGAGGAAACCACGACCTGGAGCCCCCCCCCCCTCGGGCGATAATAGCAAAGATCTTGAACTATAAAGATAGAGAGAAGATCCTGGAGTATTTTCGCAAAGGTGGAACGATCGAAATGCAACCGTTACGGCATACCCTGACTACACCATGTTGGTACAGAGACAGCGTTATAACTATGTGGCGATCAAGAGGAGAATGCGTACGGCTGGAATCAAGTACATGCTTTTGTATCTCGCAAAGCTCAAGGTCCTGCACAAAAGTAAGGCGTACTTTGATACCCCGGAAGACGCGGCGGCATGGTTGGATATGCAGGGTTGTCCGGTACAAGGCGAGAAGCAAGAGCACGAGGATCACAATAAGTGAGGGGGTCACATTATGTAGAATGCAAGGATGGAGAAGGGGGGGCCCTGGTAAAAAATGAAAGGATTGTCGCATGAGTAACAAGGGCGGGGCGAGGACAGATAATAGCAAAAATTGCAATAAGAGACATTTGGACGTGTTGGACTAGAATATAAAATGTGAATGTAAATTGGGTAGCATTAAGCGCGCTCACATGGAAACAAACGGGAGTGGCAAGATGGAAATGACCTACCCCCAGGAGTTAGAGTAGAAGGGCCGCCATTAGGGCGACTTCACCCTGCTGAGACGTGAGTAAAGGCAATTGCCAGAAAAGTGCTAGATGAAGGGGTGTCTGAGATCCAGGGATAGAGCTGGGCAACAGTCAGGTAGGGTGTTGGGAGGGGAGGAAATGGAGTAGAGCGAGTTGGGGCAGGGAAGGGAGGCGGGAAGGAGTTTGGGGTGTTTGTTGTTTGGGGATGTTCATGTTGGGAGACGAGCCCGCATAGAATGGGAATGTATTTGGTCATGGCCTGCACTTGTGGGGGGAGAAGAGGGACACTGATATGCCATGGGGGATCTTAAAGTAATTACTTGGAACGTCAGAGGGCTCAATAGTTATCTAAAAAGG
The DNA here is from genome assembly GCF_040938575.1 of Ambystoma mexicanum. Classification (NCBI taxonomy): domain Eukaryota; kingdom Metazoa; phylum Chordata; class Amphibia; order Caudata; family Ambystomatidae; genus Ambystoma; species Ambystoma mexicanum. Next base: position 794,683,557 of record NC_090921.1, on the reverse strand, counting down.
AATAAGGTCATGCTGTACCTACGCAGGCAGAAAGTAGACATAGCCCTGCTGCAGTAGACCCATCTTACACAAGACAAGATGGATATGATCCGGAAGAAATGGAGGGGGACTGTGGTGGGAGCATCATATTCGGCCTATGCCAGGGGAGTGATCATTTGGGTGACGCCACATGTCCCGTTCCAACTGTTACAGTCCACGGTGGAGGCAGACGGGAGGATGGTCATGATGAGAGGGCTGGTGGAAAACAGGGAGATCAGCATTATAAACGTGTACGCCCCGAACCAAAACACAGCAGCATATTTTAGAACCTTATGTAACAAACTTTGTACGTACTTGGGAGGGGCGGTGATCTGGGGAGGAGATTTCAACTGTGTGTTAAACCCTCTGGTAGATAGGTCAGATGGAAAAATGGACAGACCCACCCCAGCCGCTAGAGCACTGCATACGCTGTTGGATGATTTCGGGTTTGTGGATGTATGGAGGTCACACCGCCCCCAGGAGAGGCAGTATTCGCACTACTCAGCTCCACAAAATTTGCACACTAGATTGGATTATATGTTTGCCACGCAAGAGTTAATGGTTGAGATAACGGAAACGGAATAAAAAGCGAGGGTCCTCTCAGACCACTCACCACTATTCCTGAGATGGCAATACCGACCCCCGAGAGCAAAGATCCCGACATGGCACTGAAAGACACCATCTTCCGGGAGGACATGAGGGAGGAAATAATAAACTACTTTGAGATAAACACTGGTGGTGTAGAGACAGCAGGTATGCTTTGGGAGGCCTTTAAAGTGGTAATGAGGGGGGTAGCTATAGCTAAGTCCAAAGGGCTACAAGGCGGGATCCAGGCTGAACTGCAAGACACAGAGAGGGAACTAGAAAGGGCACTAAGGGAGGGAGGTAACACCCAGGAAGATAATGAAGTAATACTTAAGCTGCAGCAGAAATGTGCGGGGCTCTGGGAGAGATTGCGCAATCTTAACTATAAGAAGTATATGGAGAGACAGCATGCAGGGGGATAAACCAGGGAGGGTCCTGGCATGGCTATACAAGAGTGAGACGGCCAGGCCCACAATCAGGACAATAAGAAGGGAGGATGGGAGCCTGGTGGACACCCAAGAGGGAGTTAACCAAGAATTTGTGGAGTATTATCGACTCCTGTATGGAGATGATGACAGTGACTGCACAGAAATAACAGAAACACTGGAAGATATAGGACTGCCGCAGATCAGTGCCGGAGAGCAGGAGGAGCTGGATGCCCCGATTACCTTAGAGGAGTTGGAAGAAGTAGTGAGACAGTTGCCTACTAGCCAGACCCCGGGGACTGATGGACTCCCAAGTGAATTTTATAAAACATATAAGGATGAAGTGCTTCCTACGCTTTTAGAAATGTTGAATGAAGCGTATGAAGTGGGTAGGCTGCCAGAGTGAAGCGACAATTATACTGCTGCCCAAACCGAATAAGCCCGGTCATAACTGCGGATCATACAGACCTCTGTCATTGCTCAATCAAGACAGTAAAATGTTGACGGCTGTTTTGGCAAATAGAATGAGGAGGGTTATTGCTAAACTAATACACCCCTACCAGACTGGCTATGTTCCGAACAGGAATATATCCAACAATCTCAGGCGACTCCACCGAGTCGTTGAGCACGCAAATAAGGATGAAAGCGAACTGGCAATTGTATCGCTAGATGCAATAAAGGCTTTTGATTCCGTCAAATGGCCGTGGCTGGTGGCGGCTCTGGCTGGCTATGGAATGGGGCCAGGGTACTTACAGTGGGCCAAAATGCTATATAGCACACCATTGGCTAGAGTTAAAACAGGGTCGGTGATATCAGAGAGGTGGCAGCTTTGTAGAGGTAACAGGCAAGGATGCCCGTGGTCTCCTATGTTGTATATTCTTGCCCTGGAACCCTTGGCCATATACCTGAGGCAACATTATGACCTGATAGGCATTGCTGTAGGAGGGGAACCGCAACTAATCTCTTTGTATGCGTATGACATGTTGTTGTACTTAAGACACCCTGAAGAAAACCTCCAGTGCATTCTGGAAGTGATGAGAGAAATGCAAAGCTGTCTGGAATAGCTGTGAACCCCCAAAAATCTAGTATATTTCCACTGGGCAGGTATAAAGGTACCCCGCTAGAACAGCTACCGGTTCTACAGATACCATGGAAGGTGCGCACGTTCTGATATCTTGGAATAGATATACACGGTAGAAGAGGAACACCAGTTTAACACAGAGGAGGCGATCAGGACAATTGGAAATAGTATGAAGTTTTGGGTGAAACTACCTCCATCGATGATGGGGCGAGGGGCAATGTTGAAAATGGTGGTCCTACCGAGACTCTTGCATTATTTTGGAAATATTCCATATCTTATAACAAGGCGGACCTTTGCTAAGTTAGAAAGCATGTGCAGGGACTGCCTCCGTCATGGGACGAAGAATAGAGTAGCCCTTTGGAAGCTACAAAACTCATACGAAAAAGGGGGCATAAAACTGCTGAACTACGAAATCTACTATATAGCAAGCCAGCTGCAATATGTAGCTAAATGGCTCTCTGAAGAATCAACCTCGGAGTCCAGGCTGTTCCGAGAGGACTGTACCCCATATTTCCTAAAGGAAATGATGTGGCTGCCTATGGCAGACATGGAAGGGCGCCCAAGGATGATGATACTAGGGTGGAAGATATGGCGCAAGGCCTGCCAGTTAATGGTGAATTCATTCCCGTGCTCCCCGCAGGTACCACTAGTGGAGTTGACCGGCAAAGACAAGCAATTAAGGATGATGATTAGGAAACACTGGGAACCGGTTGGGATAGCAACCATGGGCGATATATGGCAGGAGAGGGACATAAGGGACTTTGCGGTACTAGAGGAAGAAACCGGGTTACATATGGGCCAGTATATTATATACCACAGGGTGGTGTGGAAAATCAAGGAGACATGGTTCGAAGTAGTACTAGCAGAAGAACCAGACAGTACCATAGACACAATATACGACGTTGCAGAGGGGGGGACACAAGATATCTAGAATATATGTGCTGATGATGTCCAAGGCGGGGAAGGAAGTGGCACAACTGAGACGGGACTGGAAGTAGGGGCCCCAATGAGTGATGGGATGTAGGAACGAGCCCAAGGGTACCACAAAAAAGTGTCGAGAAATGCAAGACTGCAACAAATACAACTGTACGTAACCCATAGGGCGTATATGACGCCCCAGAGAATAGCCAAATTCAAAAATGTAGGGCGACACGCATGCCCCAAATGTGATGAGAAAAATGCCGGAATGATGCACATGTTTTGGTCATGCCCAGTCATTGAGCGTTTTTGGGGTGAGGTGGCGCACAAGTTGGCTGAAAAAGGAATCAAAATGGTGGTGGATACGGTATGGGCCTGTTTGATGGGAGGGTTTCCGAGACCGTGTAAACTCAAGCATGTGAGTAAATTAAAGGACTTAGCGTATGCACTTGCAAAGAGGAGAATTGCTATGGGGTGGAAGGCATGACAGAGACCACGAATAGAAGTATGGTGGAAAGATCTACAGAAATGGGCCGAAGCAGAAACTGCAGTATGGCAGGATGCAAGTAATGTCGGGGGGGGAAGAGGCTGAGACCCTGATAGCCTGGAAACAATTAATAGCACAGTTATTTGGGTTACCACGAGACCCAACAGAAAATATGGAGGATGAATCCTTATCACAAGATGCAGAAACAGAACATGGAAGGGAATAGGCTTGTAGAAGCAGTGGACATGCTGAAGTGATGTATGTTTATAATGTTATTGTATGCACTGCAAGTTTGGTTTGTATTGTTTGTTGACATAAAATTAATAAAATTATAATTTTTTTTAAAACTGTGCTCCTTCACGGAGGATGGTATTTTCTCTGCCTCAGAACTGTCTGACCCTTAGCTCATGAGCCACAGCGACCAGATAAGGTTGGTTGGAATGTCTCCCTGCTAGAACACAATCTCCTCCCCTGAGCCAGTGCCCCATGTGCCCCATAACAGAAAACTGTCTTTGCAGCCTCTGCTAGAATACTAATGTCTAGAGTGAATGAAGACTTGTCATTACTGTCAATTACTGAACTTGTTCGTCATGTATAAGGGCGGGCCGAATGGTATTGTAAAGGATGATGTACTATGTATATATATGACTGCTTTAGCGCTGCTCTCATCTCACGGTGTCTGGGAACACACGTCGTGAGGCGTTGAGACCCGGTCGGCCGACTGAGATACTTGATGAATACACTAGACTTGTTTGGAATTCGAACCTCACGACTGGCGTGTCATTTTGTATATGGTTTTTGTGCCTTTATTCCATATATGGAGTAACAGTTGGCCACGTCCAGGCCCGTGTGCAACGACTGCTTGGCTACCTCCTTCCCATCTCCCACCAGCCGTGTAAACCCATCCCGCATTTCACCTTCTGGGATGTACTGGGTTGCCTGCTCCATGGCTTTCCATAGGCCAAAGGAGTATTTCGCAAATTCAAAGGCCACATTGGTCGCTTTTAACACCATGCTGCCAGAAATAAAGACCACCGTTGGCCATTGTGTCCAACCTTTTACCCTCCCTGTTCGGAGGCTGATTTGAAGTGTATGTTGCAGGTCTGGTGGTGATTGTGGCTGCCTGCACAACAAGCCCTTCTGGAGAAGGGCAAGAAGCCAGGAAAGATGGACCTCCTCTTGCCGGCCTGTACTTCTCAGTAAAGTTAGGGTTGACCAGGTGAATGGAGCAGGTATGTTGCCACAGGAAGGCTAGCGGGTCTGCAATTGCTGGATTAAGTGTCATGTTATGCTCAGTTACAGGACCTTTATCCAAGATGTCTGTCAGTTCGTAGCCCTGAACAGGTGCTGAAGAGGACCTAAAACCTAGGGTGTCTACTATCGTTTCCACCAAGGTACTAAATTTAGCATGGGTGTATGTATAAGGCTAACCCTGCTGAAATTTGCCATCTGGAGACGTGTCCAGGCTGCTGGTGTCATGTAACCCTTGGGCTAATGCCAAAAGGTCAGCTTGGTTGTCGAAGAAATCGACATCTCCCGACCCTGTATACATGGGATCAATGTCCCCCTGGTCATCACCCTGTTTGGTGCCGAAAATTGATGCCATGGATTTGAAGAAGGCTTCTCTGACGCCTTAGCAACGACGGATTGGCAAGCGTTGGGTCAGGAGTGGCGACCGCTGCGAGAGCCGCCGAGCCCTGCGGTTCAGGGGTGGGGAGGAGACACCTGCACCAGACTGAGTATCAAACATTTTGAGCATTTCTTGCTTGAATCTTTCCCACTCCTCTTGTGTGGTCGGCCCAGCCAAGGGCTTACCTTTCTCCGACATGTTTGACTCATGTGCCCACTTTTCGGCTTTTTGCCAATGTGTTTCCTCCTCTGGGTGGGCCCTTCTGTCTCGGCCTCGGAGGACAAGCGGCCACGCCAGAGATTTCGGGGACGGTCAGCCGAAAGCAAGTTTGGCGGCCCGCTCACAAATGGATTCTGATTGCATTTTGGAGCATGACGCAAATCCCTCTGTGTTGTGATCCGCACCCAGACATGACAGACAAATGGTGTGCGGTTCGGTCACCGACATTTTGGAATGATAGTCGGAGCACCTTTTAAAGCCTGAAATCCGGTAAGTGGACATCGCAGTCGAGGTTTTATGAGATAAAATCTGACGATTTAGTCAAAAACACAGTCAAAAACTTGATGCTGTGTTCCCGATGCAGCGTGCAAGCGTGCGAAAAAAAGGAACTAAGGTATGGGGCGTAGTGACGTGGTATATACCCGACGCCCGACGTCACATCCAGAGTCGATGATAGAACACTGAGCAAGACGAATCAACGATTAATGGCAGAGTCGAGGTACACTACACCCCCTGTTGAAAATGTTTCCAAGCAGCAGAGCTGGATTAGGATATCTATCAGATGAGTAATCTGCGGGATAAAAGCAATCCATTGAAATAGTCAGTTCTGTCGTGGTTCAAGAGTCAGAATGTTCATCCTATGTTGCTATGGAGAAATTGGGTGTCATTAAATCCATTGAACTTCTGCAATAAAGAGGATGCCAAATAGAATTGATAGCCACTGATGGGCACTTGGTAATAGCAAAGGTCATGCGAGAGCAGATCCTGCACATAAAGCATCTATTTGATGTATGGCACGTCACAAAATCAATATCCCAAAAAGTCACCACTGCTGGTAAAAAGAAAAGGGTGTCAGAAGACGTTTTAAAACAGATACAGTCCATCAGCAACCATCTTTGATGGTGTTCAAAGATTTGTGAGGGCTCAGTCCAGATTCTGGTTGTAAGGTGACGTTCAATGATCCATCATAGTTCCAACAAACTAATGGGAGGATAACAAGCATTTTCACAAGTGAGTGAAGAGCACAAACTTAAGAAAATGTGGTTGGTGCAAGGCTCCCACCTCACATAGCCCTACAAAAGATTGTGTGTGACCAAATACTTACCAGAGTTTTGAAGGACCTAACAGAATTTTGACACCCTGGTAATTTCAAGGTTTTTCCATAATATGTGCCTAAAGTACAGGCCTAAAAGGTTGCATTTCAGTATAGACAGTATGGAGGCCAGAACAAGGGTGGCTGTACTTGCACACAATTAGAACATTGGTAGGGAACAAGCAATGACAGGAGGTGCTTTTGGCATGCTTCGTTACACCATAGCATTTACAAGAAGAAAAAAGTAATGGGTGGCTAAGCCAATATTAGAGCAGATAGAATTTGACTTTGTGAACAATCTGACTTTTCACTGTGCTGGCCATACAAATGCACGGACTGACAACAGATTAGGTTTCCAGGGGTCTTTCTATGCCACAGAATATTGCTAATGTGATCATCCTCCAAAAGTAGGAATAGTTGGAAAGCTGACTTCAAAATTGAAATGGTGTGGCCTTTAAATATTCTTCCTATACACATTTTAATGTTTTTTTCTTAAAATATGTTAATCATATAAAATGTATGTTTTTTAAAAAGTTCAACAGTAATTATTTTGTAAACATGTTTTTTTTATTTCCATAAAATAAATGTATTTTTCTTATTAAATGTGTATTTTTATGAAATGGTTGAATACTTTTTCTCTTAAATCGTGTTTTTTAAACTTCTATAAATAAATGAAAATGGAAAACATTTTGTGGCTTTACTATTTAGGGTAACATTCATTTGGGTGGTATTTTTTTAAAAAATTTGAATAATTTTCCAAAGTGAACAATGAGAAAAAGCCACATAAATTACAACACCACTGCCACAAATTACAACACCACTGACACATTAGGATAATAACAGTCAAACATGTGAAAGATGAGACTTTAAATTGTTCTTTAGATTTCATAATGCCTGTCTAAATAACAGAAAATGCGTTTCCCACATTGAAATATTTTGTGAGGAGTCAGGAACGAAACTCTGACACAAGTGAGACATGGTTTTGGCTAAAGACTTATTGATAAATAAAAAGGACTGGGAAAAGTCCCCGCTGTCCCTGCACTAAATGCCTTTACCTACCTAAACTCAATACTAAGGATCTGTCGGTCTCAGAATGTGCAAAACAAAACCGTTCTGCGCCCAAAAAACGAGTCCAACCCTCACATTCTAAGGAAATTAATTTTAAAGTGAAATCGATAATGCCCTTGGCCTTCAGTGTTTTAGAAATGTTAAATGGGCAAAGTAATAAATAACAAAACAGTCTCTCAAGGATATTGCTCTTTACTCCAGAGGGTGTCTTCCCTTCCCCTGGATCCTTCTTCACGTTTTCTTAAAAATAACAGTTCTTGTCCTTCCTTGTGATCAATACCAAAAATTGCATACAAATATCTTTGTCCTTTTTTGGTCAGGATACCTGGGTACTCCTCCCGCCAGGGTTTCTCTGTAATCTTATCTTCTGTTTTCCTTTTCCTAGCCCTGATATTTCTCCTCAGGACCTGTTTATTGTTGGTTACAATTCTGGTTCTGGTATTTCTTTAAAGGATATATTTCTTGTGACTGCCTGGCATCCTTTTTCTTCCAGGGCTTCTTGTATTCACAATCATCCACTTCTAATTGCCTGATGTTTTCTTGCCAAGGTTTCTTATATTCACACACTTGTAATTGCCTGGTATACTCTCCTGCCGGGGCTTCTTGTAATTAATTGCCAGTTATACTCTCCTGCCGGGGCATGTCATTCGTATGCTTTTGTCTGCATTTGTACTCTGACAAGTGACTAAATTAGGCCTTCTGAATAATTCATTCAGTCCAGGGTATATTGCCTCATTAGTAATTAGCTCACACTTTCACTCTTGGTAATTCACCCCCTTAGCCTTAATGGCTAGTTAATTTTTTCCATAATATACTGACTTATTTCTGTTTCTTATATGGGCAAACTTCAAAGGTCCCCTTCTTTAACTGATGCATTTTCACTTTCTCTCTTTCAGATTCAATAAACGGCTTTCTTTCTTTCTCCATTCTATTTTGTTCAAGTACTTGCATGCGACGTGCACTTTCAAACTAACTTTGCACGTTTTGCACATGGACAAGTATTCCATTGTCCATTCTAGGTTTACAGCACTGTGCACTTTAAAGAAATTTTTTATTTATGAATAATCATGAATTTCTTTTATATCGATATGTGGAATGCATTATGGTTTTTACATCTATTTCTGTAAATGTGCAGTGTTGCATTGTGATGTTTTGTGTCTATACTGGAGACAAGAATATTTAAACATTAGTTTTTTCATGAATAAGTTGTTCGGATTGGTGAAATAATAACCATGATTTATCCAGTATATTCAGGTTGCCGATACAACCCAAAAGGCAGCGTAATATAGTTTCTTACAACCGTTCATACCGCATTGTCGCCTCTGCATTGAAAATGCAGCAGCGTTTCAACTACACCCACTGTGCGTGTAGTCTCACTAGTTTTGCTTCAGTGTTCATTAATACCAACCATACATGAGACTTATCAAAATTGTTTCAGCCTGGACAATGACCGTGAGGTTGAAACACGTGTCGACTGGTTCTTTTGAATAAATTGTACTACAGTCAGAACTCAGCTCATGCGCAGTGGATTTGTGTATTCGTAAATGGTATGGTTTCGTAGACCTGCGAGGCATAGGGTCCAATTGCACGACCTCTTGCAGCAGATCATAAGCATCATTTTTGGGTTCTTCTATAATTAAACAGACAGGCGCAGCTGGTTCATGCCTATTTGCCCGGCTCCATAGTTAGTTATAATTTCAAGTACACCTTCACCAAACCGTTTCTGCTTAATAATACTTGGAATAAAAGGAATGAGATAAATGGGTGAATCCAACATTGGTTAAAATGGCAGACATGTTTCGCTATGTTGGGAGCTAAGCATAATTTGGCACCAACACAAACAAAGACTGAGGCGACCTCAGATGGAACCATAGAGATTTTAAAAATAGCCTGACAATTTGCTGTGAAATGTGTATGTGAACAAGCTACGTGTGAGCAGCGAAACACGTATTACCCTTGCTTCTATTATTTTCACCCAGGGCTAAGGAGACAAAATAAAGTACCTTGTATAACAACTTCGAGGTATTGCAGTATTTTTCTTCATTGTGGAGTCGGCAGTGGTTGTGTGGTGCCGGAGCGCCGCAGGTTTGAACATTTGGAGATAGATATATATATATCATCTAGTGGTAGTCGCAGAGTATTACAAGATTTGTTTTCAAAACTCGAAAACAGATATCGACAGGGCGTGTTAAGAATACTGTCCCCCTAGTGTCACGTGTACTGTACCCATGGTCCTTCACGCGTCGAGGTACCTCAGATTGTTTGTTTCTGACATGAGGTTGCCTGAAGTGTAGCGTGAGTACAAATGTGATAAAGCAGAAACCGTGATAAACCAGAAAACATGTATGTGCCTTTGACTCCAGAAGAGTGAGTGTCAATGCAATAATGCTGTGTTAAAGTATGAATGGAACTCCATATAGCGGATTTGCAACTGGCGTATAGAGGGATGTTTGCAATGAAGGCTAAGGTAGCTCCGGTACCTCTGGTAGAGTGAGCCCTAGGAGTGAAAGTAAAACCTTTTTGGATAGGGAGTAGCAGAACTGTATGCACTTGACTATCCATTTGGAGATGGCATTTTTTGATAAGTGATCACCCTGTCTTCCAGGTGCTATGGAAACAAAGAGCTGGTCCGTTTCCCTTAGGGGTTTAGTTTTGTTCACATAGTACAAGACCGCCCTCTATATATCAAGTGTATGGAGGCTTTGTTCAGCTAAGTTGGATGGATTTTGAAAGAATGTAGTATGTTCTATGGATTAACATGGAACTTTGAAATTAACTTAGGTGAAAACCCAGGATGTGTTCTGAAGACAACCTTGTCTTTGTGGATTATGAAGAAAGGGTCTTGTACGGACAAAGCTTGTAGCTCACCAACTCGTCTAGAGGTGATGGCTACTAGGAATCCAGTTTTGTAAGTCAGATGTTTTAGGCTGTCTTTGTGCGTAGGCAAAAAGGGTGGACCCATGAGCTTGGAGAGCACAACATTAAGTTCACAGCCCGGTGGAGGGTTAGATATGGGAGGGTATAGCTTCTTTACCCCTTCCATGAATTCTTTAATTCAGGAACTTTGCACCAGGACAACTTGTTTTGTGAAGTGGTGGAAGCAGACAGGGCCGCCAGGTGTACCTTGATGAGTTGAATACTAGGCCGGAGTCTAGTAGGTAAAGCATGTAATGTAGAATGTTAGCTGGCGGAACATTCTGGTGGGTTTACGGTTTGTGACATGCACCATATCACACATCTCTTTCACCTATTGAAATAGCAGTGTCTGGTGTTGGTTTTCCATGCCTCCTTTAGGATAGCCATACACCTTTGTGGAAGATTCAAGTGGCCAAATTCTATGACTTCAGGAGCCAAGCTGCCAAATTCATAAACTGAGGGCGAGGGTGGAGGGATGCTCCCTTGTATGGGCACGTGAGCTTGATTGGGGTCGCCTATCGCCAGTTTCAGCAGATATGGAAACCAAGGTTGTCTCTCCCACATTGGAGCAACCATGATTAGAGTCACTTGTTCCTGGTGCATCTTGTGCACTATTTTGCTCAGGAGTGGTGTTGGGGGAAAGCGTATGCCAATTTCACTGACCATTTCATCCACATGGTGTTATCCTTGGACCCTGGTTGGGGAAACCCAGATGCGAAGTCTGGGCATTGCGCGTTTAGACTTGTGGCGAACAAGTCTAATGCGGGGTGACCCCCATTGTGAGAATATTCTGTCTAGGATATCCTTGTCGAGTTGCCACTCGTGTTCTTCTGGTAGAGGATATCTGCTTAGAGTGTCTGCCAGAAAACCGAGTTCCCCTGGAACATGTTGAAAGGTTAGGAACATGTTCCGCTTGAGTGCCCACTTCCATATGCTTGGACAGAGTGTGCGACTCTCTACTTGTTTATGTAGAACATGGCAGTGGTGCGGTCTGTAAGGACTTGCACTGTTTCACCTGTAAGATGATGTTGAAAGGCTTGAAGAGCATTGAAGACTGCCAAAGGTTCCAGGAAGTTGATGCGTCTTTGGGCTGTAGCACGTGTCCACTGGCTGTGGGCTGTGTGTTGAAGGAAGTGAGCCCCCGCCAATCCGGCAAGTGAGGCATCTGTAGTTAGGATCGCTTGTGCTGGTGGAATGCAGGTGGTTTTCCTTTTAGCAGGTTTTCCTTGGACCACCAGCGAAGAGCCTGTACCAGGGTTGGCGAAACAATCACTAGATTGTCCCACTGACTGCTTGCCTGAGAACATTGTTTTGCTAACCATTTGTGCAGTGGGCGCAGGTGAACATGTGGAACCTAGTGAATGCATGAGGCCATCATCCCGAGCAAGCGCATAGCTTTGCATACAGTTATTTGGCGACCGCCCCTGTAGTGAGGTACTTGCAACAGCATGTTTTGTACTCTCTTGCTTGATGGGAAAGCCAGCTCCTTTTGTCTTTAGAATTGTTCCCAGAAATTGTTTTGTTTGCCTGGGGGCTAGACTTGATTTCTTTTCGTTGATGGAGAAGCCAAAATTGAAAAGGTGGTCTATTGTCTTTTGTGTATTTAGTTTGCAAATTTGAGGAGATCCCCCAGTAATGAGGCAGTTGTCGAGATAAGGGTATACAGGGATTGACTCGCAGCGCAGGTGTGCTGCCACTACTGCGAGCACCTTTGTGACTACTCTTGGCACTGAGATGATGCTGAAGAGGTGAACTCCCGGCTATCTTGAACCACAGATCTGTCCTGTACACATGGAGCATTGAAATATGAAATTATGCATCTTTCATATCCAATCTTGCCATGTAGCCCCCCCCCCCTTTTAATAGGGGAATTACTTCTTGAATCGTGGTCATGCAAAACTTTTGGGGCTTGACATATTTGTTCGCAGGGCACAGATCTAGTACTGGGCGTATTGAAAGGTCTTTCTTCGGCACAAGAAAGTAAGTTGAATAAATACCCTTGTTTACCTGGTTTGCTGGGACGATCTCCATGGCGTCCTTTTCCAGCAGTGTCTTTACTTTGAACTGTACGTGCCTTTCTTTTGGCGTCAATTTCCTATATCTTGGCGGGCGATTGGGTAGCTTTTGTAACAGCTCGATGCAATATCTGCCTGCCACGGTGGACAACACCCCTTGTCTGACTGGAGTGGCATGGGAAGGGACCTGCAGCGGTGAATCATTGTGTAGGTGAGGGTTGGAGCCTCTCCCAGGTGCGGTTCTGCCTCTTCCTCTAGATCTTTAATTTCCTCATTGAAAGCCAGAAGAGGAAGATTGTCCTTGCAATGGACTCCAAGTTGAAGACTGTACGCCTTGAGTGTATCCGGAAGAGCGTTGTGAACCCTGACCCCGAAACCTTCTGGAGTTGGAGGAGCCCTGTTGTATGTAGGGCTTGTTTGTTAACTGGCCAAGGGATTAATGAGTGTCATACTCCTCCTTTGCACTCTTGAGGGCGTTCTCGACAGCCTTACCTAAAAGTACATTAGTTTCCACCGGCATGTTAAGGAGGGTGGCCTTAGTTTCTAGCTTAAAACCAGACTGTCTGAGCCAGGCGTGGCAACTGAGGAGTGTGCCTTCTGCGATGATGCAGCCTGCATTGTCTGCTGCATCAAGATTATTTTTGAGGATGCAGTTTCATACCCGTTTTCCCTCTGCGATGGTGCTTAACAATTGCGATTTTAGGGGTTCTGGAACCGCTTCAACCTGGTGTTCTAAGTCATCCCACTTATGGCAGCCAAGACTAGCCAGGAGTGTATTGTTTGCGATGCTAGCTTGGTATGCCGCTGAGGAGGCAACTTTCCTTCTGAAAGTAAAGATTTTCTTGCTTTATCTGGTGGGGCCTCAGCTGACGCCAGAGGAGTGCCCACCCTCTTTCTGGTAGGGAGGACTACTAGTGAATCAGGTTTTAGCTGACCCCTAATGTACAGGGCATCCCTGGGCACTGGCCTGAATAATTTCTCGATTCTGGGGTTAATAGCCTTTGTGAGGTTAGGTTCAAGTAGGGAGGGCTGTATATGTCTTTGTACAGACTGTAACAGTGCGATACACTGAGTGGCAGACTGTCTCCCAGAATGTCCTCCACAAAGTCTCTGTCTACTTGTGCCTCTTGGGTGTCTCTTCAGCAGCAGTTCATTGTATTGGAGTTGATTATCTACGGGAGAATCTGCTACCGGCTGTTCTTGGTGGTCAGCGACTGATGACGAATATGTCATATTGATCCTGACTGTAAAGGTCCCCTTGCGCGCCGGGGTCTTGTGACCATGAGAGATCCAGCTCATATATGTCCTGAGAGGGGTCTCGGGAGGCCTAGGGCAGAAGTTCTAGGCTGTGAGTCTAGCAGAGGTATTTTGTCAGGGGGGTTGCCGTTTTGAAGCCCCTCGCTGTGAGGCATCTCTAAGGGACGTTAGTTCTTCTGGATGCTTGTCTAGGAAGTCAACAAAGCACAACATTCTTTTAATAATTCTGTTAAATTGTTCAGGGGTATAGTCACCCAAGGGTGGGAAAATTATAAGTTACTCACCGTAGTAACTAACATACGCCCCTTTCCTCCATACTGCATGGGCGTCCCTTCCAAGGGACGGGAGACAGAACCTTTTTCGGTAGAAAAAAGGATCTTCCCCTTTAAAATTAGAGGCGCGCAGGAAAGCGGCCCAGGGAGCATGCGCTGCCCTGACTCCGCCCTCCGGTGCCACATCTCAGTCCCCATTGACGCATGAACAATAGATTTAACATTGCCTAATGACACCAGTATTATTAGGGGGGAGGTTGGTGGGACGTATGGAGGAAAGGGGACTAAGAGTACGTTAGTCACTACGGTGAGTACCTTATAATTACTCTTACGTACCGTCCCCTTTCCACCATACTGCATATGCGATTACAACTGAATATAGCCCCAGGGTGGAGAGGAGACCCTCCTTAAGCAAATAGGTTCCTGAGAACCGCCTGTCCGAAAGCTGCATCAGATCTAGAGCCGGCATCCAAACAATAATGCTTCCAGAGAGCTGTGGGGGTGGCCCAAGTGACCGCCCTGCTTATGTCTTGCCAAGGTACATGGCGCTGGAATGCGATGGCCGTTGCCTAGGCCCTGACTCTGTGGGCGTGCATGTTGGCCAGAAGCGGCTTGTGCAGGCCCTCGTATGCCTCTTCTATTGCAGCGACCATCCAGCGGAATATGGAAGCCTTGGAGGCCTGATAGCCTGGTCTTGAGCCTCCAAAAGTACCACTAGATATCAGAGTATGCAGAGCATGTGATCTAAGCAGATCCACAAGCCTCAGAAATATGTTCTCCATCTACATGTATCCGTCTCTATACATCTGCCCGCCTCTTTTTCTTCATCTCTATTTATGCATCCTATATCTCACTGTATGCATCTCTCTATTTCTCTCTTTGTCGACATGCGTTTTCATGTCTCACTATGAACAATTCCATCGAGCTCCATCATTGGCTTTGTATACATTTCTAGTAATCTTTACATATGTATACAAATCTATCCATTCACCTATTTCCATATGTGGCTCTGCATCTCCATGTATCCATACTTTGCCCTGTATCAATCGCTCTATGTTATGTTACATTTATTTGTACAGCGCACGATCGCCCCCAAGGGCATCTTGGCGATAAGGGCAGAAGAGGATCAGCGGCAGAGACAAAGTACCTAGAAAAGCAGTGTTTTCAACGAGCGTCGAAAAGAAAGATGGTCAACAATGGCTCGTAAAGTACGCAGAAGTTTATTCCAGGACCTCGCAGCCGCCACAGAGAAAGCATGACCTACTATCCGAGACAGCCTGACACGCGTGACCAAAAGCAGGAGAGCAGACAGACCGGAAAGCGTGTGAGGAAAAGTATTGAGAGAATTTTTCCAGGAGATATTCTGCACCCCGTTTATAGAAGGCACGGTGAACAATGCAAAATCTGCTTCTCCACCGGAAGCCAATGCAATATGAGCACAGGAGACATGTGAGCTTGTGGGGGAGGACAAAGAACTGCTCTAGCCGCAGC
Organism: Ambystoma mexicanum; assembly: GCF_040938575.1. Classification (NCBI taxonomy): domain Eukaryota; kingdom Metazoa; phylum Chordata; class Amphibia; order Caudata; family Ambystomatidae; genus Ambystoma; species Ambystoma mexicanum. The sequence continues at coordinate 794,668,082 of NC_090921.1, read as the reverse complement.
ATTTTGGAGCAGTTGGAGTCCATTTATGAGATAGAGAGGTTGGCCAAGATAGAGCGAGTTGCAGTAGTCGACTGCGCTGAGAACCAGTGCAGTGATCACAGTGGCATGAAATTGGGTAGGAATGAAAGGAAGAACTTTCCTCAGCACATGAAGCTTGAAATGGCCAGATTTGCTAACAGCCGCAACCTGATCAGCCATTGATAAAGATGAGGATAGGTTAACCCCTAGATTTTTCACAATAGTGGACGGAAGAGGAAACGGGCCAAGAGAGGTGGGCCAAAAGTCAGGAATCCAGAAAGAAAGGGGGCAGGTGGTGCCCACTACTAGGACCTCTGTCTTGTTCCCATTTAATTTGAGTGAGTTCAGAGCCATCCACGCTCCCAAATCCTCAAGACAACTCCTCAGCCGAGATGCACTGTCCAGGCAAGTGAGGTCCAAACAAACCAGCAACTGGGTGTCATCGGTGTAGGAATAATATCGAAATCCGTGTGACTGGATAAGAAGAAGGAGACAACTAATATATATGTTAAAAAGTATAGGCGAAAGTGCGGATCCTTGAGGGACCCCACATGTAAGCCTTACCGGTTCAGACCAGAAAGGGGGAAGGGAGACCGATTGAGAACGTTCAGCCAAAAAGACTGAGAACCAGTTTAGGACTTTGTCGGATATCCCAGCATCCGACAACCGGGAGCTAAGAATGGTGTGGTCAACCGCGTCGAACGCCGCGGATAAATCCAACAGAAGTACTGCTCCCATTCCGCCCTGGTCAACCAGGCGGGCAAGGTCATCTAGAAAAGAATTTACAACCCACTCAGTGCCCTTACCTGGGCGAAACCCGATTGAAAGATGTCAAAACACCCTGAGGATTCCAAAAAGGAAGACAGCAACGGGGAGACAAGGGCCTCCATAACCTTCATTAAAACAGGAAGCAAAGAAATGGGGTGGAAAGTTTTGAGCATCCCGGGGTCCAACAAGGGTTTTTTGAGCAGCGGTATTACCAGAGCATGTTTCAGTGGACTGGGAATAAATCCCTCAAAAAACAAGGCATTAACTGCTGTGGTAATATGAGGGATCACTTCGCCTGAGATGTCTTTAAGCAAAGTGAGAGAAATGGGGTCAGCCAGAGAGGCTGATTAAGTCGCTGAATAGCCCCCAGAATATCAGATTCACAGAACACAGGAAAGGAGGACCAAGTAGACTTGGGCAAGGATGGTACGAGTGGGGTCAAAGTAGGTAAGGATTGACTGACCACCACTAATACCACTGCTAATTGTTTCGATCTTGGTCTGAAAGAAAGATGACAGAGTCGCAGAGTGCTTGGGATGGCATAATAGCAGAGCCAGTTTTGTTAGGGGTGGACAAGGATTGAATGAGTTCAAATAATGCCTTGGGCTTATTAACTGCAAGTTGCACTTTTTGGCTGAAGAAAGACTTTTTGGCAACGCTGATAGCTTTTTGGTATGCAGACAGAGTGATGCGGAACGCACATTTATTAGTTTTAGAGTAACCCGCACGCCACTTCCTCTCTGCTCGTCTGCAACAGAGTTTGAGAGCTCTGAGATCATCAGAGAACCATGGCTCCGAAGTGTGGTTCCTTATTTTACAGAGCCTAAGAGGAGCCAACAGATCGGCCACTGCTGAAAAAGACTCTTCCAGAGAACTAAGTGAGCAGGGACTATGAGAAGTCAACTGATCCTGGAGGGAAGCAACCAGTTCAAGGTTATTCACTTTGCGCCAATTGCGCTTAAAGATAGCAGATTTAATAGGAAAAGGCTTGGAGTCCTGCAGCTGCGTGGAGAATGAGATTAAAAAGTGGTCAGACCAGAGAAGAGGGGAGATAAAAGAGACCAGGATGGCAGAACAAGGGTCAAAGATGAAGTATAAAATGTTACCCAATTGGTGGGTAGGTACGAAAATCAACTGGGTAGGCCAAAATCCGCCATTAAGGAAAGAAAATTGGTGACTTGGCTAGAGGAAGAAGTAGTGACCGGAAGGTTAAAATCTCCAATAACCCACAAATTAGGATACTTGGTCTGGATCTCAGAGACCAGGTCAGGGAAATTACTGCAAAACACGGCATCCATACCAAGGGGACGGTATACCAGTAAAATAGTAAGCGTGGATAAGGGAGAAACAGAGATCCGGGCCATGCAGCACTCCATTTTATGTGCATGTGTAGGGACCATACATACGCATTTTATATAAAGCCTTATGGATAATGGCCAATCCACCTTCGCGATGGGCTGATACCCGATCGACATGGGCCAAAGTATAGTTGGGGGGCAGAGCCTGAACAATAGCTGGTCCAGATGTCTCCCTCAGCCAGGTCTCCGTGAGGAACAGGAGATCAAGCTGAGAATCCATTAGCAGTTCATAACAATAGGGGGCATGAGCCACAAGCGAACATGTATTAGGAAATCCACATTGTAAACTGGGTGCTGTGGACTTAGACGATGCAGTGGTTAATTTTGTAAAACCAGGAGGCCAGTTGGTCTCAGCAGGGGCAAAGGTAAGCAAAGAGCTACGATCCCAAGAAACCAATGTAGGGAGGATAACCTTCCCCTCCTGCACTGCCCGTGCCCGGACGGGCACAGACAAGCTTGCCTTAAGCGCGCCATTGGCGCGCTGACGGCGTGCCCGGTCTTCGGGCAAGTAATGCAGCACATAAATGCTGTGGGGGGAAGCAAAGAAAGGCAGAGAAACGCCAATTACTAAACCATGAAAAAGTACTTCAGCGAATACAGCGTTCCAGTTCTTTTCCACTATAAAGGCAGGAAGATCACGAACAAAGGTTTAAAATCAATTAAAACTGAAGTAGCAGCACACTAAAACAGACTTAACAATAAATAAAAGTAGCAGCAAATATTCACATGGCAGCTATAATACAGGGCTTTTAATGAAAGTCCACGGGTACCTCCTCACTTCTATCTACATACAATTCTAGATCGACACACATATTTAGATTGATCTGTTTTTGCTTCTCAGTGTATTTACAGATCTCTTTATTTTGTTGCTTGTCTATATAAGTCTATATGCAGCACGCTCAATGTCTCATTTCTACCTAGTTGTCTATGTATACATCTATATACACACCAATCTATGTGTATGTCTCTCCATATCTCTCTACGCATGTTACTGTATGTGTCTCTTTATGTATATCCATCTACATATTCATCTCAGTCTATCTATATACCTTCATACATATGCATGTCTCTATGGCTCTCTATTCATCGCTCCCTGCAAATGTAACGGTATGCATCACTTTTCATATATATCAATCCGTTCATTGATTGCTATCTATCCATCTACATTTATGCATCTCCCTGTATGCATCACTCTATCTATCTCAATGCATATCTTTATGTCTACATCTTTATCCATCACTCTATGTGTATCGGTCAATATTTCTATCCACATGTCTGGTGATCTATCCACATTTATTGCAAACTCTGTTACTCTATAGACAAGTCTTCCCCTAAACATGGTGGACAAAGTGCTCCGTTATGCATCATTGCTATTGTGTAACTCTGTAAAGGGCTCTGTTACTTCTCAAAGCTAGGTCAGCGCTCAATAAATAGCATAATATTATTATTATTATTATTATTAATAATAAAAGGCCTATGTCTGCCTCTCTGTATGCCTGAAGAATTGTCTCTTTCACTCTATGTAATGTATAGCCTGCTATAATATGCCAAGTCTAACCTCAAATACAACATTAATACCATTATATGGTTAAGAATCACAATATGTAGGGTAAAAAAAAAAGTTACAAACTCAAATGACCCAACACTGCCAAGAGCCAGGGCATCAGGGCCCTAGCTAACATCCTGCCACCCAGAGCACAAGCAATATACCCCACACCCTTCAATGCCAACCCCAGAAGACGTTTGCGCTTGACGCACTTGCATGGCGGACTGGCCTCCACATCTAGATTGCTCCTCTGAATCTCGCCACCGGTTGTGTGTCTCGCATTGGAATTTGTTGCTTTTCTGCCCAGCCATAATTGCATTTTTATCACCTAGGGCGTGGGTCTCACAATTGAATTTTGTTGTTGTTTGAACTACCATACTTGTATCCTCTTCCCTTAGGTTCCATGACATGGGTCTCAATTAAATTTGCTGCTGTATGGCTTTTCCACACTTTCAGTCGCTCCAGAGTGACCCACTCCTTAAGTATCACCATGCCTTCAGGAGGCTCTCCAAACCTGGCTCTTCCCTTCAGCATTCTCACAGACGTAGAGAATCTCCCAGGCGAACTATTACACACCCCTGACAGTAATGCGGGGGAACTGGAGGAATTGATAAGGACTTGGCCCCCAACGGAAGGCATCCCAATCAGGCCTTATCTAACTTGGTGTCAGTCTTGCTTCGCTGGAACGTCAAGCACTCCATCACAAAGGAACATAGCTGTACTGCGCCCGGGGTACAGCTCACCCACCTCCATACATTTGCAATCAAACCTGCTCGACCTCACCCACCCAAACACACACCATCACCACCACCACCACCACTAATACAATACAGTTGAGTCCCACAAAACAATTTGGTCCAGCTGTTGACATAATCAGTGTCCCAACTCTCCTACTCCAATGACAACCTGTCAGGTTAATCATCCTCTCATGTGATATCTATGTGCTGTTATTAGGGACTGAGCCACTCCCTACCTACCTTTATGCAGGCAAGAAATGCACACATGCATTTTATACATCCTTCCTTCACATCTCGGACTACGGTCCTCTGAAGGGCGTTCATCCGCAGAACGCTTCGAGGCTATACCAATGGCGCTATACAAATGCAATTTAAAATAACATAACTTAACATGAGACCCTGCCCACTCACACCACCAGCCAGAGCAGAAAGACAGTACTGTGCTCCTACTAGTGCCGAGGTGACAGCACGCAAGTCCATTCTGCTCCCGTTGGATGCTAACTTGTCCCAGAGAAATGATGCCAGCAGGGCAGCTCAGACATACACTGGATGCCTAGGTGGAGATATATTGTGAACCGTTACTATTTTATTCAAAGCACAGTAAGTATTGAGTTCTAGTTGTTACTATAGGACACTGTTTCAATTGGGCATAAAATAAGTTAGTCTTACTCATTTTACCCAAATTAAATTGACAGTGAAAACAAGTAATATATTTGGATTGTGAAAGTGGCTTACCAGATGTAAAACCAGAACACTCCTGCGTGCGCATGTAGTCTTGTTTGATAAAAATTATTATTAAACTTGCGGTGATAAATATATGATTTTGAAGAGTAAAGATATTTTCTTGTTTTTCCTGTAGAGTGTAATAGGAACATAATTTTCTATTCTGCGTTAAAGTAAAAAATGAAACCCAGTTTGACCTTGGAAATTTTAGCACACAGTATTTGTAATTTGCCCCTGAATCCCTCATAGTAAAAATTGCAGAGATAAAATGTAGCAAGTAATATCAAAGAAAAAATAAGATGCAAATGAAAGAAACTGAACAGACGAAAATCAAGTTTCTATTCACAAGAGCTGTTGAACGAGGAGGAGCTTCATTTTACATTGCTAAATTGGAAAGTCTACAAATCTTGTAAGCTAAATTGATGGTATTACAATATTAAATTTCTCAAATGTACATAGTTACGTCATCAAGATGAGCGTAAATCATGGGAATCATCTGCCCGTCGATGAGTTCTTCAAACAGAACTAGAATTTCACCATCACTAAGGGAACAATGATTATTATCTTCTGGGATGGTCGACCCGGCCCAATTATGCCCATTTGCGGGGCCCATCATCTGAACCACATGCCAGTGTTTACTCAGTGAAAACATGCAGATATCAACGCTGTGTTCTCAATGTTTTTATTTCTCTGCACCAGAACACCATGTGCTTCGATAGAAAATAGATGATGGAATAAAAATGTATTATATTTTACACCATGAAACTTTGACTTTCAAAATGCAAGTACTTGCCATCGACAAACGCAATCAGGAACATTGCATGGAATGTGACCAATCAACCGAAAAATTAAAACCATGGGTAGTAGTACAATTTCCACTGTTTGTGTGCGCCAAAGGTTTGAATGTTTTGTTGGATGTATTCCTCTTTTTTTCCCATTGAATTAAGAAATAGAATGACTTTGCAAACTCCAGACTATGAGTATTTATCGAAAAGTATACATTTTCTTCCATTTGGCCAATACAATTCCTGAGAGAACTTCCCCTTTAATACTAGATTTTACCTCACAAAGACTTACCCGTCATAATTCCAAACACTTTCATCACTTGCCTAACATTCATTATTGTATTTTGTCTCAATTTGTGATCAAAAACAAAAGGCCCCCTGCCACATCTAGTATTTGATCTTCTGTCAACCCACGCACGCTCATAACTTTATTCCTCTCAAGGTGCCATGTTGAACTGAGAGGCCACTTCCTTTTTCCAATTCTGAACAAAAAGAATTAGTGATTCCATTATCTAATAAGTCATGACCTCAAACATGCCAAGTCCTACAAAGTCTGACAACTGCTTTTTCATTGACATCTATGGACTCTCCATGCCCATGTCATTTCATATGTCGCATCTTAACTCCCCACTACTGAAGGACCCGCAAAATGGTTATCCAATTTCTCCCATACTCTTACCTGATAGCACATTTAGACTGATTTACAAATGCACAGATACTTCTGTGAGAAACTTGGATTGCTACAATAATTCTGAACACAAACACTGGCCCCTCCTACACAAAACTAGTGCCAGAAACACCATACAAATTATGCTAATCAAACAAATTATCCTAGTCAGTGTTGTAACTTCACCCACCAAAGTGTTTTACTGCCCCCATCCACTGTAGTTACATACATTACCCTGTTGGTAAAAACACTCACCTTAGTTCTTCCCGCACCTCTAGAACAGTGTGCCCTGTGATGACGAACACCTCAGTCATGTCATCAGTCAGCATCTTGCATGAGTAACCAATGTTTACTGCGGTTTCTGAGAAAGAAAATCGGTTCAGGATGGGCAACTTAAGAGTTAAGCACTCAGTTCCATTCTGCCAAATTCAATCTGTTTAAACTCCAACATCTGTCCTTTCAACAACAATGTGTCTAAAATTATCAAGGAACTGTACTTGTGTAGACAACTCTGTTATCTCCATCTTACAGCATCGGCCACAACATTACGTGTCAAAAACTACAAAGAACCTCCACTCTCAAGAGCGCATCAAAATCTGAGATGGGCCCACCACATCACATCCTGTGTCAAAAGCCTTGGTGGTTCTCCATTCTATATTATGTGTCAGAGTCCCACATGGTCCTGTGCTAGCCTACATTGCAGCTATGGCGGTATGGGTCAAAAACAGGTTTTTGCAAATGCTGCCGTCTTACGGCTCATCACATTACAGTGTTTGATAAAATGCTGCCAGCTGCTAATACCACTATTGCATGGTGGAATACAGCCACTTAATTCCTCCAATTTTTTAGCATTATTTTTCCTCTAGTAAAGGGAAGTGTAAGCACTTCCCTTCATGGCAGGAGAAAAACCTCTGCATGGGTACCCACAAAAGGGGCGCAAAAGTGGACATTGTTGATGCCTGCCTTCTCACCCCTTTTGCAATCCAATGACCCTCCCATGATTCATTTTAAAAAACTGTACAGTAATGGTATGATCAACTGCTGTACGTGATCAATTTCCATCTTCCCGATGAAGACGGAAATGGATAACAGTACAAGACTACATGCAGAATTAGAATAGCACCCGTGATATTTCAGTAAATGTGCATCCAGTACCGCTGTACAGGCTGTGTATGTCCCTGTAACTTTGCAGCCTCTACAATTACCACCGGCGGCAATCCAGGCAATAAATCCACCATACAGTTTCTGTAATTAGGCTCTCTGTGTTAAGAGGATTACGCCTAATCTACCAACATCACCCGCTCCATGCTCCTTCTCTGCTCTCATCCCAGTCTCCTGTTTTCTGCTTTCCCTGCATAAAGACTGCCTTATCTCATATCCAACCTTTTCTACTTGTCTCTTCAGTCTTATTCCATTCCTATAGCTCCCACACACCGTCTGTCCTGATCCACCTCTCATTGTACATTACAAACTGCTCTTTTCAACCCCTTCCTCAACAAGTCAAGCGAGAAAGTCATACATAGATGGGACAATAAAGCACCTTGTTTGTCTCCAGTGAGAACCCATATCTTGATATTAGCAAGCGTTAGGATTGCGATTGTTTCTGGAACCCCTTCCTGCAACTTGTCTTCAATAGCTGTGGCCCCCAATAACTGGAGAACAAAAAGACAGGAAAGGAATGTACATTAGCAAACCAAGGTGTAGACGAGCTAAAGCAACCACCACATATGCAAAAACGTTTTTGAAAAGCGTGCTTGCATTCACAACACACCTCAAAGCATGTCTGAGTCAAGAGAATACTTTCTCATGACATATGTGCTTGTGCTAAATATAGCACAGAAACCTTTGACACAGTGGAACAGTTATGCCCTTTAGCTCAAAGTTATAACATTCCTAATGAACGGAAGAGACTTGCAATCAGAATTACACACCACGGAATTAGACGACTTTCCAATGTACAAAAGAAAGAACTTAGTCGTAGTTTGGATTACATTGCAAATTCCTAGGTAAACAAAATGCATAATCCCTACATTACTTCTTGCACCCAAAGACTGCAGTCCCTTCAGGCACATGCAGGAGACACATTTTATTTGACTTTACTGGGGAAGTTGCACCACATCTTAAATTCAAGGAAGCCTGAAAGTGATCTCTGTCCGATCCCATGCTGTAGTTCACCTTGCCACCGTCGGATGATTACAACCATTCTTGAGGAGAAAAAAAAACTATCAGGATGGACTAAGAGTACATTAGATCAAAGTAAGGAAAATGTACTTACTTGTAATTTAAGTTTTCCATGGTCAGAGATTTTCCAAAAGTCCTCTAGTGAATGGTTAGGAAGACCAGTCTGCAGTATTAGGCACGATGTCCAAGTTATTCCTTATTTTCACACAAAATACACAAAAAACTGTCGCAAAACACACACACAAACTAACGAAGGGACCAGCCAGGATATCACCCAGGCGAACAAATTGCCGACCTCTCAGTAATGTTATTTCTGATGAATTTGTCCTTCACCTCATTTTAGATATAGATCTTTCACAGCCAGCTGTCAGTTGTTTCAGCCACCATGTGGCCCCATGCAGCTTTGTGTCGGGTCCGCCGACTCCAATACACGCCCACAACATTCAACATGACATCAGGGGCAGTATGTATGGAGCCATTGGTGCCACATGACCTCAGTTCTTTTTTTCCAAATACTCTCAATACTGCCAAGTATTGCCCCTAGCATTTTCAAATAACTACTCAGTCATGCCGAATCGCAAGGTGGGCTTCGAACCCTGTATGGACTGCTCATGCAAGATGTCAGTCACCGACACCCACATGGTTTATCCTTACTTCCTGCTGGTATGATATATAAGAACAAACTACTTACCTCTTGGTAAAGTTCTTTCTGATGAACGTTCCTCCCACAGATTCCTCATCTTTGATATCACTCTCCCAGCACAGCTGCTCTATGGAACCTTTCCCCCAACCATGGGGTGCAGTGTGGCACCGCATTGGCTCAGCCAGACACCTCTACGCGCTCCTGCGCTGGACAGGATGGCGGGGCCATTGCATATATAGGAGGTGTCACACCCTGCGCCCTCGGTTACACCTCTTTCCCCTAGCACTCCGACGCGGAGGGATGGCAGAAATAAGGTGTACTTCCTAACTGCCAAGAGGGGCAGGTAGGGTGGGCGATGAGAAATCCGTGCAAAGAACCTCCATCAGAAAGAGCATTACATAGAGGCAAGTAATTTGTTCTTATAATGGACTTCTTCCTCCCATGAATTCCTCATCTTTGATGGACTCCCAAAGCAGCACAATGACCTGGGAAGGAGGGTGGCAAAGACACCACCAAAACCATAAAACCCTGAAGGACCGCTTTGCCAAAACGAACATTCTGACCCGACATAGAATCCAAGCAGTAATGCTTAAACGTGTGCAAGGAAGCCCATATAGCTGCTTGGCAAATATCCAGAACAGGTACTCCACGCTGCCGAGACAAAGTGGCAGCCAACCCTCGGGTGGAGCGAGCCATGAGACCCTTAGGGACCTCCTTCCCAGCCACATCACAGCATTCTGAGGTGCAGAGAATGATCCATCGAGACAGGGTCTGTTCAGTGACAGCCCTGCCAGCTGTGACACCAGCGTAACCAATGAACAGCTGGTAATCAGCTCTGGACTCCCTTGTCTGAAAGACGTAGAACTTGAGGACCTGCATCAGATCCAGCCGATGGAAACGCTCCTCGGCCTTGGAAGGATTAGGTGGAGGAAAGAAAACCGGTAGATGGATACTTTGAGAGAGATGAAGTCCAAGACCACCTTCGCAAGGAAGAAGGGTCTAACTCCCAAAGTCACCAAGGAGGGAGGTTCAACTGACAACTAAACTTTCCCTCTATAGTTTCTATGGACCCCCAATCTTTGTGCTTTGTTTTTGACAATGTTCTGACTTTTGAAGGGAAGTAAAGCCTTCAGTTTCACTTCCCTTCCCTTTTGCCAATTTATTATGGGACAGCTGATCAGTCCTTCAGACTATCAGTACTGGGAAACTATGTTTCCGTTCATACCGTTTACCTTTTGTGACTAACATTGCACACAGCATCTTACAATGCAGAGCAATGGGAATACTTTTGTGTCACCCTAGCTTTTTACACTTGGGATTTTTGTTTACTTAAATCCAACACATGGATTTGTAAGTCACTCAACTTTGTAACTTGTGTCTCTTGCTCAACCGGAGGGGGTCGGGGGATTTGAGGGTGGTGGGTGGTTTGCTGCAGAAATGCCCTGCCTTTGTCATCGGCTCACTCACAGCATTCCTCCATCTGGACATCAATGGTCTCTCTTCAGGAGACCTGGGTGCCTTGGGATCTGTGCCCTCCTGTACTCTACAGCATTCTGTGGGCTACGCGATTCGCCCACCAAGCAAGCATTGGATGTGATCCTGCTCCAGGAAGGATTGGTTCAGAGTTACAGGCCGTGCGTGGCCCAGCTCGGCCCTTTTACATTCCTCTCTGCAATGAGAGAAGCAACACCATTTGTTCTGTGTTTCTGGCATCAAGGTGTGACCAGCAGGCAAGCCAAGCACAGTTAAGGCCACTGTACACTGTTAATGTGTTCATCACCAACCTATCCAACAAACAATTGGGACTGTAGTGTTAAGAGATGTTACAACATTTCACCTGGGGATTCGGGTCCTCGGGCGGCGCCTGTGGTAGTGCTGGTCCCATGGAGGGGCAGCCTGCATAGAGTAAAGTTACAAAGTAAGTCTGTAACCGTGCGCGTGTCGCGTCCCTACATTATAGTGGGTGTGTGTGCGGCATCCAATCAGGACAGGCGAATGCTTGAAGCCTGACTGGATGTGACGTCTAAAGTGCGGAAGCTGTAAACCGTAACACAGAGGCCCAATCACGGGTCGATCCGGTCCCGACGTCAGTCTGGGTGTGTGCAAGGCATCTAATCAGGAACACAAGTATGTAGAACCTGATTGGATGTTGCATCCGAAATGCAGAAATCGGGGCCTGCGAGGCCTGAAGCCAATCATCAGTCGGCAGGGTCCGTGCGACATGGTGGGTGTGCGTGCAATATCCAATCAGGAGGGATGTCACCTTGTGCACCAATGTCTAATGCACCTTTGCGTGGCCATTACGAAGGATATGTTTTGCACGTTTGAAAGTAGTTGCTTAAGTGCTTCTAATGCAGACATGTTCATTCTCAAAATGTCAAAGAAGGTGGGCCATTGTCTTCCGCTCAAGTGCCCTGTTAACATGGTATGGAGCATAACACGAGGGGCGGCAAATACCGGGGTGGGTGAGAATGAAACCCATGTGTTCCCGGAGTAGTTTTTTGCAACGGAAGCTATTCTGTCCACAGATCTACAGCAGAGGGGTAATTCGAGGGGCTGATTATATATCCCATCACCAGCACACTCCAGTTGATAGAAGGTGCTTCTCAGGGGGCCACAGGTATAGAGCGCTGAGTCAGTCATTGCAGCAGGTGCATGGTGCTTGGTTGAGTTCGCATGTTGAGCATATGGCACAATACTGGTGTAAGGCCACATTCAGTGGTATGAGAGAAACTGTTCATTCAATCCCTGCGTTACACAGTCCATCCTATATATCCATCTGCATTCCAGGTCTAGCAGACTTCCTTGGATATTTGGGCCAGTGCGAACCCGTTCAAGGACCCACCATTTTAAATCATTAGGGCTGTGTCGATTCTCGATGTAGTGTTGCACTAATGGTGAGGTTTTTACAACTAATCCTCGAGCGGTGTTCTGAAATCCAGATGCCCACGTTACGCCACCCAAGGACCCGAAACAGATTAATACACTGTGAGGTGCTTTTGGGCGCAAGCACGGACGGCGCACGGTTCGGTACCAGCACACTGGATCCAACCTTTTTCAAACCTTGGCAGCCATATTAAGGTATACACTCTTGGCATACATGTTCCAACTCTTGGATATTTTTTTCCACATTGTTATGAGACCAAGTCAGATCTGAACTAAATATTGATTCCTTTGTAGAACTTATGGCATGCATTATACTCTGTCTTCTGCTGTTTGTATGCAGCACACGGACAGGTGACCGAAGTGTCCTTGAATAGATGACTTCAGCATCTATAAACACATGATGCAAGGGGCCACTCACCCAGTGAAGTAGGGTTGAGCAACAGATGGGACATGATGCACATGCCCATACAGGCAATCCCTAATACTAGCACGAAATGAGATAGTACACAAGCACCTAGGTACAGCTGGGACACCTATACGTACCGGCATGATTATTAATTGACTATACCCACTTCCTTTTTTCAGGGAATTTCGGACTAGTTGATTTCCTGCAATTCCCATTTCATCAACCAGTGCTACATTGGCCCTACCAGTTCAGAGCTCCCCATGAGGGTTTACACTATAGAGGCAGACAGAGATGCAAGCAGCCCCCTGGGGGGCACTGTCTTATAAAGAACACCTACAGGATATCCCTGGTGAGTTGATTTAATTATTGTGTAACCTCACCACGGCAGGTCTGAGGTAGCACGCCCCTCCCAGACTTCCCTTTGCCTATGTAATTTGTAGTTTATGACTTTTCTCCATTTGCGAAAGTATTACTTGATGCCTTTTTGATGTCTGTGAAGGAAACACACAGTATTAAAGGGGGACCCCTTCTTTTTCTCTTACAGGGGTCATTCACTTCGCCCTGAAGAAGGCGGCCGTTACGAACAGTCACGAGTTACATTTGTTCGGTTTAAACTGCTATATATTTGCCGCCGAAACGCACTTCGAGCAAGGGGGAACTCACATAACAATCCTAGGGTTGACAAGTTTGGACTCTTGGAGACACCGTCAACATTTACTCATTGGATGTATTCAGCTTTACCCCCTGCAGTGTCGGCAAAGTGTCTTTTTGTGTAAATAAACAATAGATACCATTGCTTACCACAGAACTTGGAACATAGAATGCTTATGCCAACCGCTTAGAAGGATCATTGTCAATCGGATTACATCGTGACAAAACCCTTACAGAACTTCTATCGTAATGAGTAGATGTGAACCCAAACTGCACTCCAGTTTCTATGTACATTTTCTGTGATTCATGAAACTGCAAACTTTCATTTCCTGGTGAATACTGAGGAGTATAACTAGGGTGATTTGTGATTTATTGTTTGAGAAATCTAATTGTCGTTTATTTTGAGACCAGATCTCATTATAGACCTGTTCTCTCAGATTTGCTAAATTTTATGTCTGTGTATTACATGTACTTGTCCAGTGTAGCTCTCTGTCATTTTCCTCCTGTTTTTTACACTAGATTCAATTGAGAAGATATTTCACTTCTTTAGGGGTGTCGATATACACCGTTCATTGTCATTTATGAAAATTAATCTAAATCAGGAGCCAATTCACCTTTAGGGTGCCAGCACATTTCTGTTTAATCATATATTGTTATTTGTGAAAATGTATTTCTTTTTCAAATACAACCACTTGAACCTATTGCTTAGCCCCTCTCTGTGTGTTTCTTTTCGGACAAACTGTTGGGGCCCTGTTTTTGGATTCATTCCATCAGTAATACTGATGGTCCCCAATTAGGTCTATACGGAATATGACCAGTATGGGCAGAACTCTTTGGTAGCAGCACTTCTCCCTTTTTTGCTTGTTTCTTATGATTGCCGGAGTCAACTATCGGTCACTTTGGACAAACCGAATCCCTTGTGTTTGATTGGCTGACTGAGGGACGGATGTGTATATCTGGGGACCTCTCACTTACCAATTTGTTCCGAAGCTGAAGTTGAAACTTGAAGCTCATCTTTGAAGCCCAGCTGGAAGAAGAATTTCTGCAACATCTCTTCGATGAAATCTAAAAGCTGTTGAGTCTGTCGAGAACTAATCTGATAGAGGACCTGGCTAGGAGACCTCTCCTCGAGCTATGAGGGACCATCGTGCAAAAACTGCTCTCCTTCATCGAGGCACTCTGGAAGCCAGTGCCTAAAGGCTGTCGCCGGAAAAGGGGTCCGCCGAGAATCCTGAAGAGAAGCACCGGGACATCGATGACATCGAAGTCCATTGCTGTTGACTGGGGTTCGGAAGATTTCCGTGACCACTGAAAACCAGTCGAATCGTCGCCCAGAAGCCGGGACACCTCAACGCTGTGCTGCTCGACGACTGGAACCGCAAAGCTCCACCTTGCCCAAGAACATTTGAACGAGGGCTCCCTTGCCATCACCGTTGACCACTTTGTCATGCCGGAGAAAGTCGAGGTTGCCGGCTACTGAGGAAAGTCCGCCGGTGGGTTTCCCGCCACCCGAAGACGTCAAAGACGTCCCGAGGACACAGTGAAGATCTGAGGTCCAGGCCCATGGTAGAGTCCCGATCGCCGAAGCTAACACGAGGTATGTGCTGCGGCTGCTGCACTGACAAGCCAGAGGACTGCAAAATGTGACTCCCGACACCAGGCCTACATCCATCACTGAGCCTTATTTGTGGCACCGAACACTTTTCATCGAAGTTTACCTCACGCCTCATCTTCCCAGGACTTCCACGAACAATCGAAGAGCACCGCGAAGGTTGAAGCTGCTGTATCGATGGCAGAGTTCCACTTTTCCTTGAAGTTCTCGATGCCCAGTGGCTCTTGCTTTAAAGTGAGTCCACCCTCGAGGGATCTCTCGACGAACCGTCGAAGAAACTCTTCCATCTCGGGTACATTGGGGTGGTTAAACTTTTTGTCTAGGAAGCCAGACATATTAAGCATGTATGGACTGGGCTTGTTAATCCTTTTATTACAGGTTGCCCAAGTGGGGGATCCTCACTCAGAATTGTGTCTATATCTAAACAAAATATTCTGCCATTGCCCAAAGTTAACCTGCCTTCCTTCCTTCCTTCCTTAGTATCTATGTTGATGCACCTTGCTGTATGATTTGCGTGCTCCATTATAACTGCAAGCAGTTGATGCATTTTAAAAGGAATCTAAAGCTTAAGTGTGGTATTTATTTATTTGTTTATTTGTACAGCGCTTGTACACAAGAAGTGCTTCAAGGCGGAAAGAGCAAGGGAATACAGTAGTCATTCTAAGGCCTTGAAGTTTCTAAATGATCTAACAAAAAGTAACTAGCATACTAGGCCTGACCACAAAGGGGGGACAAGACAGAATTTACTAGTCCTAGTAAATTCGGGTTTAAGCAAGTGTACAGACAGACGTGCAGGGTGTGCGGGGCTCCGGGGGGGGTGAGAGTCCAGCAGGTCCCTGAGTTAAGTGCAGAGGGGTTACACCTCTCATGGAGCGTTTGCTGCAAGTGCAGTAGTCTGAACATAGTGCAGAGGCCCGGAGGCAAGTGCAAAGACTGGTGGGGGAGCCTGGGACCTGTGAGGCTCAGAAGGTGAACCAGGCGACCAGTCAGTAAACACTAAACAGCGCTAGGAAGGGAAGGAGGATTGAGGCAGGAGAGAAAAAGAGAAGTGGTTAGCAGGGGAGCTCTGGCTCAAGGTGGAGAGAGGCAGGCAGGCTGTTTCAGGCGGAGGCACCCGTAGAGGATAAAGATCTACCCCCAAATCTCTGCTTAAAAAAAGTCTCAAATGCAAAGAGTTGGAGGAAGACGAGCGGAGGGCTCTAGAAGGAGAGTATTTAGGAAGAGACCGTTGAAGACAGAACGGTCCACGGCCCCAGAAAGCCTTGTGGACTATGCAGAGGGTCTTGAACTTGATCCTAGCAGCCACGGGGAGCAAGTGAAGGAATTTCAGTGCCGTAGAGATTCGGCCCCTGGGCTTGAGTCCAAGGATAAGTCTTGTGGTTCTGAGATTAGAAGTAGGAAGATTGATAAAGAGGCTGTTGCAGTAGTCTAGCCTAGAGAGAACCAGGGCTCTGGAGACAGTGAGCTTTTAGTGGAAAGTCAGAAAAGGTAGAATACCTCTGATGAGCTGCAGCTGGTAGTGGGCCTTTTTGGAGATGTTCGAGATGTGAGAAGAGAAGGAGAGAGAGGAGTCGAAGATGACCACCAGATTTTTAGCCTCACTAGTAGGTGAAGGAGCAGGGCCAAGGGATGCCGGCCAGTGAGAAATTGGGAAAGCCGGAGCAGGAGTCCCAATGAGGATGATCTCCGTCTTACTGGCATTGAGGCAGAGATCATTAGTAGCACACCAAGACTGAATTGCAGAAAGACAGACAGGAATGAGTGAGGAAGAGGCTGAGGGTAGCCTAAAAGAGAGCTGCGTGCCATCCGCATAACAGTGAAAGTTAGAGGTGAGGTAGAGATCCTGTGGACCAGAAGGGGCATGTAGACATTGAAGAACCATGGGGATAGGTTAGATCCCTGGGGGACACCACAAGCAGAGAGAGTGATAGAGGAGAGAAAGGGCCCAAGTTCCACCTGGGAAGGACGGTGAGAGAGAAAGAAGGTAAGCCACGCCAGGGCCCAATCTATGATGCCCAGAGTATCACAGAGATGGAAGAGCAGTATGTTGTGGTTTACTGTGTCGAAGGCAGAAGAGAGATCGAGAAGAATGAGGACAGAAGGAGAGTCAGAGTCAAGATTTTAGAGCAGGTCTTCACGGGTGTTTAGAAGAGCAGTTTCCGTGCCTCTTGATGTTCTAAAGCCAGACTGATGGTCATGGCGACAACAAACAGATTCAGTATGGAGGGTAAGTTGTGAGATAGCTAAGGAGGTTGCTCGGGAAAGGAGTGATGGTGATCGGGCGATGGTTTGTGGGGATAGAAGGGTCAGCAGAGGGTTTTTTGAGCACATGGTGCGCAATAACACGAGAGAAGTGGGAAAACCTCCAGTGGTGAAGGAGAGTTTGCAGAGGTTGGCCAAGGCTGTAGCAAGAGAATTGATGTGGTCCTTGATGGTTTTAGGAGGGCAAGGGGCAACCTGTTTGGAGGAGGCTTTTATGGACCAGACTTCTCTAGAGACCTCCTCACGTGCGACTGGGTAGAGGTAGGAGGGAAGAGGGCGGTTGGCCGAGAGGGGCCCAAGAGATGTGGGTGCGGGGCAAAGAGGACAGGATGTCCTGTGTTTTAGCAGTGAAGGGTGCAGGCAGGGCCAAGCAAAGGGCCTGGGTGGGTGCAGAATAGGAAGAGGTTGCAGAAGGATTGGCAAGTTCCATGCAGACTTTGAAAAGTTCAGCCATGTTGTTAGATGCCGCTGATATGCAGGCTTAAATATAGACTTGTTTCTTGGAGTGAATGCAGAGTCTATACTGCCTTTGAAGAAGGAGGCACGCCAGTTTGTCAGATAGTGCACCTGAAGATCCCCATTTATGTTCCGCTCTGTACTTTTGTTTAAGGGCTGCCAGCTCAGAGTTATACCAAAAGTTGCATCTCATGATAGGAGCGGAAATGTCAAGAGTGTTGGAAATGGAGTGGTGAAAGTTAGAGAGGACTGAGTTAGTGTGGGAGTCAGCCGTAGGAGTAGAAGGAGGAGAGTAGGTGGAGGCAAAGGCAGCCACTGTCACTCTTTCGTGGGTCAGATGACCTTGAAGGCAGGAGCCAGTGAAGGATGTGCCAGTGGTAGAGGAGAAGAGAGCTTAATGTGGGAAGAGAGAAGAGAATATCATTCCAGCAGAGTGAGGTAGTGAGAGGTACCACATAGAAACAGTATATATTTGTCATTTTAGAATTACCAAAGTACAAAGTGTGTTATTGAATTGTGTATATACATCTCTTAAAGTTATTTATATATAAATAATTGTGTTAGCACATAACAGTGTGTGGACATTCCTTTGTGGGTGCTTGGGGACTCACTGTATTTAAGAACCAGCATGAATCACCTCCTGAGAGCTTAAGCCTTGGCTGCTCGTCCATAGCTACCATATAGAGAACCTTGGCTGGAGAGTTCTGTGCCTCTACTTTGCCATGTAGCGGGCAGAAGTACAGATCCCCCCTCCATTCTTTACACATCCACCTTGTGAAAAGATAGAAAAGAATTGGATTAAAAAAACAGGGCAATACAGTAAGTAATCAGATGGATAAAACACAGTAGAAACACTTGCGAGCAACAATAGAATAGTTACCCAATACTTGGATTGGGACCCAGTGACTTAAAGTCACCAGTACAAAAGGATATATACTTTGCAGGAAGGTTTACTATGTGATTGGAAGATGTCAGTGTTTGCCATGCAGAGTTCCAAAACATTACGGAAAGTTCAGATTTGTAACTCTTTCAATCCCATTGCAATAGGGAAGGCACAGGAGAGGATCCTTGACTAGACCACCACTGATCTAAGTCAGGAAAGAAAGACATAGGGATAGGACATTTCACCCATGCAGCCCTATGGAAGAGAGGTGGGGGAAAGGAACAGGTGTGTGAACTTACTCTACCCCCCCCCAACCGCCATCCCCTTGCGCCGATATCTCCAGAGTCCACTTCAGAGGTTCCGGATTCCACTGGGGACACATTCTTCTGTGCTTGGCCCAGGCCGGTGTTGCAGAAGACAGTTTCAGACACCAGATTTAGTTTTGTTTAGTCGTGGCACCTGTATTACTGTTCCAGGCACTGTGCAGCTGAACACCCTTGCGACAAAAGGAAGAAGACTTCTGCAGAGCAGTAGATCTCCAAGGAAGCGAGGAAGACTAGTTGCAAAGGGAGTCTCCATGATAAGCCGTTAGCTGGTGATCTTCGATGGGTGAACAAAGGATCAGGCCCTCCACTGCTTCCGCTGGGACTAGAAGGCTGAACATGGCCATAGTCTTGCAGCACAAGCTGGAGATCCAGGGACATTTCCGACGGCTCAGCAGACATGGATCCACAAACAGGGGTCGAGACTGGTTGATCCAACCGGTTCAGGGGTCAAAGCACTAACAAGGGCATTCTTTAGATCGGGACAGAGGAGAAGGGCTTCACCAGGACTCGGCTGGAGGCAATGCTGGCCAGCTGCAACAGGCATCCTCGGATCACCAGTGAACTGCACTACTTCAAAGAGGTCTTGACTCCAATGAAGATCTATCAAAAAGGCTGCAGGAGTCTGCCTTTTATCCAAAATCTGGACTGGAAGCATGCACATGTCCACCAATGTTAAGGATCTGCACCACTCAAACTGGCTCTGGTTTGCCAATCATGGATAGCCACTGGCCACACAATCTGCCCAGCAACTGGGACCAGACAGTCATGGTTTCCACTTCTGCCCACACAGACCGCCTCTTTGCCCAGAAAAGAAGCTGTCCGTGGGAAAGGATATTCCATATTTGGCAATTCTGAACCAGAGAGGGAAGGAAGAAGGCCTAAGAACAATATGGCTGTAAGGGGGCGGATGCAGAGAAGCCAGCTTTGCCCAGTGACACGGCCCAGCCGGGTGCAGGGTAGCTAGCTCTGCCCAGTGACACGGCCCAGCCGAAGCCTATGCTGCCGAGTGAGTGTTGGGGAGCGGATGAAAAGAAGACTGCACTGCCGAGAAACACGGGACCGCCTACATGAGACTCGTCCAGTGGTTGCTAACAGCGAGAATCAGGACCTGACGTGCTGGACTTTGGGGGGAGCGGCGGACACCAAAGCGGTTGGGAACCGACCCGCACACGCCCGCCCGAACCCTGTGGACCACGTGGACTCCGCCACTGTGCCCGAGATGAGGACTCATGAGGAAGTGCGGCTAGCTCTACCCATTCCACTTCACGGACACTCGCAGAGCAATAGGCCCCTACACAACTCTGTATGCTTAACGTATGCTCCCGGAGTATCGTCCTTTCTCGGATGCGGAGTGCTGTGCTTCACGTTGGGGCCACACAGTGAAACTTCATGGCAAGCCGTGGGCTGGGGAAAAGGGGGCGGGCGCTGCATGGGTTTAAATGGGTTTTCTCAATCACTGGTCCCGGATTGGCTGAGGCCGCACTAGCCCCTTTATAAGCTCAACAGGAAAGACGGACTAAGTGAAGTTCTTTCTTCTTCTTTCAGAACGGATGTGCTGCGGAAGAGGGAACAGCGACAGAGCTACACTGGGCATACGAGGACTGACCCACGGGTCCTCTCTGTTTATCCATATTTCATAACACCAAGGAAAAAGGGGTTTCAAAGAGATGAGACAAGTCCACTAGTTAATTTCCTTTTTAAATAAACAACCTTTTGCAATCGGCATCCTCCTCCTCATTGTCACAATGGCCAAAGGACAGATGAAAATCTTGCGGCACAGCCATTTTTCTTTTTTTACGTGCCAGCCACTCTTAATAGCCATTTGTGGTAATTGTAAAAGTGCACAAGTAAAAAACTTCAAAACATGATACAAAAGTATCTGCTGCCACCAGCCCATCCTGGACATATTGCATTAGTAACCATCAAGTTATATAATAAAAAGTTATAAAAGAACAAAAGTATCCTAACCACACTTCACTGTAAGATGTATGTAGGTTTAAAAATACAAGAAATCCATTAAGATAGAGTCTCTCAGCATTGATAGGCTTATGTACTGATCAGTTTCCCTATAAAAATTAGCGCAACGCAAGGGAAATAATGCAGAAGGCTTTACTTGCCTCCAAAGAACAAGTTACTTTCTTACCTGGTAACGTTCTTTCGATGGGATGGTCCGACGACGTATTCAATATCTATGACAGGTAATGTCCACAGCTGTGCTGCTTCGGAAAATCTTTGGTGTCTGCGTCCTGCGTCGATGACGTCGATGCGCCGTCCCCGAGGACCTCCTCCGATGGCCGACGTCACCCGATGTGATAAGTAGGACGTACGATGCCCATAGCCTCAGTTATAGTTTTTTCCCAGAACGTGTGCCACCAGTTTTCTGCCAGTCAGACACACAAGGCCTTGTGGAACGCAAGCTGCAATCGCAAAAGAAATTCTGCAGCGGGGAAGGGAGGGAGCGATATGGAATACGTCGTCGGACCACCCCATCGAAAGAACGTTACCAGGTAAGAAATTAACTTGTTCTTCGAGGGGATTGGGTCCCCCGACGTATTCCATATCTATGACAGACTCCCAAAGCAGTACCAAGCAAGGAGGTGGGAAAGAATTTAGAATACAAATTTAGCATGCCCAATCAAATTGCGGAATAGATAACTGCCTTGCCAAAGGCCAGATCTTGCCCTCTGATGGAATCGAGGGAGTAGTGACGTACAAAAGTATGTACTGAAGCCCAGGTGGCTGCATCACAGATGTGACGAATAGGAACTACCCTCTGCAGGGCAGTAGACGCAGCCCCCCCCTGGTAGAATGGGCACACAAGCCAGCCGGAGGATCCTTACCCGCCAAGCGGTAACACTCGGAGATAGCTAAAATAATCCAACGAGACAAAGTGTTTCGTCACAGCTTGTCCCAAACGCTTTCCAGCGTAACCAATGAAAAGTTGATTGTCCACTCTGACCCGGGACATGCGCGAAATATAAAAGCTCAATGCTCTCCTAGGATCAAGCCTATGGAGCCTCTCCTCTTCCTTACCAGGATGCGGAGGAGGATAGAACGCCGGAAGAACAACCTTCTGGCTCAAATGAAATTCCGAAACCACCTTCGGAAGAAAAGAAGGACGAACTCTAAGGACAACCCTGTCCTTATGAAACACAGTGAAGGGTGGCTTAACTGAAAGTGCCTGTAACTCACTCACTCTGCGAGCGGAAGTAACCGCAACCAAAAACACAGTTTTCAGAGTTAACAGCCTCAAAAGGCAAGAATGTCAAGGCTCAAACGGAGCACCCATAAGAAACTTAAGAACAAAGTTAAAATCCCAACCTGGCACCAGAAAAGGTGACAGAGGGAACACATTAGTGAGCCCTTTCAAAAACTGCTAAATTAAAAGGAATCTTAAAATAGGAACACTCTTCAGACGAGCGTTTAAATATGGACAGCGCCGCCAGGTAACCTTTAATGGTCCCCACTTGCAAGCCCCTGTGGGCCAAAGAAAGCAAAAAAAGACAGAACCATGGGAATGTCACATTCAAAAGGATCCACATTCTGAACTCTGCATCAGTCGCAGAACTTTCTCCAACGGCAACGGTACAGAGACTTTGTTGCGCGCCGCCTGGCCGAGAGCAACACCTCCATCACGTCTTCAGGGAGGTCCCAATCCTTATACCTCAACCTTTCAGAAGCCGAGTGTGAAGATTGAGGGATCTGACCTCTGGATGGAGAACCTGACCCCCCCCCTCCCGTGAGAGCAGATCGTCTCGGTAGGGAAGACGACGTGGAGGGCAGATGGACAAAATCAAGAAGGTCCGGGTACGTCCTCCGGGCCCACGCCGGAGCAATGAGGATCATCCGGGAACCTAACCTCCGTAGCACTTGCGGGATGACGGGGACTGGAGGAAACGCGTACAGCAGTGGGAATGACCACTCCACCACGAACGCGTCTCCTAAGGCTCCTTTTGGAGGAAATTCCTGTGAGCAAAACCTTTCGCACTTCCGGTTGACACTGGAGGCGAAGAGATCCACTTGAGGGGTCCTCCAAAGGGCGAAGATCTCCAGGAGAATCTCCTGAGCCAGCTCCCACTCATGAGAGATCGCGCTCTGCCTGCTCAGAGCGTCCGCCATCTCGTTGTCGTCTCCGGCAAGATGAACAGCCGCGATCGAAACTTCCTGCTGGATGGCCCAGAACTCGAGCTGCATCGCCTCCCTGCACAGCGGAAGTGACCCTGCCTCCCCCCTTTTTGTTGAGGTAGTGCATGGCCACCGTGTTGTCCGTTAGAATCAGGACACACTTTCCACGCACCGTCGGCAGAAAAGCCTTCAGTGCTAGCCTGATGGCCCTCAGCTCCAACAGATTGATATGGAGTCTGGACTCCGACAGAGACCAACGACCGCTGACTGCCAACTCGTTGGCATGAGCTCCCCATCCCGTGAGGGATGCGTCCGTCACGATCGTCACCTCCGGCCAGGGCAGCCAAAATGGGGCCCCCTTCATCAGATTGCCTTTGACAGCCCACCACAGAAGGTCCCGGGCTACCGAGGGCGGCACCTGAACAGGGTTCGACAGCCTGCCGGAGGACTGAGACCACTGGAGCTTGAGTGCCCACTGCAAAGATCTCATCCGCAGACAAGCCTCTGGCACCAGAAGAATGCAGGATGCCATGAGGCCGAGCAGTCTCAAGAACTCGGACGCTGGGAGATCCTGGGCAAATTGAAACTTGTTCACCATCTGCTGAATGTGAAAAGCCCTCAACTGAGGAGGAAAACACTGCCCCAGGGAAGTGTCGAGCACTGCTCCGATGTACTGGAGCCGCCGCGTTGATGTCAAATGGGACTTCTTTAAATTGAGGGAGAAGCCCAGCCTGTGAAGGGAGTGGCAGGTGACGGACAGATGATCCAGGACTTGCTCGGGAGAGCTCCCCCTGATCAACCAATCGTCCAGGTAGGGGTACACGTGAATCTCCCCTTTCCTGAGATGCGCTGCCACCACCACCACCACCATGAGCTTGGTGAAAACCCTCGGGGCGGAGGTCAATCCGAACGGCAGGACCCGAAACTGAAAGTGCAAGTCGCCAACCGCGAACCTCAGGTACTTCTTGTGCTTGGGATGGATCGGCACATGGAAGTAAGCGTCCTTGAGGTCGAGAGCCACCAACCAGTCCTGAAGTTGAAGGGCCTGGAGGACTTGAGAAAGAGTCACCATCTTGAACTTGTTCTTCCTGAGGAGTTTGTTCAAACCGCGCAAGTCCATGATGGGTCTCAATCTCCCGTCTTTCTTCGAAATCAAAAAATAAGGGGAATACCATCCCTTGTTCCTCTCCGCTACAGGCACCAGTTCTATGGCGCCTTTCTCCAGCAGGGCTTGAATTTCCTGCGCAAGGAGCGGATCCGGACTCTTCAAAGAGAGGCTCCCTGGTGGATTGTCGTGAGGCCTCTGCCGAAAAGGAAGACAGTAGCCGTGGGTTATGATCTCCAGAACCCACACATCCGAAGTAATGGCATGCCACTCTACAAGATGCTGCGCCAGCCTTCTCCCAACCGGCGAACCATGGGACCTGGCCTCATGACTGAATGGTAGCGGCTGCGGCGTTGCCTGAGGGCAAAGAGGCAACTGCCCGAGCGGCCTTGGCACCTCGAGTACCTTTGTTTCCACCTCTGGCACTCTTACGATGGCCTCTGACTGCTCGCTCCCCTCGCTTTACTGAAGGACGAGTAATAGCGAAAGGAACCCCCCTCCATTGCTGTCCCCTAGGACGAAAAGGCGGAGGTTGGCGAACTGCAGAGCCCAACGACTTCGCTGCAGCTTTGGAGGTCTGCAACCTCTCAAGGCTCTCGTCAGCCTTGCTGCCAAAAAGGTGTTCACCGTCAAAGGGCATGTTGAGGAGCCGGGACTGCACATCAGGAGCGGACCCAGACTTCCGCAACCACGCAAACCTGCGCATTACGGTGCTCGCCGCCATGGACCGGCTGACACAATCTGCCAAGTCCAAACCCGACTGAACGGCCTCACACATGGCATCCTTGCCATCCTGAACCACAGCAAGGAAACCATCCCGTTCGTCACCTTCGGGAATATGTTCAGCCGCTAATGCAACACAGTTCCACAGAGTGTGTGTGAAACGAGACAAGGCACATATGGAGTTGGCCGTCTGAAGCGCCATACCCCCTGAAGAAAACACTTTCTTCGCCCAGCCGTCAAAACGTTTGTCGTCCCTATCCAGAGGGATGGTAGGATACGACGCCTGCTTTGCCGGGGCCGTAGCCGCCTGCACCACCAAACTCTCCGGAGTGGGGTGCCTGGACAAGTAGCAGGGGTCGCTACTGGCTGGACGGTATTTTCGCGACAAAGACTTGCCCACTGCCGGGAGACTCTCCGGAGCAGTCCAAGCCGCCGCCACCCTTCTCTGCAGAGCCATATGAAGCGGAAAAACCGGGTCAGTGGGGGGACCGAGATCAAGGATGTCCGTGAGATCATCCTGAACGAACTCCCCTGGGGAAGCTGACCAACCCAAGTACTCGGTGACCCGAGACATAAGGCGCCGATATGAAGAATCGGCATGAGTGCCAGGCTCTGGCCTACAAAACTCCACCTCCGGAGAGGTGTCCAGTCCACTGGCATCATGCAGTGACTGCCTCAGGTCATCAAACTGGCTATGGCCCGAGATAAGCTCATCTGGAACCGGAACCAAGCCGTCATCAGAGCCTTCATCACCCTCTGAAATGTACTCCAGGCGGGGAGAGGAAGACCTCTGCGGACCAAAGCAGTGCCTGACCTTAGCCAGAGCCTTTCTAGGGGCAAACCCCGTGCCACGGGGCCCCTCCGACACCACTGCCTCGAAAGGCATTGAGGGCGCTGAACGAGTCAGCGCTGGCAGAAAAGGCGTCGACGTCGAACGAATCGGCGTCGACGTCGGCTGCAGTGCTGCCAGCATCGGCGGCGTCGACACAAGCCTCGAAGCCGGAGCTCTGAGCGTGTCTCTCAATGACCTAGGCGCCGACGGCGTGGACGACCCCCTCGGAGGTGGAGCCTCGAGAGAAATCGTCGACGTCTTCTTCGAAGATGGCACAGGATCACGCTGTCTCGAGCGCGTCGAGGACCGGGACCTGGAATGGGCATGGCGAGAACGGCTACCCTTGTCCGAGCGGGACCACTCCCGCGACCCGTGCCGACCACCCGAGCCCGAAGGCGTACGAGCGGTGTCTATCGACCGGTGCCGACCGACCCCACTCGGAGGCGCGGACGGACTGGTGCCCTGCGATTCAAGAATCGCTAGCATCTGCTTCCCGAAGGAAGCCCATTCCTCTGGTGTCGCTTGCATGGAGGGATAAGCGACCCGCCGACGGGCGGAGTCCTCGGAAGAGGACGGGGAAGGCGACCGATGCCGGCACTTCCGGGAATGCCTCGAAGAGGCGGAGGAGTGGCAAGACCGACTCCTGGAAGGAGACCCACTGGACTTCCGACGATGACGCGGAGAGTCGTCCCTCGAGTCATCCGTCGAAAGCCCTGCAGACCTCAACTTCCGGGGCTTAGACACCCGGCCTACCGACAGCTTCTTCTTGCGTTCCCGCAAGGCCTTTGCCGTGAGCGACTGGCAGTCGACACAGTCGTCCATATCGTGGGCCTCGCCGAGGCACCAGAGGCAGGCGTTGTGCGAGTCCGTGACCGACATCTTGGACCCACAGTCCCCGCATTTCTTGAAGCCCGGACGCGGGGTTGAAGACGAAGTAGACATCTACACGAACAGGTCTTCACAACAAACCGGACAGGTTCAACGAACCGAGAATTGAAAACAGCAAACTCCAACGAGTCGAGGCGCACCGAGATTCACGAAGCGAACACGTTCGCGGAAAAAACGGTACTGAGGCTATGGGCGTTGTGCGTCCTACTTATCACATTGGGTGACATCGGCTGTCGGAGGAGGTCATCGACATAGGACGCAGAGGCCAAAGATTTTCTGAAGCAGCACAGCTGTGGACATTACCTGTCATAGATATGGAATACGTCGGAGGACCCAATCCCCTCGAAAAGTTAGATCAGGATTAGAAACAAAGCAAAAAGATAGGTGTCACCTTTCTCCAAATGAGCATCCATTGAGCCGGGGAAGCGCCTCTAAGCTCAAATGCTGAATTATGGCGGTTCTCACTGTTGAAAACACACAAAAGGGGCTTACAAAAACAATCAGCCATTTTGCCCCTGCTCAGGAAGTAAATGGCTACCATTGCAGTAAAATGACTACAGCACAGCACAGGCTTGTAAAAAATAAAGAGCTGCCACCAGGCTAACAAGAGCAGCTACCTGAGTGAGGAAAACTCATCAAGAAACACTATTAGTCATGTTTTGAGGGCCCTTGCCATGCACATAGGCTATGAAGAAGCACATTTAAAAAACAAATTACAGTGTTCAGTGAATCTTTGGAAAAATCTTTACTGTTGAAAAAAATAAGCTAGAAAAAGTGGAAAAGCCAGCACAAAGTCTAAGTGGATACCAAGATGAGTCAAAAGGATTTTCTGACTTAACACCAAGACACACACGTAGTTTACTTAAGAAATGCATTGACACAAACTCACATACCCAGACCAAATATTACTGTAATCAAAAGAATGCTAGCTTGGTACCATCATGTCATGTTCAATCTCCTCATAGACAGCAGCGAGTCGGTCCTCCCGACCATCCAGAGAGGTGCTAGCTTGCAGGAGGCGTTCAGCCCACTCCTCGTAGTAAGCGTCCTCCAGGTCACGGTAGGCCAAAACCAGTGTGCGCAAGCCCTCTCCTGCATATTCCTGTGGGAGAAAATATTGATCTTTAGTGGAAAGCTACAAAATAAAAGCAGCACACGCCAGAAAAAATGACAACCCCCAAAATATATTTTGCACAAAGTACCTACATGCATAAACACAGCAGTATAGAAACGTGCACGAGGAAAGCTGTCCACACAGTAAGCAATGCTGTCTTGCTTGTGTAATCATAGATCTAAGTGAGAAAGTCCCTGGCCTAAAAACGTGGACAGTTACTGTGGTGGTTAAGGGCTCGGGGAGCCTCCACAAGCTAGCCTATGATGAATCGGGGAAGTATGGGGATGTTCCTTTAGTCACTCCCACATTGTTTCCAACTCTTGGTGCCAGTCACATGGAACACACTCAAAGTACTGGGCCTTTAAGAGCAGGCTGCATGAACCCAGAACCAAGGAAAAAAGACAGTTCATGTTTGTTAAGTCCAATCAATAACACAACGTAGTACCACTGTCCAAATCTTGTCCTGAGCAAATGCTCCACAAATGAACGGTCACTGGGGCAGTGATGAACCACTGCCTCTCTGCAGCATCCCAAACAGACTGCAAAAGCACAAGACTCATATGGAATCAAAATCCAACATGGCGGACTGGTCTTGCAACACGCAAGTAGAATCATTACATATCAGAACCAGAAACACCACATTTTTTAATGCTAAACCTGCTCACATGAACCCACTAAGCGGAGGATACTCCCAAAGGTGAAGCTCAGTGCCTAGTAAAAATCAACCATTGTGGAAAGTTGGCTCAAGAGGAGAAGTGGGGCCATTATAAAAGATGCAGGGGTTTTGACAAGTTTGCTGCTCCGGGAGCCAAGAGTTAATTTGTGGATGATTGGAGACTGAGGAGCAGAACGCGGAGCAGGCTGGAGAGCGGATCAGGAACAAGAAGAGCAGGGAGGAGAGATGGAGCAGCAAGCGGGGAGTGAGAGAGGGGTGGCAAATGTTAGTGAAGGTAATCACGAAGTTGGGAGGAATCAAGAGGAGGAGAAGGAGCTGTAAAAAGTAGACCGGAAGTTGGGGGTAATACCCAGAGAGAACAGGAAAGCAGTGAGGAGGGGATAGTAGAAGAGAAGAAGTTGGAACATCAAGGGTGATGAAGGTCAGGGGAAAATGACAAGAAGGCCCGGGAGTAAAGTGAAGAAAGGTGTCTAAAGGTGGTGTTAAATTCATCATTTGGGGATTCCAAGGGTACTTTTTGGGGTCTCCACCCCAATCAAATCCCCCAATATTTTCTTTGGTTTCCTGCTCTCTTTTTGGTGGCCAAGGACTTCTCCTGAAGTCCTCATGCCATTACATCCCTTAATATCTTATATAGGTTATATGCTACTGGGTCACCCACAAGGCGGCCAGACCTTGCGGTGCCCCCACAGCCAACCTATGTCTGTCTTAGTGTGATCGTTTCACTATAAATTGCCTTTAGGAAATAGGCTGGTGGTAGCTATGCTTTAATGTTGGCGTCACCAAGGCATTGGGGTGCCAGTGGGTTTATTCAATCCTGCTCCCAGCCATTTTGTTTTCTAGGACTTCCCTTTGTCCAATTGACCATGAGGTAGGCTCTAAATGGCCTTTGACCACGTGGGCTCTTTTGAGCCCACCATGGCAGCCTTCATATTGATCCTAACTGGTTAAGGCTTGTATGGGTCCCTGAACTAGCCCTCATTTCCTAAGGGGGAGGCTTTAGCTGAGTTGTAGTCCCAGTAACCAGTGGCATGGTTGTCATCTCACCATCAGCCCCGGCCCCTTTCTGTAATTGGCCGGCTGTTTTGGGGCCAAGCCCCATTCACAGGAGTGTTTAGATTCAGCCCTGCCCCCAAATCTTTGCCTTGTTTGCTGGTTCCTGTAACTTGGGAGGTAGCAGGTTTGCCGACCTGCTGAAAGAGCGTTTTACCAGGATTCTTGTCGATGTTGCAGTTTTTAACCCACCCAACTCTATTGGCTAGGTACAGTGGTTTGCACATTGTGTTTTTTTTTTTTGCAGCTAGAAGTGAAGTCCGGATTTCTTGAAGACTCCAATTGACTACCCACATCTGCTGGATCAAGCCCTCCTCTATGGTAACATGATTTCTGTGCCATTTTATAGTCGCAACCTGCCATTTACATCCAGGATCTTTCGCTTGACTGTCGGCTGATGCAAGAGTCCATATGGGTGATGAGAGTTCATCACTTTGCCAAATCATTGGTTTGGGACATCCAAGGGTGCCAACAGCTGTGGTCTCCATCCTGTGAGAGTCTGCTTCCATATTTTTCTCACCCTACTGCTGGGAGCCGTCTGTTTGTTGTCTCTCATCTTCCTGAAATCTTCGCCATGGGATCTTTCACTCCTGGATTGAAGGATATCCCAAGAAGATCATTTCTTCTTCTCCTGTGTTGTTCAGATCATAGTTGGTTTAGGGAGCAAATCCCTGGTAACCAGACCCTGAAAACAGAACCTGTGTAAAAGAGCCATTCACTTACAAGGCTGTTCCAGGTCACTGGAACATTTTTTGCCAAAACCACAGGTGAGAGTATCTATCTTGTGCTTCTGGGAAGGGTGAATAGTCACAATATTCTCCCCTGTATATCCCCCTGTTTTGTTTTAGAGAGTTCTGGGAGGCAGGTCCTTCCCTCAATTCCCCATATACTTTTTTTTTTAAGATCAAATTGTATTGGCATTTTAGTTATAACAACACAGAACATTATCAATACATTCCCTAGTAGTGCCAACATTAAAACCACCCTGCCCCTCCACCCCCATGCCGTGGATTCTCAATCTTATCTCCAACAAAACAAATTGGGCACTTAATGATACCTCTTATCCAAGTCTGAGTTCTCCTCCTGGGTACGCCTGAACCGAGGGTGAGTGAATCTCTCCCCCGATCCCCACCAGAGGTCCCCAGTCCAGCAACGCCACTTCCCCGTAAAGGATTCGACCTTTTCTGCAACCGCCCCCTCCTCAGCCTCACCAGTTCTACCGCCCATATTTCTCAAAGAACAGGAGCCAAGCACTAGATTCAGCCAAAAGGTGAGTTAAATATTCCATATCGTATATGGCATGAATCTTGGCGACCCATTCCTTCTCCGACGGCATTCACAGGTTCTTCCACAATTGGGCCAGACTGCATCTCGCTGCAACCAACATAATTTGAAACATATGATCCTGTTCCGTTTCAGGTTCCTCCTCCGTGGTCACACCAAAGTGAATGAGCCATGGGGAGAGGTCCCTCTGAATCCCATCAACCCTCTTGATCCAAGACAAGACCTCCCTCCAGTACGTCCGTACCTTGGAACAGCCCCACCACATATGTATTCTCCCCTTTCACAATGACATTTCCAGCAGTGCAGGTCATATCCATCTCTCATCTGGGCTATCATCACTGGGGGATAGTGCCACCTATGCAACAGTTTAAGGACCTGATGCCTATACTGAAGGCATGCAGTGGAGCGATAAGCCTGCCTGCACATTTGAACCCACAACATGTCTTCGATATCTCTGCCCAGGTCCTTTCCCCATGTGGCTCTCGAAGAGGGGGGGTTCCCTCGGGACTGCCAAGAGAAGCAATTTGTATAATTCAGCTATCAGCCCTCTGGACCCCGTCTGCGTAATCATGAATCTGTCATAATGTATCAGTTCCCTCCTGAGGTTTTCTCCCACCTCTCCTCGAACAGGGCCCACTTAAATTGCAAAAAACGAAAGGGCGATAGCTTGCGTAGACCCAGGGCTTCCTTCAATCCCCCCAGAGATATAAAAGCCTTCCCTACCCACAATTGTCCTGCCCTGCTGAGTCCCGCCTCATACCACGACTGAAGTGCAAGTGGTTCCTCAATCCCATCCCGAAGTGGAGGTGCCCAGATGCAACTTAAAGGTGATGGCCACGTTGTAAACCACCTGTTATCTCCTCCCTCTTTCCAGAGAGACCACAAAACCTCCAGGACCGGATGGTGCAGGACTCTTTTTGGGATGAAGGTCCTGGGAACCCATAACCACTCGTCCAATGTAACCGGGCCAGTACCTCGTTATCCATTGCCACCCATTGTTTCCCCAAACCCGGTTTAAAGTGGTCTACCAAGACTTGCGACTGAGTCGCTTTGTAGTATGTTGCCAGGTCTGGGAATCCAGTCCCCCTCTTCCTTTGGCCCAATTAATGTCTAATAGGCTATCCTAAGCTTCTTTCCCGCCAGAGGAACCGCAGCATGGTTCACTTCACTTCGGCTAGGAAAGACACGGGTATGGATATCGGCAATATGTGAAACAAGAATTTGGGGAGAACCACCATCTTTATTTTTAGTTCAGCCACGCCATCCAAGACAGCCCCACCCATCTCTCCATGTTTCGTTTCACAGCCGCCCAGAGCGGGAGGAAGTTACTGGGGAAGAGATGTCAGGTCACATGGGTCCCCAGATGGCGGAACGTCTCCTCCTGCACCTTAAGTGGGATCCCGGCCACAGTTCCTCTCCTCATCCGACAATCCCCCAATTGCAGACACCACCAATTCCCCCAGGTTTACTTTAAAGCCCAACAACTTCCCATAGTACTCTAGACTTTCCAGCACATGAGTGTGAAGGGTTGGTGACAGAGTAAGGCCTCGTCCGCAAAGAGGCTCATCTTACAGTGTGTCCCGCCCACCTCAATGCCCCTAATCTCCTCATTGTCTCCAATTGACACTGCCCAGGGCTCCATCACCAACTCATATCAATGGGGATAGAGGGCATCCCTGGCACGTTCCATGGCGTAGAGGGAAGAACCCTGATTCAAGCCCGTTCACCACAACCTTAGCATCGGGCTCAGAGTACAGGGCCCATATACAGCCTGTCCACTTTGGACCCATTCCTAGAGATGCAAAAACCTCCCCCATAAAGGCCCAGCTCACCCTGTCGAACGCCTTCTCAGCGTCTAGGGAAAGTAGAAGCGCCCCCCTTCTCCCGTAACACCTGCGAGCTCATGACGTGGAGTCTTTCGCATGCTGTCCGCTCCCTGCCTATTTAACACGAAGCCCACCTGGTTCAGGTGAATCAGTCGGAGGAGGTATGTCTCCAGATGCGTCGCCATGACTCTAGTGAAAATCTTGGTGCCCACGTCAAGGAAGGAGATAGGCCTATACAAAGCACAGTCGGTGGGTAATTCCCTGGTTTTGGTATGATCACTATCAAAGCCTGGAGAAAAGACGGTGGTATTGTGTCCCGTCCCCCTATTAGGTTAAACAACTTGGCCAAAGGCACCATCAACAGGGATTGATATTGCTCGATAGCTCCCAGCACCTCCTCCCCAGTCACCTCCCCCTCCAAGGCATCCCTTTCCAACCCTGTAAGCTTGGGGAGGTTTCACTCGGACAAATACTACTGCTACATGTCCTCCACAGATTGCTCCATCGATCTGGCATTTAGGTCTTTGTAGAACTTAGCGAAGCAGCCCACTCCCCCCCCCAAACTCTGGACCTGCACCCCTCTGTCCCAGATTGCCCCCACCCTCCTTTCCACCCTACAGCCTCTCACCCTATGTGCCAGGAGGGTCACCACCATGTCCCCCCTCTTAAAGTATCTGTCGGGTGTATTGCATATTCTTGATGACCTCCCCAATTAGGACTGTATGGAGTTCTTGTCTCTTGTCCCTCATATCACTCAGTAGAGCCTCCCTATCTATGTCCCCTTGGTTTCTATCAGTGCCCGTTCACGCTTCTTTCGTACCCCCTCTGCAATGAGTAGACCTCAGAAGGTGGCCTTGGCCGCCTCCCAGACCATCGCCATACCAGCCTCCACATTATCATTGGTTTAGAAATAGGTCTGTATCTCCTTTTTCAACAATTCCCAGAACATCTGGTCTCTCAACAAGTTATCATTACATCTCCACCTTTAACTCTGCAGGGTCTCCGGTATCCTCCAACTCATGATCACAAGCTTGTGGTCTGACCACGTAATAGCTTCTACCCTTGGTACACCGACCTCACCCTCCTGCTCACTAGGAATCAGCAGGAGGTCAATCCTTGTATATGACTGATCAGGGGAGGTGGGGGGAGAGAAAAAAATATAGCCCCCCCGGTCCCTGCGCCACACATTAACCTAGAAGTGTTCCTGCAATGCAAAAGATCCCTCAGGGCCAGATTATCTCTGCGCCAGTCCATTTGCTGACCACCAGTCCTGCTGGAGGACCAGTATCAAATTAAAATCCCCACCTCTGCCCACCCGTCCATCACTCTAAACACCTGTCGTAAAAACACCACCTGGCCCATATTAGGTGCGTAGAGGGTGGCAAGTGTGATCCGCCTATCCTCGTATGTACCTTTTATTCCCAAAAACCTCCCCCCAAAGCCCCTCTTAGTCACAATCTCCTTGAGACGAAATGTCTTGCTAAGCAGTATACCCACCCCCTCCTTCTTAGAGGATCTATGAGAAGCCCAAAAATTCCCACCTATCCCTTTGCCTTTTATTGGTGATTCCACCCCCTGTCGGTAGTGCGTTTCTTGCAGAAAGAGGACGAGTTTCTGTTTGTGGAACATGTTACTGGTGAGGGATTGTTTGTCATTCAAACACTTGACGTTCAGCGTAACGACATCCCCTCAACCATTCCCCCTCTTCACCCTTCGCCCATTACTCCTCTTGCGTCCAATGAGGCCTGTGGCCTTGCCACTATATGGAATCCGTGGCATGCTCTTCTTCCCTCCCTGCCCCCTTTCCCCCCTCCTTCCAACGCAGCCCACCCTTCCCTCATACCGTTCCCCTAGATTGAGGCGTCTGTCCAAATCTCCCAGTCGCGCTGGGCATGGTCATCGAACCATCAGGGACGCGTCCCCTGCCTTGGGTTTCAGGTTAAGCAGGTCTACCGCTCCTATATCCCAGAGCCAATCGGGGTTTGCGTAAGCCCTGTTAGTTCCAAACAGAACCCCAGGCCCCTCCCCCCAAAACCCTGTTACCCCCTTCGCGACCATGTGCATTCAACCCTCAAAACATTCAGTGCATTTTAACATTCAGTGCATTTTAACAACTGAAACCTCAAATAAAAAAGTGTACCGCCGGCCCCCCTCACACCAGCGTGAAACAACCAAACAGTGGCAGCTCCATGATCATCTGCCTCCTACTGGGCCCCTAAGCACGTCAAGGGCACCACAGAGAGGGTGTGGGTAAACCGCACTAGTTAGCGCCTCGCTCCATCAGGAGTCCTTGTTCTGTGGAGGGGTGGTGGGTGTTCAATTTCTGAAACTTTCGGCCTCCTGTCGCCCTTTGCTTTCCTCAGACCGAGTCCGGACCTCTGACCCCCCCCTCCGAATAAGGTCTAGCCCCCGCCCACCATGCTCTGATGCAGGACCCTCCCAACTACCAACCAAGTCCTCCGTGATCCTCTGGATGTCCACTTCTGCCACCAGATGAAGCCTCTCCCCCTCCCATTCGAAAACCAGTGAGAATGGTCCCAACGGTACTTAACCCCCTTTTCCTGCAGCCACTTGGTGAGGGGCCCACACTTCTTTCCTCTCAGCAATGTGTGGGCCGAGAGGTCTCGGAAAATGGCCACTTTTGTCACCATATTGTATTTCCTCCACCTGCCCGATGCACTCGGTCTATCATGACCCACCGTCATCTGTTCCGAGGACCATCCTTATTATATCCTGCACCTTTTGCTCCAGGCTTGCCGGGGTCTCGCCCTCCACCTCCAGTAGCCCAAAGAATCGAAGATTGTTACTTCTCTCACGATTTTCAATGTCAACCACCTTGAGGCATAGCTCCTCTTCACGACATTCCATTTCCATGAAGCAAGCCTCCATCTGAGTTTCCAAGAGCCCAGTGGATGTTTGGTTAGCCTCAAACCCATCCATTCTGTCTTCCAGCGTGGACACCATAGCTGAAAAAGGTCGGCCAGTCTCGCCTCCATGTCCATCCCCCGGATCTCCTCCAGGATGATCTGTATGATCCGTCTTTATGCAGCCCAACTCTGCCTGCGTTCGAGGCGCACTCCATCGTGGTGTCCTCAGTATGAAACTGATATTTTGCCAAGGCCTCCTTCCAGCTCAGAGTGTCTGCTCCCGCCCTATATTATTCTCTAGGGGTCTCAAGTACAGTTACACCGCTCCACAGGCACCTCACCCAGTGCTAGATCCTGTGTCTGTGGGTGGTGTGACCGTTTATTCAAGGAGGAGGAGAGGAGGCACCAACGTGGCCAGGGGTGTCCCACGGCTCATAGGGGCTATTGCCCGTGTTTTCCACTCTACAGGAGTTTCCCCCTCCAAATTCCTTGTCTCCGGGGTGAATTGCTGCACCCTTTCTGCTGGCCAAGAGGGGGGCGGGTGTCTCCCAGACGGAGCGTGTGTCACAAGGATTCTCCCCACTCCACCCTCCTAAACTCCACTAGTCAGTTTCTTTCCCCTAGGTTTGGGGGGTGCCCGGCCGCCCACCTCGGGGGGGCTGTTGTCCCCCACCCCAGTTGGGCCGTCTGCAGTTCCCTGGGATCTGGCCCAGCGGTCAGCGCCTCACGTTACTGTCCAGGTCATAGTACATGGTAGGGCACATTGACTCCTTATGGGCACTGGGCCCCCTTTCCACTACTGCTCATAGGGGGTGCTGCCCCCAAGATCAATCCACTTCCTTAGGTGGTGTGTGGGGGGGATGCAGCAGAGCTCAGGCGATCTCCTGTGAGCTCACCATCTGCCTCCACGCCCAGCTGGGCTGCACCGGGTGCCCAGGGCTTCCCGAGGCACAGGTCACCTCCCCAGGGCACCTGCGGTCTCCTGCTGCTTAGATCTGGACTCCTGCGTAATTTGCGGGTGTCGTGGCACCGCACCTGCGGACTCTTCGAAGGCTTGGGATCCCCCCTGCCTCGTCATCTACTGCGTGCCAGCTGGCTGCCCAGTCCTTGGACCGCTGTGTAAAGGATTAGTCTGGAAAGGATTAGTCTGGGATAGTCTGGGACATTTTTAGTCTGGGATTTCCTCCCAGACTAAATAGGTTCCTGTCTAGGGATGCCCTTGATGATCCAAACTCCATAATTTTGGAGCATTTGCAAAATGATGTATGCATTTCTTTCTGGCCCCAATAAATAGGGAATTACAATAGTCCAGTCGTGAGAGAATAACGGCTCAGCCAATAGAGGCACAATTCAACTCTGAAATTAATGGTTTGATGGTCCTAAGAAGTTTCAAATAGTAGTTACACTTTTTTGAAATGTAATTGGTCTGTGTTTCAGTGCAGAGAGAGGCATTAAAAAACACCCTCAGGGTCTTAACTTTTTCAGCTACTGCTATGGGATAGCCTTTGATGCGGAAGTGTTGGTATTCATTCCCCAGCTTTGCTCTTGCCCCTGGCCTACCAAACAATAACAGTTTGGTTTTTGCTCCATTGAAGCAGAGCCAGTTTTTTGTCATCCATTGTCGTAAATTGTAGTTTGGTTCCTGGTGTCGGTATCATAATCCCCACTGATTTCCAGAATCAGCTGGGGGAACATCTGCATAGTTAGCAAACGGGTTCCGATACGATTCTAACAGGCAGCAGAGAGGTCCAATATAAGGATTGAAAAGTGTTGGTGAAATGCAGGCTCCCTGTGGGAATTCACCAAGGGTGGGAGCCGAGTGGGAGGAGGCACTTTCCCAAGAGACCATAGATTGTCTGGCAGACAGGAAAGATTTGATACAATTCATAGCTTGTGGGGCACCGATCCCTGTGTCAGAAAGTGTATCAATCAGGCGATCATGATCCATCAGATCAAAAGCTGCAGACAAGTCGAGAAGGACCAGAAGCCAATTCTTTCCTTGGTCCGCCATTTCTAGCATATTGGTTTGTAAATCAAGGAGGGCTGTGTCCGTACTATAGTCTGTTCTGCACCCAGATTGTCTGTTATGGAATACAGATGCTAACTCAAGATAGGCTAGAAGTTGTTTTATCTAGGATCATCAGCAAAACATGTGTATTGGTAATGGGCCTTAAGTTTATTGCGTCTTTGGGGTCCAGCCATGCTTATTTCACCAGGGGGGTGATGGTAACCATTTTTATTTTATCCAGGACTGAGGTGTGATCGAAGGAGGAGTTAACCAGTCTGGAGAAAAAAGGGACAAACTCCTTACCATTCTCCAGGATACGTTTCACTGGGATAATGTTCTCAGAGCAAGAGGTAGGGCACATTGAGGACAGTATGGACTCCAGCTCAAGATTAGTTACATGTTTGAAAGCAAAGTTAGATTGTTCAATCAACTGTTTACAGACACCGGCCGGCCGGACCAGCTTAGTTAGGCCATTGTCTTAATCTTTTTTCAATTTTATCCCAATCTGCTTTGATTTTATTTGCAAAGGCTGTTAGGGAGAATTCTCATTTCTGTGCTAATTCCCTTCAACCTTAGAGATCCCCAGCGCTTTTGCTGGACTTCAGGACTTTTTAATTTTAACCCTGGAGTGATTGAGACCTTTTGCGCACTCTCTCATGTGTTTTGACCTGATCTGGATTGTATGTTTCTTCTATTTTTGTTTTTGGAGTCTGACAAACTCCATAGGCATCTACTTTTTGTATGGTGACACACATCACCTTTAGTGCAGTGTCACAGACAAATCCTTTAGATTTCTTATAAGGTTTAAATACCTTTTCGTTTGTGAACTACTGTCCCCAAGAATAAGTAAAGTGAAATTGACTTTACTTACCTCTTCTCTTTGTAGGTCCATCACACTCCATTTTATGTGGAGTGCTGGGGGGTTACCCTAGTAGCCCCTTATCCTACATTCTCATGTAACATTTTCTTAAGTTACACTCACTACTTTAAATGGCTGGTGGCAGTGGTTTACATTTCCTACCATTGTGCTTTTCTAGCGCAGGCTGAATCCTCAGCTGCAGTACAGAACCCATGGGTGACCATTTCTGTCAAAATGGCCTTGGTCTTTTTTCTCCATTTACTGTTTGTGAGGTCTTTGAGTTTTACTCTGTGCATTGAGCCAGGTTTGAGCCCTTTGTTTGTTTTGCCTTTGGTGGGCTTCAGCCCTGAAGCCCGCCTCTGGCTCCAGTGTGTCTGGGAAGGCAGGATGTGAGGGAGGTTCCCGGAACTCCCCTGTCCTTTGTCTCTAGGAGTGCATGGATGCAACCAGTCCTGAATGGCTGGCTGGCTGCCTGGCTGTCCTTTCAGGGCAGCCACCCTGCTCTGTGATTGACAGCCTAAGCTATGCATGAATGGGAGATACCTGCTTAAAAAGGCGAGAGGTTCTGGGACTAGAGGTAGAGTCGTCCACTGAGAAACACCAGACGAAGAACCCATGAACGAAGCTTGCTGCATCCTCTTGGACGTTTGAATTGCCCAGTGAAGCCCTGCTGCTGTGCTGAAACTCCTTTTTCTAAACGTCAAGAGAAGCTTCGGAAGAGACAACTTCTTCTCTTGGGATAGTGGGACCAACTAACCCCGAGACAAACTCCACTGGACCATCTTCTCTGATTGGCTGTACTTCTTCCCGGCTGCAAGAACCGAGTGCCAGGGGTTGAGAAATCCGTAGTAGAGTGCAACGTCTGCAATCCGGTCAGAAGCTCCAGGAGTCTCCTAAGGACCATCCAGAAGCAGGAAGACCACAGCTTGAGTCCCCTCACCAGAGTACAGGACTCAAGGAGTGAAGGAAGCCCAACCGGTATCCGAGATCCACAGTGGTGCTGTTTACCAAGCACTGAAATCGCAAAGTGCCACTGATCCGAAAAGAGCTCGTAGCTGCCGACGACCTCCAAATTGCTGCTGCAGGAGTTCTTCAGACGTCCTCCCTCTTGTCCCCATGACTGAGTCTCAGGAACCCATGATCTGCATCGCTGCAACAGGACAGAATCCAGCTGGACCACTCTTCTTCAAACCCGAGGTACTGTTTAGACCTAAGGTACTCACCTTATTGTTTTGAGCTTTGCTTTCCTCAGTTGAGACTTGCAGTGGCTTACCTTAGAGTTGCTTCCAACTCTGCTTTTCACAAGTCTAACAGCTTGTGACCCTACAAGTGATTTCGAAAAAAGCCCTCTAACTTCGTGCAAGACTTTTATTATCTAAAAAGTTCCTCAGCTCGATAACTGTGCTCCAATTGACTCTGGCTGTCCTGGCTCCCTGCAGACTCTTCTAGTCCATTGACTTTGATATTTCTCTCCATCATGGGTGGCAACTTGTTTTAGACTGTTATTGTGGGGAAAGGTTTGTCTAGACTTCCTTGGAAGATTTAAGTATACGCACATGCCCTGAGAACCTGTTTAACCTTTTTCCTTCCATTAACCTTCCATTTCTACAAACTGAGAATCTACAAAGTATAGCTAGTGATAGATAAATGCCATTACTGTCCTTTTGAATGAAGTCACCTCATGGTAGGAAGTGTGTAAAAAGCATATCCAAAGAGTATCCACTAACTTGTGCTGATTCTGGAAAAATATTTTAAAGTATATTTGATTGTTACATATATTGCCCTTTTTAAAGAACGCTTATTTAAAAAAATGTATGTTAAATAAATAACTATTTGTAACTGAACCTTGAGTGTAAGTGTTACTTGGCTACTTGTATTTGCTAATTTCATTGCTACAGCTCACATTTACCACTCTTCAGATAAGCCTGGCTGCTCAGTCACACTACCAACTTGTGTAGTACAGGCCTATACCAACAGGTGGGTTACCCAATACCAAGCAGATAAGTGCTGTGTAGTCTCACACAGTGTTACTACATCAATTCTTACCTAACAAAGGCAAATTGGAAATCATCACACTCTTTATCTGTAGGGTGGATAGGTCAAGATCTCAAATCGCTTTTTGCTGTTATTGGCTCCTGTCATTTCTTTATTAAAGAAGTAAATTTGTGCTGTAACGATCTTGGATTAATAGTCTGCCTCCAATACCTTCGAATTTCCCTTGTTTAGGGCTGAAGGATGTTTTAACCATGCCTGTTCTGCACTTCTCTTCAGCTTTTCTTTTTCAAGCTTAAAGGTTAATAGGTGAACCATTTGTTGTGATTTCTATTTCCTCTCACCAGTTTCCTTGCTATAGGGGCCCCTTTGTCCAGCATCTTAATCAGGATGTTGTTATAGGTTTCGACCAGCTTCTCTGGGATGCCAGAATTGTTCGTGGATAGCATAATTTCCTACAGACAACTCTTAAGGTGAAGGGATTTCGCCTTCTTAAAGTTATAATTATACACAACCGTAGTAGCAGGGTTTAGGGAGGTTTTTGATATTTCTTTTAAGCATGGTAAATTAAATTGGTTGGACCATGTGCATGGGGCAGTGCGCTTCAAAACTGCATCAAGATTTCTACAAATCACCCAATCTACAATATGTTGGGTAGTTGCCCTTGGCAAAGGAATGATGTGTAAACATTGGGGTTAAGAGAGCAATTGCATAGGCAATTACTGTTTTAAAGATATGCAGTCATTTTTTAATACTGTCTATCATGACTGAATTACTTATTTGAACTGATAGTTTTAGATGTGTGACTTCATTAAAGTATATATTTTTCAATATATTAGTATGATGTACTTTCTAAATTTGTATGTATGGACTAATTGTACCTCTGTCGACCTACTACCCCTATATGAAAGTTAAGTATTGTCGCTCTGGCCATGCTACTCACGTTTAAGAGAGGTCTGGTTCCTCTTTCTTGTTAGGTATTTTAGCCCACCTCCTAGTGTTAGTTTTTGTAGCATCCTCAATAGAGGGTGGTAAAAAGCTGCCTTAGCATGTGTCAAGAAGAAGAGGGGATCATCATAGCCACGAAGGGATGCACCAAAAATGTTGACATAATAGAGGAACTACAATATTTGCAAGACAAGAGGTGCCCAAAGGTGTGAAGCAGAGGGCTGAGACCTAATGTTATGTTACTGTGATCTATACCGCACACTGCTGCCATTTTCATGGTCTCTAGGCGCTCTAGTGCATCTGAAAAGTAAAGAGGATTGGAAGGGATTTGATTGTAGGATTGAGAGCGGAAAAGTGCAATAGAGCTTTGATGTGCTGTTGGTAGCGTCAGTTCAGAAAAAAACAGTCACTGTGTGCTGTTTTTTAAAAAAAGTTGGTAGACGTTATGTGGTGTTTGGTGTATGAATATGTATGCGTGATTTGTGTGCAATTAATTTTTTTTTTATTGTATATGGTTTACAGAAGAAACCTTTACAAATACATTGAATAAGAAAAGAAAAAAAACATACATTACAAATAGATTTCATTACACATATGGTAAAAGATACATAAAGACCCAAATATCCTTTTTCTAAGAATAAGAGACATAGCGCAAATCAATTTAAAAAATGTCAGTGCAAGTTAAAATTCAACACAGTGTTTAGTGATTAGAAAGCAACTTCCCATTACGTATAGACAAATTTTAGCAAGAATGTCATAAAAGATTTCAAATTAATAAATACATACATAATATAGTTGGTGATATAAGAAGTTAAAATTCATCATACAAGTTAATCAAAGGGAAGAGACATACAGATCCAATGATTTGACAAATCCCGCACAGCAAGCCCATCTTTGATTTTAGAGATGGCAAGACACTAAGACCAAATAAGGTTTTCTGCCTCCAGTAGACCCAAAGTGTTGAATGTACCTAAATAGATGTCCCTAGGACCTTTCAGAGCAACGCAATCTAAGAAGAAATGGCGTGTAGATTCAATTACCCCAGGAGTATGACAGAAAAGGCATGAAAGGTCCAGATCACTAATCTCCTTCCCTCTATGGAGGACTTCCCTAGTAGGGAGGAGATTCCATCTAAGCTTGAGGAGAAGTGAGCGATAGTGGCGGTTAGGGAATTGAGTCAATATAAAGGACAGGCAGCCACTCTTCTTATGGTCAAATTGTAGGTCACTGAGGGATGGGTAGGCATGCAATTTTTCAAGCGTGTTACTTCAATCACAGCTAAAAAGACATTCCTTAACTTTATTAGGGTTATTTAACAGGGTATCCCTATCAGTGGAGAGATCTAATAGCGTCTTGTCGCAGAGGTCACAGAATCTTGAAAGATTATAGATTTTGGTCTAAGGATCCCTGCGAGAAGAGCGTTTTACCCACATCAACATAGAGGGTATCGTGTTTAGGAGAGAGCAGGGCAGAAAAGGTGTAAGAACTCTCCAGAGAATTCTAGCTCGCAGAGAAACTAACCCCAGTTCATATTTTATGGCCACTATTGGACACAATTAGGCAGTTTCATAACTTTTCTCCAATAGATACCCTTAAGGGCGTCCCAAAAGGTCAGGAGATCTAAGTAGTGCAGTTCCATTCCATATATTAGTTTTGGGATCACCTTTCCCTTGAAGAAATCTACAATAGGTTTAAAGGAAAACATGCCATATTTATTGTCCAGCTTAATAGATTGAGAGATAAACCGAAGTATTTTGTGTCTAAGGGAACATCTTAATTTAATGGCTGGGCCAGAATAAGGAATCCCAAATAGACAATTTTATGTGCTCTGATGATATTTTCACCACCAATTTTCCACAATTTTTTGTTCCCTTTTCTCCCTCTGGAAAAGACCATTGTTCGGGTTTTACTCGGATTGATTTTTAACTCGTTAAGAGTGGCATATTCTTCAAATTTGCAGATAAGCCTCTGCAGGCCAACTTTAGTGTGGTCAAAGAGAAGAAAATCGTCAGCATATGCCAACCATGAGAGCCTGAGATCCCCCAATTTTGCATTCACCATACATGTATTTCCGAGAAATTCCCCTACATCTGCCAGATAGAGGATAAAAATGCATGGGGCTAATGAACAGCCCTGTCTGACCCCAATTCGAGTCCTTATCCTTCTAGAGAGCGTTCCTTCAAGATCTAGCCTAATATGGACACCCGAGTTCTCATACATTGCCATGATTAAAGACAGAAGACCTGCCGGGATCCCCCACTTAGACAGTTTTTCCCACAGTCTCGACCTAATTACCAGATCAAATGCATTCGACAGATCGATTGATGCAACATAGAGAGAACCACCGTATTTTCCCCAGGTTGAACTTTGTAGGGCAGTTAAAATGATGCCATTGAGATTGGTTGAATGGCCAACCCTGAAGCCTGTTTTTTTGCTTTGGGAGGATATGATTTTCCTTAAACCAGACATTAAGGTGGGAGAGAAGCATGGAGGCAAAAAGCTTACAGTCCGCATCAATAAGAGATTGGTTTATAATTCTTGACCAGAGTTCGTTGGCCTCTCATAAAGATGGGGACAATATGTGCGGTCTGCCAACTGGTTGGGACATTACCAGAATTAACAACATCTTTGTTAGGCAGAAACCTGTGCAGTTCCCTTAGGGAACACTGCAAAAGATTTAAGACTACAGGTGTTTGGCAGTAAACCCACTTGGTAGCAGTCTGTACCACACAGATTCACTTGGTAGCTGTGGCTGAGCAGTCAGACTTACCTCAAGAGTTAGGCAGTAAACAGAGCATACAAAATAGGTACAGAAATACAGTGGCACAAGCCAACACTGACCAGAGCTTGGGTGTAAAAGTATATAATTATTTATTTAACACACACTTATAAAACACACTAGCACTAAATTGGTAAGATAAGTTCAAAACACAACCACTATTATCATATGTATATCCCCGATTACTTGTTGGACAAGTCTTAGTTAACACCACTTATTTCCAGACAGAGGTGAGCGCTTAACGTTCAATGGTACTCCAACAAGTTAAATAAAAAGGCAGGGAAAAGCAGAATTATAGAAGCATACACACTGAACACTTTTTAAAAGAACCACAGCAAGTTAGGAAGGCACAGTCTACTGGTGAGCAAGGAGGTCTAGGTGCCAGGCCCACTTTCCAGGGAGCCAG
The DNA here is from genome assembly GCF_040938575.1 of Ambystoma mexicanum. Classification (NCBI taxonomy): domain Eukaryota; kingdom Metazoa; phylum Chordata; class Amphibia; order Caudata; family Ambystomatidae; genus Ambystoma; species Ambystoma mexicanum. The sequence continues at coordinate 794,623,689 of NC_090921.1, read as the reverse complement.
GCGGAAGATGCCTAAGATCAGACAGTTGCACAGAGTCTTCGAAGTTTGTGGAGGTAGTTCGAAAAAGGTTTAGTTCAGTTCAGAAAAGTTAGCTAGGGTGTCCCAGGCTAACCCAGGTTCGAGAGACGAGGATTTACTACACCCCGTTCAATCGGTTGCAAGGGAAGCCAGACGGAACACAGTACCTTAAATGGGGAGGATCCTTCAGCGGGGGCCGTTGTTCCTGGCAGCGGGTGCAAGTCGCAGCGTCGTCCAGAGGAAGAGAAGATCTCGTCGTGGAGGAAAGATGAAGGTCGTTGCACTGCCAGGGAAGAAACCAGCCGTGGAGTTCTCCGGTACAAAGGTACTACCCTTTCGGTTCGCGGTAGTGGTGAAAACGTGGTATCCCGTTTGCCGCGGGGTGCTTGGCACAGGCAAGGCGGCCACGAGATGCTCCAGGAAGGCGAAAAGAAGGTAGACTGGTTATCCCCACCAGTCGAAGGAAGAAGACTCTCCGGGCTGGAGATCTCCTCTGTCGTTGGGAAAAGTGGTGAGACGGTTCAGCAGGGCTCCACCGGTGGTGTCGTTGCAGGCCGGCTCAGCTTCTCCCGCCTCGGATTATTAGATCCTGTGGCGACTTCTGAAGTTCCAGTCCCCAAAGCCCTGCTTTTATGCAGCACACCCCCATTCACTCAGCCTAGCTGTCAATCAAACATGCTAAGTGGTGAGCCAGCCGGCTCACCACTTGGGCCAATCACACAAGAGTGCGACTTGAGTTACCAAGGTAACTCCTTCCAGGGTGCCTAAACCCCCTTCGACACCCCCTGTGGTACCCAGAGTGACACCACTTTTGGAGGCTTCTGTGGAGAAGCCTGCCAAAAAGTGGAACAAAGGGCTCGACTTGGGTTGGAGTCACAGAAGAGAACACAAACGCCATTTTAGAATCGAGTTCTGGCAAAAAATACCAACCGGCGAATTAATATTAAATAAATTAACCGGCGGTATGTTCGAGGCTATAAGAATTAAATAATTAAAGTTGGTAGCCTCGAACAATGGGAAAATCTCAGAGATATATTCGCGGTCGAATATAAAAAGTAGTATCCACTGCCACCAGCCAAAACTCGATCAGGGGGGACGGAGACGTGGCCACTCGAACAACAGACCCCGGGGCAATCGAATTGCCCCGACCAGTACGTCCACAATATGATGGTTTGTACTGGTTCCTGTTCATAATTTGGGACTAGCAAAGCCAATGGTGACTTTACATGCCCTGGGAGACAGTAGTCAGTCCCAGGGTATGGAGTCTATGTTGGAGGGTCGGTACGACACCCCTGGGTTACGGCACGGAGGGTGCTGTGTAACCCACATCAAAAAAAACATATGAGACCCTATGGAGTAAAAGACCCCATAGCCCATAAAACACATGGAAAGTTAAAGGAACATCTCAAATCATGTCTAAGAGTGGGAGCAAAAAGAATCTCACTCTTAGCAGGAGAGAAAAAAATAAACCCCAAAAATCCAGCAAAGCTGCTGGGGGACTCACTAGGTTTGGGAAATTAGCCTTACAGAGAATTCTCCCTAACAATCTTGGAATAGCAGACACAAGAGTTTAGCCCAGATTTCTGGTTCTGCTTTCAATATATTATTTGTTAGGCCATTAGGCCCGTGGGCCCTCGAGTTCTTAGCTTTGGCAATAAGGCCAAGTATTGTCTCATAGTCAATGACGGGCTCCCAGGTATCATTTAGAGCATTCTCCCCCATTATACAGGGTTCTAGCCCCTCTCCCCCTGTACCAAAAAGTTCAGTGTAGTACTCTACCCATTGAACCTCTGGGATAGCACTCAACTGGTCAACCACCGCCACATCATCTTGGCTGGAAAAAATAGCCCAGAATGCCCTAAGATCTCTTGACAAGTACTCTAAGCATAAGCTCCACATCATTTTGTAGCAAACTAGATTTTCTTGATTTGCAGTAGTTTTTATATTTTTGGCGGATAGCTTTAATTTTTGTTTTTTTGTTATCCCAGTCAGTATCGAGAACTTGAGCCTCTCTGATAAGTTTCCAAGTGTAGGCCTTTTCATTGGCCAACTCCTGATCAAACCTATGAGCATGAGATTTTTTAGAGATACTTTTCCTAAGAGAGCCAGAGATACTGCTGTGGAGAGCATTGAGAAAGCTATCAAAATACAGGGTGTTGAATACTGCAAGTTTCCAGGAAAAAGAGGTATGATTAAACGAAGAAATCAGTTTACAGTTGAGGAGATCGATATTGGCAGGTGACCAACGTACCCCTGTCCCTTGTCCCACAGTGTTAAGATTACGTGGCCCCCCAGCGGGCAAAAGCTTCATGGGAAAAGGAGAAAGAAATGTAACCAATAGTGACCCATGGTCACTCCATGGGTTGAAGGAAACCTCAACCTCAGACGAAAGAACGGACAGAGAGTGATCTACATAGACATAGTCTAAAGTAGACGTTGGCAGACCTCTATGCCATGTAGGGCAAGGTGGGAGAGTAGCATCATAAGAGCCATTAAGACATGTTAGACCAACTGAATCCAAAGCGAGATTCCACATTCTACCCCATACATATTTCTGGCCTCGCCGATTGTCATCGGAAAGCCAAACCCAGGTCATCATAGTTGGCCTCGGAAGAAATAGAACAGTCGGAGTTAAAATCACCAGCCAAAATCAATTTCCCCCTGGGATATACAGATCTTCATGCAAGTACCATATCCGTTAGACTTTCCAAGAATGGCTCGAGGGCGGCAATGCCCTTGTGCCAATATACATTAACCAGAAGAAGGTTGACCAGTCGATCAAGGGAACTGACCTCCAGAGCCAAAATCCCAAATGGCGTGTCCACAAGGACCTTGTTCGTGAAGCCAAAGGAAGCTCTAATTCCAATGAGAAGGCTCTAAGAGGGCCTCCCTTCAGAGCTAGATTTAGCATTTTGAGAATGGATATCAAATCCATCTACAACAGGAGGAGAGAGCAACCAGCTTTCCTGTAGGAAAAAACAGTGTGAAGCACTGATCATAAGTACTGTGTCAGTATTCGTGAAGAGATGATTATTTCCCCTGAAATTCCAGGAAAGAAAAGTAAATTTATTCGGGACCAAGACATTAATGGGTGCAGCAGAGCACTTAGAGGACTGCTCATTTCCACAGACCTGAGGTAACCTGGGCCCAGTTCCTTGCATTTCCATTGAATCTGGGCGTAAGTTGCCTCCGATGGTGCTGTGGAGCTCTTTCCCGGTGATACACCATTGTAAGGTTTCCCCTATACTCTTCACACCCTCCATATTTACCGGGAGGCCGATTAGATTGTAGCAGATTTGCTTCAAAACCAAGCTGCATAAAACTTTCCCTTTGGCCCATTATTAGTTCTAAGACCACTCTTGATTTCAGAATAATATTGCTCATTCCTACACGTCCTAGAGTGGGAAAGAAAATCCTTTCCATATCGTAACTAGAAATGAGTGAAAGAGAAGGAAGTTGGTGGAAGATTTTTAATATATTTCCGCGGTCGAGACAGATAGGCATGTCTTGACCCCAAAGGCTAGTAAGCTGCAGGGTGTCCAAGGGATCTTTAGCCTCCACTGAGTGAGAATGAATCAGTTATACTTTTTGTAAATTGAGTTAAGGGGTCAACTTCCAGATCAGTACCCCTTGCACCCCTTAATATGGTCCTATTTTGAATTACATGTGGTCCCACAGGAAATCTTTCATACAGATTGAAAAGGTTCGGGCATGGTGGTAGGGCCTTCATGACCATTGAATGAGCCTCCATTTGGCAATTTAGGGTGAGCTGAATTAAGAGTTGGGAACATAGAGAACCCCCACTGGTCTAAATCCCGTAACACGCTTCCCCGTTATAGACTATGTTGGTCACTTGACCATCAAGATGGCAAGAAGGGTGATCATCTATAGAGGAAGAAGGAAGTGGGGGCCCTATCCTGAGATGAGCCTGTAGTTGGGTTAAGAACCACCCCAGTAAGTGAATTTGTGCTAAGGAGCTCCTGAAATAGTTGTTTCACCATGTCGAGGTTAACCATATTTGCCGGAATCAGAGTGGTAGTAGACTCAGGGTAGGTAGGATCTAAACTGGAGAAGGAATTGCACGGAATAGTTGAGGGTTTTGCGTCCAGAGAGGATTCCATCGACTTACATACAGTTTGGGTGTTCAATATAGTTGGAGCAGAGTTGTTTATAGGCTCCAGTTGAGTTGAGACTATTTTTGGATGACAGGTGACAAGAATTTCCTCAGCCCGCCCAATATTGCCCACCACCACAGGAGGAATATTATCCTTTGGCATAGAACTGACTGCCGACACAGAGGTGTCCGGTCAAAGGATCGACTACAAAGGATCGAATGGTCAAAGGATCAACGCAAAAGGACCGAAAACAAAAAGGATCGAACTTTTTCTTTTTTTTTTTACATTTTTTATTTCAGGGGTCCCCCAACCCCTCTTTTTGTGGTAAAAACCACTTTTTTCCCTAAACGAAAACCCAAAAAAGATATAATTTAAAAAAAAATTAGATCATTTTGTTTTCCCATTTCGTCGACCCTTTGACCATTCGATCCTTTGTAGTCGACCCTTTGACCAGACACCGGTACAGCTGGAGTAATATGCAGAGAGGTTAAAGCGACAGAAACAGCAGCCGCGTTAGGGATAGCGGTCACAGGTAGCGCTGGTTCCACCAAAATATTAATCTCCTTAGAAGGGGTAAGAGTTGTTGCACACAGAGGAGCACTTGCCAGAAAAAGATTTTTAAAAACTGATTGGAAAAAGTTTATTTTTTGCATATTCTTCTGATTTTTAGTTTTATTTGTTGGTTATGTTTTTTTTTTTACTATGTGAGCAAAGCCCTTTAAGTGTACCGCTTCTTTTGTGAGGTCAATGAAGTCAGGCGGTTTCTCCATAGTAAGATCCGATTTAGAAACAAGAGAGGAGGCAACATTGTCTCCCTTAAGTGATTCAACCATTTCTAAGGTGGTAGGTTCACCAGATAATCCCTGGGAAGTGGAGGAAGGAGAATCGACGTTCAACCCCTCTTGGGCTTTCTCCACTAGGGGTTTAGTAATCGCTTTAATGGAAGTGATGGGGAGTTATACATCTGGGGTGTGGTCCGCTTGGACGCCCTCAACGTTTGTGGGGGGAAATCAGAGAAGATTGATCACAAGTACCCCTGTCCGAACAATGAGGGTCAGTAGTACCTGGGACCATATTAGGAACGTCCACCGGGAAACTATTCTTTTTCACATTAGTGGCTTTTTTAACCAGAGGCCCTTCCATAATGGGTTGGCTTTGGAGGACAGAGTCTGGAGACTGTTTTATTATTGAGGGATGGTCTTCCTTACTAATTTTAACCAACTCTTCAAATCTGTCTAGTACTTGCAAACCCATATGATAGAACAGATCCGTTCCAAAATGGCCGACATGGTTTTTCGACAGATAGATTGGGTAGTCCTCTCTCTATGTCTGTCCACATGTCACATGGGGTATTTTAACCCTCTACAATGTTTGGGTCATTAGTTGTGAACAAGCGGTCAGTGGACCGTGAAACGCAGACTCCATCTACTATGCGCCAGCTACCTTGGGAGGGCCACAATGTGAGTGGCTTGTGAAAACTTTTTCTTGCCATGAGGATGTGCAATGATTTTATGGATTTTTCTTTTTTGATACCTAAATAAAGTGGAACAATTTTGCATTTTGGTTTCCTGATTCTGTAAATTCTTGGGTTTGGCGTTGGGAAGGGGGTTGTGGGGGGTTTCCCCCCACATATATGTTACAATTGACCTTCACAATTCGGTCAATTGTGAAAAGGTCAATTGTAATTTGAACAGTTGTAAAACGAACAATTCGTATACAACCGAGGAATACCATAGCTTCTGTTGCCCTCTGGTGGGGGAAGTTGTTGAACAATAACCTCTTTAGACAGGACAGGATATTCTGTAGCACTCCCAACAGAGTCACCCAGCACTGAGACAGGTAAAGGCCGCCTAGGTTGTAATGGGACGGGGGTTGGGTGTGCAGAGTTCACTATACTGTTATTCGGGTGATCAATGCGCACCTTTGCCCTTGGTAAACTACCCCCTTCCTCCAAATTCGAAGCTATAATAGCTGCTAGGCATGCTTCCTGCGCATCTATGGATATATCTTGTTTTCCACTGAAGATGCAGCTGATATTAGCTGGAGTGCGTGGGATAATACCCATCATATTAAATAGATCAGTCTTATCTTGTGAGTGGATTAGGGCATGGACCAAAGGTTTTTGAAGAGAAGAATCTTGGGAGCTGTCTACTAGTGTATGTTGTGGCTTGCCCAGAGAAACAGGGATGGGATTCACTGGTGGGATACAATCTATCAAAGGAGGAGAAGGAGCCACCACAGCAGGAAAAGTATAATCAAAAGAAACCTCCATAGCTGCCTGGCTCCTAAAACCCTTACGTGACATCCAAAAAAGTGGAAAACCGGCAGGGGCGAAAGGCAGGTAACAGGAGGGATAACAGCAGAGTAGCTCTATGGACGATAGAGTGTGGAAATGTTAAAATAGATATCACAAGCAGGAAAAATCACAAATACTAAGACCTATGGAATAGCAGACTGTAATTTAAAAATGCACTGAATACAAGGAGTAGCTAAGACACATCAAACACTACACCCCAGGTACACTTTAGAATATAATACAAATAGATATGGATCTCTTTCTAGAATCGAGAGGATAAGGTATAAATGTATCATCAGGTATGTCCTTTAATTATTTTGACGAAGAACTCATTAACTGAGTAATAGTCCCATAAATCAGCATAGAACTGAAGGAGCACCTAGTCTCAGGTAAGGAACGCCCAACAGCTTGAGGAGCTGCCAGAGTCCGACTCTCCCCCCCTTACCCTTGAGACTGGTTAAAACATTGCAAGTAGTGGGACGCACGGATGAGTCTGCTCTTCGTTTGAGCTCCGCGCCCGCGGTCCTAAAAGTGGTCCTGAGCCCCCACTTTGCGGCCTCCCCCCCCCCGGAGCTGCCAATCGGACACGGGTCTACGAGTGTGGCCCCCACAGCCAGGAAAAAATCTGAACGAAATCGGAGGTTTCTTCGGGTAGAAACCGAAGAAAACGTGGCTGGTCTGCGTAGTGCAAACAAAACTACTGGAGCCCAGGGAGGTGTAACGGCTCGCCTGACGATCCCCCCACGAGAGGAACTGGAGTCGGAGACCAGCATCAGCCATTTCCTGCAGACCTATTTCCCTGGGGGAACATCGTCGGAAGTCCTGCGGGCCCCGACACACTAGCCTTTCTTGATTCGCATCCGCCTTTGCGCGGAGGACTGTGCCGGTGAAGACTGTGAACGGGCCCGCCTCCGCGGACAAGGTAGGCCGCTGATTCCCCCCTCCCACCCACATGCCTGTGCTTTGTGCGCGCACACCCAGCACCGCAGCCCTCCTCCCGGCGGCCCAGAGCCCGGTGCCGGTGATTCGGAAGCCCCCGCCTCCAGCTGCCTCAATCCCTGCTGGGGACAGCGTGTCCCACGGGCAGCCTCTTCATACACGGAGGCGGGCCCAGCGGTACCTCAAAGAGGAAGTGTGCTGGGGGACTGCAATCACCCCCCACCCAGGGGGCCCACCAAAGTGCCCGTGCAGCAACGGAAACACTACAAGGAGCCAAACCCTACTCTGACAGGGATAGGAAGTGGAGGGGGGAGGAAACAAGAGGGCAAACACCCAGAAAAGAACGGAGCGAAGTCTTTTGGGCGCACCAAGTACCTCAAGCTTAAAACAGTGAGGCCCCCACTGCACACTCTCACGCCAGGGCTACATCTACGAAAAACTACGTGCTGGGGCTACAAGCGACAAGGTCCCCCCCCTTTTTTTTTTTTTGAACCTTCTGGAAATCCACACCTGCTCTGACTCGGTACATGGCAGAACCGGCCACAGTCCACATAGTTGTGTCTGCTGAACCACCTCCCACATGATCAAACGCTGAGATAGCCCAGAAACGCCTTAAGGAGCCTCTACAACCCCCACAGCGCACCTCTACCCCGCTGGAGCAAGAACACCCAGTGCTGAACGCACCAACTTGAGAGACCACCAGGACTGAAGGTAGGGCCCCTATCACAGGGGCGTGTGCCCCCTCAAGTGACCCAGTGCATAACAGGACTGACATATAGGGGGTACCTCGCACCTCCTCCCCCCCGCCACACACTGAGGACCTCGCAGGCTGCACAGAGCACTCAAGACTGGGAGAAAGTAACCGGGCTATGCCCTGAAAGTGAAAAGAGCAACCTGAGCACAGTAACAGAGAGGGGGAGAAGGGTCTGTGCACATACAGTATAACCTGAGAGTGGACCCTTCACAGCCTACATATCCCAAATTTGAATCTGAATCGGTGGGGAAGGTGCCTGAATATATGCAGGCAAAAGAGAAGCTTGCCACATACGCTTACGCTCCCCCCACTCGCGAATTCGTCTCCCCCAAAATGGCAACTGGAGCAACAGCACACGGTGAGACAGCGGCTACGAAGGATGACGTGGCAGCCCTGTTAACGGAAATAAAAAATATGGGAGCCAATATAGGTGGCAAAACCGACAAAATCACCCAATTTATGGATAGGATTGAGGACAGGCTAGAGGGAGTAGAAAACAACCAAGCCTCGAAAGACACTCTGGAAACGCAGCTGGGACACAGAATTACAGAACTTGAGCAGCGAGAAGAGGAATACAGGTTAAAAATGGATGATTTGGAAAATCGAGGACAAAATAACCTGTGTTTCTTTGGAATCCCGGAGCACGAAGGGGAGACTAAGGAGGGCTTAAAAACAACGATTCACGACATAATTAAGATTATCGCAGCTGACGATGCGATTGATGAACCAAGGGCAGAGCGGATCCACAGGGCAGGAGGCCCACCGGGAGGACCGAGATCGGTCCTCGCCTGCTTCCACAGGTATCAGGACAATGCCAAAATTCTTGAGAAGGCAAGGCGCGGAGGGGTGATCTCCCTTAACGGAGCTCAAATAACCGTATATCAAGGCTTAGCTGCTATGACACTAGCCCTGAGAAGGATGTGTGGCCCCCTGACGAAATGGTTGAAGGAACGAAACACTAGGTACAGGTGGGGTTACCCCTTCTCCCTTTCTTTCGAGCACAACGGCACGAGGATCAGACTGCAATCAGAAAGAGAAATAAAGGCATGCATATCTGAACTTGTGAAGGCAAATGAACGAGGGAACGACGAGGATGCAGCACGAGGTGAAGGAAGCGAATGGAAACTTCGAGGACCTAAGAGACAGAGTTAAGGGGTCGAGAAAATACCGCAGAGGCAATATTTCCCCAGAGGGGGACAAGTGACCCGGACAGGCAATAACTAACTTTATTTAATGCCACTGCTCAAAATCAGGGCTTTCTACGGGTCAGGTATTAAACACCTATGTTCAATGGTTGTAAATTGAGGTTTAAGTGGGGGGGACGGATTGGGGGCTTAGACTCATGCGGTAGTTAATTTTAGCAAAAGGACCGTGAGGTAACGGTCCCTGCTGGTGGTTTGTTGCTGGTGCGGTGTAACTAACTGGACCCGCTTGGACGCTGCCATATGAGGAGAGGGGGGGAGGTGGGGGAGGGGTCACAAGACATGGGAGAAGGAAAGACCGAAATATTTTTTTCAATTACTGCTGAGGAGGGGAAAATGTCGACACTGGTTGAGGGCATGAACCACAGGGAATGGCTGCTAACGATTATGAATAGTCCAATGTCACAAATAGATGGCTACCCCTGAAGTCATCACAAGGGGCCCCTTGAAAGTGGGAATGCTTAATGTTAAGGGGCTTAACTCGCCTACTAAGAGGTCGCTAGTATTAAGGGAATTTCGGAGAGCCAAGATGGACATCCTATTCCTGCAGGAAACCAAGTTCATGAAGGGAGAGGAGAGGCCCATTCTAGGGAAACGTCTCGGTCTGGAGTTTTGGGGCTCTGGACCATTGCGCAAAGGAGGTGTGGGAATCCTTATTCGAAAGGGAACTGATTTTCAAGTCACAAAATCCTGGTCAGATGCGGATGGGCGAGCTTTATCGGTGGCGGGTACCATTGGGAGTGTGGAGGTAAAGATAGCCACGATCTACTCCCCCAATGTAGGGCAGCTGAGATTCCTCTCGAGAACCATCCCCAAAATAATGTTGGAGGCTACGGGGCATATTGTGCTTGGCGGGGACTTTAATCTGTGGGCCGACCCTAGCTTGGATCGTAAGGCGGGTAATCCAACTGTCAATACTGAAATGAGAGGGGACCATAATGATTATGTGAACATGATGCAAGTATACGCGCTGGTTGATGTATGGAGGGATATGCACCCTGACGAAAGAGGATACATTTTTTATTCTCCCCCACAAAATACTTTTAATCGAATAGATTATATCTACCCCTCACGGAAGTTGCACGACATCACATCACACTCAGGTCTGATAACGACATGGTCACAGCAGATATACAGTGGGAACACTTACCGATCAGGGGTGGGAAATGGAGGTGCAATGAGACCCTGTGGAGAGACCTTGTCTTTAGAGAGGAACTGGAAACCGAGATTATAGAATATTTCAAAACTAACGACACTGGGGAGATCTCCAAACGTGGTGTGTGGGAAGCGGCCAAAGCAACCTGGAGGGGGATCCTTATACGGGAGGGGGCGAGGAAGAAAAGGGAAAGGGCCCTCATTGAAAATAGCCTTCGGAACGAAATATGTCGATTGGATAAGGAGGCCAGGGAAGGGGATGCCAGAGACCTCGATAAGATTCAAGAAGCTAGAAAGAAGCAGAAGGAGCTTCGTCACCTAGAACAGGGCCAGATAGCACGTAAACTGCATTTATTAAAACAAAAGTTCTATGAAGAAGAGGACAAAGCCGACGCACTGTTGGCTGCTAGGCTCAGGATGCAACGGGCAGAACGAAGGGTAAAGGAAATAACACGCAATGATCAGGGACAAGACAAACCATCCACCCTGAACTGTTAGCAAACTTTTATGAATCCCTATACTCTTCTGAAACAGACCCAAACTCGCTAGAGATAGATAACTATCTCGCTGACATCGATCTCCCCAAACTAGCTGAGGTAGACTCTGCTCACCTTGAGGCCCCGATAACGGAAGAGGAAGTACACCAAGCAATCAAAAGGCTAACACTGGGCAAATCCCCGGGGGAGGATGGATACACAGCCGGCATTTATAAGACCTTCAGTACCCTCCTAGCCCCATTTCTGACTGAATTATTCAATGAGGTCCTAGAAACGGGAACTGCCCCCGATTACTTCGTCCGAGCTCTCATATCGGTCATCCCCAAGGAGGGTAGGGACCCCAAATGTTGTGGGTCGTATCGCCCTATATCCTTGCTCAATCTCGATGCCAAAATCTACACGAGGGTATTGGCTGCCAGGTTGGAGACTCACATGCCCCTCCTTATTCACTCCGACCAGGTCGGATTCATAATCGGGCGACAAGAGGCGGACACCATGCGAAAAACTCTCCATTTGGTCACAGCCTCCCAAAATATGAATGATGAACCAGCATTGCTTTCCATTAATGCTGAAAAAGCATTTGATAGAGTGGAATGGGAATTCCTTGCCGCAGTCCTCCACGCCGTAGGTATAGGACCAAAATTTAGAAAAGGGATAAAAGCAGTGTACACAGCACCTAGAGCCGCAGTGTCAGTCAATGGAGAGTACTCGAGGTGGTTCGAATTGAAACGTGGCACCCGACAGGGATGTCCCCTATCGGCCATACTCTTCGCCCTTTTTGTAGAACCCCTAGCCCAGAAAATAAGGAATGACGCCCGAATTGAGGGAATGATACTGGGGCAGGTGGAATACAAGGTGGCGCTATACGCTGATGACTTACGTCTCCATGTGATGAACCCCAACACATCCATCCCCAGGGCACTAAATTTAATAGATGCATACGGCTACTTATCGGGATTTAAAATCAACAAATCCAAGTCAATACTCTTCCCCCTACTGCGATCGATGGAAGCGAACAATGAAAGATATTCTTCCCTGGCCCTTACGATAAGAGCATGAAAAATTGAAATATTTGGGGATACATGTCACGAGATCTCTACGTGATCTATATGAGGCCAACTTCCCAGCGCTTCTCCAAAAATTTCACTCGGACCTCACCAGGTGGGACAAACTAACCATATCCTGGCTGGGACGCCTAAATGCAATAAAAATTACCTGTCTCCTGAGATTTTTATACCCCTTTCAAATGCTCCCTATCCAAATGCCGCGCCAATTCTTTACAGAAGTCAAGAAAGTGATCATAAAGTTCCTGTGGAAGGGGAAGAAACCAAGAATTGCATATACCAACCTGACGCTACAAAAAGATAAGGGTGGGGTGGGCCTTCCGGATATTCAGAAATATTATGTAGCAACCCAGTTGCGAGTCCTCATTCCCCACATCCGCAATCAGAAAACACCTCAATGGATTGCCATGGACAATCACTACTTGTCCCCGGCGATAATCTCCGAGTGGTTATGGTCCCCTAGAAGGAGAGTATTAAAGAAATCTAAAGCACACCCAATGTTTGAAACCATATGGGATGTATGGCGAGAAGGCAGGGATATGGAAAACATCACTACGTGGCCATCGACACTAAGTCACCTGTGGTCCCCTGGCATCAACGACCAGATTCCTAACGTAGAGAGATTCCAATCCTGGTACGAGGCGGGCCTGGAAAGGGTGGGACAACTTCTAAAAAAGGACTCATTTATCACACTCCCCGAGCTGGAGGAGGCCCTCGGAATTGGCACACTGCCTGCATTCCACTTTCTGCAAATTAAGGGTGTCCTGACAAAGCCCAAATGGAAGGACAAGTTTGAAAGGGACCTCACCCCATTCAAGAAAATATTAGATTCTAGAACTGAAACGAAGGGACTGATCTCGATCCTATATAGAACGCTCATAGAGGCAGGGGAAGGGTCAACAGAACCCCTTAGACTGAAATGGGAGAGGGACATTGGAGATAGTATTGATCCGGAGATGTGGGACAATATATGTCGGGCTACACCCAAAGCCTCTATCTGGTGCCAATATAAACTGCACACACTTAAACTACTAAATAGATGGCAATAGGACCCGCACAGGGTCTCCAAAATGTACCAATCATCTAGTCCACTATGTTGAAGAGGTTGCGGATCCATGGCGGACTATTGGCACATGTGGTGGGATTGTCCCCGAATTAAAGTTTACTGGAACGAAGTCCTGGGTTGGATTAGGGACCTAGATGGGATCCAGAGGACAGCAGACCCCCACCTGGTACTATTTGGTTTTGAAAAAATTGAAGATGAATGGAGGAGGGTCAAAGACATAGTTACACCGCTGCTACTAGCCGCAAGGGCTCTCTTAGCCATGAAATGGAAATGTCCAACGGTCCCAACCGAGAAAGAATGGGTCAATGTAACCTCCAATATGTGCATCATGGAAAAGATCACGGCATCCATACATGGGAAATCCACACAGTGCGATACTCTTTGGATGGAATTCCTTAACAAATACATACCGGAAATGACACATTAATGTCTACAGGTCCACCAGCCCCATAGTCTCACATTACGAGAGATCACCTTTTGATGGAATACAGGGCCTAAAACAACAAAAAAAACACACTAACTTCCCAAACAAGGTGGTCCCCAAAACATACCAAATCTATCATGTAACTCGCCACACACTAGAAAACACATTCCTCAGCAGCAGTCGACCAAGTCTTGTAGGGTGGGGGGAGGGAGGGGAAAGCAGGGATTACTGTTAACATTTACTGTTATTCTAAACGGAAGTTAAATGCAAATGGAAAGTTCACATACGCATTGCCGAAATGTAAAAATTGGATTATGACTGTTTTTGTTTGGCACAATTTTTTGTTTATTATTGTTTGCAAAGCTTGTTAATACCTATTGAATAAACTGTAACCTGTTTGACATAAAATCAAATAAAAACGAATAAAAAAAAATGTTTCAAGTAAGTTGGCAGCATATGACCTTAAGCTGGGTTACTCACGGAGCCGTTGCAGACACAGGTCACAGCTAAACAGCAAAACAGAAGCTCCAGCACTTACTGCCTCCAGGGCTTAACGCCGCAAGGGTGGTTGGGCCGGCAATTTGTGCAGGCTGGAAGTCACGTGGTCCGTCACGTGCTCGGCAAGGGCTCCACCCCCTCCAGGAAGCGAGTGTGGCAGCAAGAGCTCAGCTCGCAGTGCTGCTGTGATGAGGAAGACTGCAGGCATAAGCGTTAGTTCGGTAAGTAAAGCGCTCCTTCAAAGTAACAGGAAACACCGGTTACCGTTTCCTGTTTCCTGTTGGGTGTTGTGGAGTGTGTGCAGTTTGTGGCTGTTTTAGGTTTTTGCTGCGGTAGATCTGTGAGTGTGTTTTGTGCAACGTTTGGGGGGTGAGTATGCAGGATATTGGAGAGTTTTAAGTGGACAACCGACTCCCTTATTGATCAAGGTAGTAACATTTTTAAAATAGTACGAACTTGAATTGAACTTGTATTTATATATTGGTTCTAAGATGCTAATAAAATGTTTTATGGACTTGATAATCATTTTTTATACAGTTTATGAGAGTAAAATGTTTTTAGTGTTAGTGGAGATTTCTCTGTCCTTTTGTGGCATGGTTATGTTGATCTGTAAATTGATACTATTCTATGGCGATTTGTGGTGGACTGTTTTATTTTGCTAGGCTGTCTGGTTTGGTTAATCAATTTACAGTTGTTTTGGTGCTTCTATTGTGATGTCTGGCAATTCCCTTTGTTGATTATTCCTGTTTAGCTTGGTGAGTTAAAGAGGCAATTATTTTAGCAGTGATCTTCAATTGTTGATATTTCTTTTAGGGAGCAAGTTTTGCCTTGATGCTGAAGAACGATGTTTACCCAAATTTCCATTTTGAGTATTGTTTAGGCTCGAGATAAATGTAATTACTGGACCTTAGTATTCGGTTTGGTTTGTAAATGGAAAATATTTCTTGTATGATGAATTCTGCTCCTTGGCCGTGGATTGCTGTGTGTGTCATGCATATCGTTCGGGAGAAAATGTGTTTGACTTGGAGCCAAATTAAGGTTTCTCAGTGCTGGTGTGATGTGTTCGCTCATTTGGTTTGAGGAGTAGTCTTGCAGCTGCGTTCTGTATTTGTTGTAGTTTTTTGATTAGGTAGTCTGGCATTGCAAGGTAGATGCTGTTGGCGCAGACTATTCTTGACACATCGAGAGAAATTACTGAGTGTTTTATGTGGAAAGGTGAAAAAGGAGAGTATCCGCTAGATTGTGTGTAGGTGGAAGAAGCATTCCTTTACTTCGTTGACTTGCGATTCAAGTGTGAAATTGCTGTCCATTAATATTCTGAGACTTTTGACCACTTTGGATGGTTCCAGTCTGTTTCCCATTTCAGTAGGCCATAGAATGTGGTGTTGGTTCAACGGGTCATTGGACGCAATCAAGATTTGTTTTGTCCGGGTTAAGTTTAAGGCTGTTGGCACTCATCCAATGGTTTATTTACAGGAGGCAGTTGGTAAGGGTTGGGTTATGTTCTTCGCTAGTGTCGAGTTTGTAGATTTGTCTGCACAATTGTAGCAAGTGAGACAGTGTCCTTTGATTAGGTTCATGAGGGGTCATGTAGATGTTGAATGGCAATGGTGATAGGGATGAGCCTTGTGAGACGTGCTGGGTGCTGATTTGAAGCGGGTTGGCTAGGTTGTTTGTTCTTTCTGCCATGAAGGATTTTAGCCACAGCAACGCTGTGTTGCCGATTCCTATATCTTCGAGTCTTTTAATGAGTGTTTCGTGGTGGACTGTGTTGAAGGCTGCTGACAGATTAAAAAGTATCAGTTGCGATTAAACGTTCGAGTCTGCATTGGTTTTTAGGTCATCCCATATCGATAATAATGCAGTTTCCAGTCCACTCATGGGTCTGAAGCGGGCTTGTCCCTGGTCTAGTTTCCAATTGTTTTCTACATGTTCCAGGACTTGTTCGCACAGGTAGCATAGAGTTTCGCCGGATATGGAATGTTTGAGATTGGTCAGTAGGTGGTCGGGTCTTCAGTGTTTCACCCAGATGGTTCTTTAAGGAGAGGCTTGATGTATGCCGATTTGAAGGCTTGTGCCACAGTTCCTGTTGCTAGTGAGTGGTTGAAGAGGTTGAAGAAATATTCTGCAAGTGTTATCTGGCAGAGGATAGTCTTTTATATGTCTGGTGAGCACAGGTCTGCAGGCTCTGTTGCTTTTGCTCACTAGGGTTTAGAATTTTTCTGTTGAACTCGATGAGGAGCTGTTGAGTCTTGTAGATGGTTCCAGTATTGGGTGGTTAGGGGGATTATTGGTGTTTTCAGGCATGCTCTTAATGACTTGCTGATGTTTTTGATTTTGAAGTGAAATTCAAGGCCATCGCACAGGTTTTGGGATGGTGTGGGTGTGTTGATGCATGCCGTTGGGTTTCTTAGCAGGTGGATGATGATAAACATTCCTTTCTGGGTGTTGCTTGAGTTTGTGATGCTTCTGTTGTAATAGGTCTTTTTTACTTTGCGTATTTCTGCCCTCTATCATTTTGTCTGTCTTTGGTATGTGATTTATTTCTGTTGATAGTTTTTCCTCCATTCTTGTGCCAGTTTCCTGTTAGTTCTCTTCAGTGCACTGAAGTGGCGTGAACCATCTGGCTATTGTTTTCTTTGTTGGGGGTGTGAATGTTTTTTCGTGATCTATTTTTTGATTTTCCCAGTTCTTTATTCAATGCTGGAGGAGTCCAAGATGGTGATTGATGGTTTTGTAGCTTACAGTCTGGTGTAAAGGTCAGCAATGTTTATGGATTTCCGGGATCTTTTTTGAATTGGAGGATTTTTTGGGAGGTTAGTATTCACGTTGGCGGGTGGATCACAAAGGGTATGGTGAGGTGGTCGCTCTAGAGGATTGGGGAATGTGGTGGTGCGGTTGTTTTTGTTGCAGAAGATTGCATATAAGGTTTGGTCTGTTGTGTGTGTCGCCCCCTTCACCAATTATAAGATACATCATTGCTAGTTGATCTGTTGGAGTTTTAGGTGAATTTATGTTTTCTTCTTCGAACCAGATGTTGAAATCACCCAGTATGATCAGGTGATCATGTTTTATGGTGATGTTGGTGATGGCTTCCACAAGTGTGTCCATGAAAGTAGGGTTGCAGGTCGGTGGTCTGCCGATAAGTAGGAATGATAGGTTGGTTTGGCCATCAAAGACTAAGTCCAAGAGGAGTGATTCATAGTGTGGGATGTTTAGTGGTGGGGCTGTTGCAATCTTTAGCTGGTCCTTGTATGTAACAGCGAGACAACCTGAGTAGGGAATTTAGTGCTATTACTATAAGACACGTGGAGCAAGAAAACAAGAAATTAAAGGACGAAAGGTGGTTAAGAATGGAGAAGGAGTTGGAGAAAGGTGACAAGTGGTTGGTGTAGGACTGGGGGAGTCAATCAGTAGGGGAGACATGTGAAGCTGGTCAGAAGAGGGCAAGAGAGTATAACCAGAGAAGGTAGCCCAGAGCTGCCCAGAGGGGTGAAGGGAGAAGCATCAGATAGATACAGAGACAAATCGGGAGGGACAAGGAGACTGGGGGAAATCAGGCAGTAATGTGGAGAAGAGAGGTACATTGAGAAGTACTGTGAGAAGGAGATAAGCAAAGATATTGAGAAGAACAATAGGGGGTGTTTTGAGAAGGAAGCTTAGTTTCTTGTAGACAATAGAGGAAGTGAAGAGTGGAACCTGGGAGACTAGCTATAGGTGAACTCTGATGACAGTGTAGACAAGGAAAAGCAACCACCAGAGGGTTCACTGTGAATAAGCAGGTGGCTATTTGTGAAGGAAATTGTGCATAGGCTGGTGGGCATTACTGGGACAAACATAAGCTCATGGCCATGGCTTGATGAAGCCTTCCACTCCATGGCAAGATAAAGTTTACAATGCTGAGTCCCAGGTGGACTACTGGAATGCCCAGATTAGGAAGATCATTGATTTGTTGGCTCCTTCCTAAAGACCAAGATGATCAAAGCTAAACATATTGGCAAAAAATAGTTTTTGTCTGAACATATGGCTCTAAAAATGGCTCTAGGACACTTTGAGCATAGAAGGAGAAGAGACCTCAATTGGCTCACAAATAAGATTCTTAAACAAGCAAAAGCCATTAGCTATTAAACAAGCAAAATCCATTAGCTATTATTGAGGCAAACAACAGTTCTATGTCCATTTGAATGGAGCTGCAGCTAACTCCCAGAAGGAACTTTTCAGGATTATTAATAATTTGAAAAACACCAGATCCCCCTCCATTAGTGAGGACTAGTTCTCCATCCTGGCCCGATAAAATAGCAAAGATTAGAGATCATACTAAACTACAGTCTTCTTCAACTCATATCTTTCAAGGGCTCCTTAACTTTCCTGCATTTCCCTATCCCTTTGAATATCTATATGAAGCCTCTTCATTATTTATTGACCAAACTGGGAGTACCATTTCAGAAATATGCTGACAATACTCAGCTTATATTTTGCCTAGATCGAGATCCGGCCATCAATCGTGACCATATTCAGTTCATCTTCAAATGTATTGAGCAATTGGGGGGCGCTGTTGCACATGACGTGAATGGCCGCCTGAAAGGGGAGCTGAGGCCCAAAGAAGAATCCTTCTTAAATTAATCCTTACAGGGTCCATCCAGATACTGTGCAGACGCAAAATCAGCAACAAGAAGCTTTAAAGAAAACAACCTAGGACAATCGAGTGAAACCGCGCAAGAAACACAGATATTTGCACTGAACACCAGAGCGGCTGCGGGGCGTCCGCGTGGCAGACCTGACGCTCCACGGCAACTCAACAGTCGTGGGCTAGAGCTGGTGGAGGGCCGCGTGGGGGAGGAGGCGGAGCGACCACAGCCAGCATCCGAACCCTGTGAGGAGACAAGGAAACAAGCGGGCTCCGGTGGCTGTTCCCCCCCCCCAGGAGCGATACATGCTGTGGGCGACCCGGCGGAGGATAGGGGTGGACCCGCGAGAGGTGAGAGCGGAGTCGGCTGGGGCTGGGGGAGGCAACGACGGTGGCGCGTGCGGCTCCCCGCCTGAGCCAAGATCTAAGGCGGGCTGGTGCATGGCCATAAGTGGCGCTGTGCGCTCAGCAGCGGGGGAGACACGGTCGCCTGACAGACCTGTCTCCTGTGGCTGCCCAGGCGAGCACGGCCCCCGCTGCTCCACACTACGCGGAGGGGACACCAAGCAGTAAGCTGCAGCAGGAAAGGACTTGGAACACGGAGGCTCCAGCATACGGGCTGAGCCAGGTGGTGACAACGGAGGGGCACAGTAAGTGTAGCGCGAAGCGAGGGCCCCAGCCAACACAAATGTAAAGGTGAAAGTGCCTGGTATTAAAAATACTACCAGGGTGCAGTAAAGGTGGGAAAGGTGAAATGGCACAGACAACAACTGGGAAATAAAAGAGTGCAGGAAGACTCCATTGTCGCAGCTTAATTCAGGTGGATTGGCCATTCATATTAGGAGATCCCCAACGGCAAATAGCCATATTGGGATTGCAGGCTGCTAACACACAAAGCTGTGCGATCCGGAACAGTTTATAGGCGCCTTCCAGTTCAGCTTCTTTCCCACGCCATATCACGAACGACAGTGCGCGCAAGGGTACACATATTCAGAACCACACTTGTACCAGCTACATTGATATGGTGACGCAGCAACAAGTAGGGGAGTGCTGGATATAGCAAGGGAAGATCCTAAGAAGACTGGTGGTGTACATCCTGCAGCAAGGGTATATAAAGGTAACATACCCTCTCCCTAGTAAGGGAACCTCACCTGATACAAATACGTGGGAGGACACAGTCCACTCCTTAGTGCACAGTCACACTACATGGGCCACCACGAGAAGAAAGGCATAGGAGGGAAAAGAACAGGCCAGATGGACTCCTTTGCAAGCTCCCAGCCCCTTGAGCTGACTAACACTGCAGCAAATGCGTCGGACAGCTAGGTAGAGGAACCGTTAGATCCAAGGGAAGACCGCCTGGTGACGCTTGTGCAAAACGGATTCCTTGCGATTAACGTCAAACTGGATGACATAGTCGCGACCATTGGCTCCCTGAAAGCACAGGTTGAAAAAGAACGTACACGCATTACAGAGGCCGAAAATAGGATCAGCACGAATGAAGACACAATCTCCTAACATAGCCACGACATAGCACAGCTCAAATCCGAACTACATAAAACTCAAAATAAGTGCGAAGATTTAGAATCAAGATCAAGGAGAAACATCCAGATAGTCGGAGTCTCAGAGTCTTTCTGTAAAGGCCCTTTGGAAAGACATGTGGAGAACCTTCTGAAAACCATCCTAGGAACAGACTCCTTTTCGGACCACTTCTTGGTTGAAAGAGCCCATCAAACCCTAGCACCACCACCAAAGCCAGGCGCGCCACCCCGCACTATAATAGCACACCTCCTTAATTATAGGGATAGAGATACGATCCTACGGCTATCTAGGGAAAAAGGAACCCTACAACACGAGGAAAGCAGGATCCATATATACCCAGATTTCTCAACCACTGTCCAAGGTCAGAGGAGATCCTACGAACCGGTGAAGAAGCAACTTCATATGCGCAATGTGCCCTACGCATTAATTTTCCCAGCAAAAATGAGGATACAATACGGGGGCAGAGCTCACTTCTTCGAAAATCTGACAGAGGCTATGTCATATGTCGAGGCCTCCATCCCTCTGCCCCTCTCCCCCCCCCCCCCCCCCCGAGACCGAGCAACAGATCAAAATGCGAGACCAAGACCTGTAGTGGAGAGACAAGACGCAGCAGATTGACTAAAGCTGTGATATTTATCCTTTTCGTTTAATACTGTTGAATGTACGTTACAATGACAGACCCTGGTGAATGCTTATGAACAGTAGGGCCGTGAGCCCCGGTTGAAGGCGACCAAGCGGTTGCAACAAGTGACCCTCAGGAAAGTTCCACTGGTTAAGGGGATGCCCACTAGAAGGGCCTTGAGAGCTAAGGGGCAGCATTATCAGGTTGGGGGAGATGATGCCAGGTAGGGGGCATTGCAACAAAGATTGACATGTTCTGTTAAGCTTTATAGGTGGGGAGTTGGGACCCAGTTGAAGGGGTCCAATATGTTAAAACTTGCGGTCGCACTACTGCACACAATAAATGGTTGCAGATCATATAGATGAATGAAGCTATAGCACAACATAGACATGGCAGACACCAGGGCAACGGCTAATGGGTACGGATAAAACTCCTCACATGGAATGTCCGAGGCCTCAACAACCAAGCTAAGTCAAGGAAGGTGGGAACATATATTACCAGACATCACCCCCAAATAGTCATGCTACAAGAAACACATGCGCTCCGGAGGGCAAACACAGAGCTCCTTAGGAGCTGGGGGCAACAAAGATATTACACTGAATATTTGACTCAGGCCAGAGGAGTCCTTACACTAGTACACCCCTCCATAGGTTTCCAATTCGAGAAGAATAAAATCGACCCACAAGGACGATGTGTAATAGTGTGGGGTAGTATAGCTGTAAAGAAGGTCGTACTTGTAAATACATATGGTCCCAATATTGATGACCCAGACTTCTACACTACATAGACCCCTGGGGGGACGAACAAATATTGTGGGGGGGGGGGGGGTGATTTCAACACCATCCTTGACGTCTCTCTGGACCGCTCGACTACTAAAAACCAAGCTCCTAATAAGGCAGCCGCTACGATAACACACATCCTATCACAAATGTTCATGGTGGACGCCTGGAGGACATTGCACCCAAAAACAAGGCAATAAACCTTTTATTCCTCTGTTCATGACACCGAATCCCGCATAGACTATCGGATGATATCCACCACCCTTATGTCCAAAATTAACAATTGTGAGATACATCCCCGCATCCTATCAAACTGTTCCCCAATATCCTTAGATATGACCCTTAGTGAAGTAAAACCCCCGGTAAGGACATGGAGAATGCCACCAGAAATTCTCAAGGTCCCAACTGTTGCAAATGCTCTACATATCGAGGTGGAGGATTTCCTTAAAACCAACAGGGGGGTCAGTGGACAAATGTGCAACTGTGTGGGAAACATTTAAGGTTTGTGTGAGAGGGATCTTAATCTCTAAATCCGCCGGCTTATTGAAGTCGGTCAGAGCTGAATTGACGGGGGTGGAGAAGGGCCTGGGCGAACTGGAATCACTGTATACTAATACACATGAGGCCAAGATACTAGCGGACATTAATAGTAATTTACAGGAATTCAATAAGCTGGTAAACAGGGAACTTCTGTACATGGCGGCACCTATTAGGGCATGGCGATATTGCAAAGGGAATAGAGCAGGCCACACCTTGGCGAACCTATTAAAGGCTGAAAGAAAACACACGCCGATCTCCAACATAGTCACTAGCCACGGTACAGTTATCACAAGTGAGGAAGGAATCAACAACTAGTTTGCTAATTTTTACACAGAGTTGTACTCGAATCACGACTCGAAATCAACCAGTGAATTGGTAGCCTATCTAGACAATATAACACTCCCGAAACTTACAATAGAAAATAAACTTGCATTAGACCAACCCCTGACACTTGAAGAAATCACAGAAGCTATAAAATCATTAGCTAGTGGTAAGGTGCCGGGGTCAGATGGGCTGAGAGCGGAGCTGTACAAGGAGCTGAACACGGAACTAGCCCTAATACTACTAGCGGTGTGGGAGGTGGCGATAGAACTACGAACCCTACCGGTGTCTATGAGGGAAGCCATAATTACGGTACTCTTGAAACCCAGACGATTACCCAAAGATATGTCCTCATACAGGCCCCTCTCCTTAATAAATTGTGATGTCAAAATATTCGCTAAAGTGTTAGCCACAAGACTTTTACCCAATATGCCCATGCTGGTCCACCCGGACCAATGTGGATTCATCCCGGCTAGGTCAAGGGCTCTGAATTCGCAGAGACTTTTTTGGGGTCATGGCCCAGATAAAACCAGAAGCACATGCCGTGGTCGTATCCCTAGATGCCGAAAAGGCATTCGACTCAAGTGTCATGGGCCTACTTGTTCACTGTGCTCGAGAAATTTGGAATAGGTCCATATTTTTTTAAATGTGTCAAGCTACTATATTTTAAACCAGGGGCCAGGGTACTGACTAACAATACATTGTCTAAATGGTTTGTGCTGGGCAGGGGCACCAGGTAGGGTTATCCATTCTCCCAAATACTGTTTGCTCTCACCATAGAACCAGTTGCAGCAAATATCAGGGAGCATCAGAGTCGGAGAGGTATTAGAATGGCTGGATTGACCCAATCATTATCGCTATATGCTGACGATACACTGTTGTATATCCGAGAACCTAATCTACATCTGGGTCCTACAATTTAAGCCATACACGAATTTGCAGAGCATTCAGGCTATAAAACTAACAAATCTAAATCGGAGTGGAGGCAGAGTGACTGGGTGACCATAGAACCAGAATCGCCAGTCTTTCTACTGTTGCTGTGGGGGGGGGGGGGTTTCTGTGTGCTACAAGACCTCCTCCCCCGCCAGAGCCGAGGCAGTGTGACTGGGTGACCATAGAACCGAAATCGCCAGTCATTCTACTGTTGCTGTGGTTTTTTTTCTCTGAGGTGGAGTGGAGGCAGAGTGACTGGGTGACCGGGTGCATGGTGCACTGTGTACAAGCCAGGAGCCCTTTCTTCTCTCTGCTTTTGGTGCCCAACGGTTTTGACTCTCTCCCCTTTAAACCCTACGATACCAATGGAAAGGGTCGAAGGAGCGGAGGCTGAGAAGCCACAGTGTGCCTAAACATGGCGCTTCATCAGGAACTTTTCTTCAATCTTCCCCCCTCCTGTCCCCCCCCACCCCCCGTCAGCTTCCACCCTAGCGGCAAGCCGCCCTCAGAATCCGATAAAATCAATGCGGCAGGAAAAAAGGACGTTCGGGGAAATGGTGCGACCAACACACCTTTAACTCAGAATAAAGTAACATCAAACTGCATAGACTGCCATATGATGGCTAACTTATCTGGATGTCCTACCGTGGTCTCTGATAAGCCCGCAAACTGTTCTTCGGCTGCTCCGCCTGTGTCGTCCAGCGTTGTGTGTCGCAGTGCGGAGGAGGCTCCTCCCCCTCCTCGCCGTTCTTGCCCTCAGATCCATCATGAGGGCCCCACAGCCCAGGAGGTTGTCGAAGCAGGCGGTGATCCTCACACAAGTCCGGAGGGACCCGCGGGCTCTCCCGTCTCGCCAGGGAATGCCGCTCCGTCTGACATCACCGGAGCAGATGAGATGCCTGCCGCGGCAGCACTCCTAAAGCTGTGCAATAAGCCCGCCGAAGTTCAAAACACATGGCACCCGTCTACCCCGAAAGAGAACCCCTCCTTCAAAGTGGTGGTTCTGGTCCATTCCGAAGCAGCTCCTGCTAGGCCCATAGTTCCCGAAGACCAAACCATTCGTTCAACTAGCCCTCAATTGGCAAATATCATCATAGACCTTAAAGAGGTCGCTCCGAGTGCAAATTTCCCAGTACTTCAGGACAAAGACCTATTGGCGGACCCTAGTCTGTCCATATATTCCAGCCAAATCTCGCCTCAAGAACGCAACATAAATGGGGCCAGCAAAGACTGCCCAAGTGCAATCATACCAGTGAATCAAAAGCCCCAACAAAAGAGGAACTTCAACAAACAAAAAACTGCAAAAGCTCAAGCTCGACAAGCAAACAAAGCGGTGAACTGTGAGTCTACAGAAAGGCAGAAAACAGTAACAAGTACCTTAAAATTTCATCCAAGGAAAACTGGATCATCTAGGGTAAAGACACTACCAACACCGCTTCTATCCAACGCATTGAATAATTTCTTTCAAAAACAATGCAAAAGAAAATTTGAAGTTTCTAACGAGCTGTCTGACACTGAAATCCTTGAAGCCATTGTCGACCTTTCACTGACTAAAGCCCGGAGAGTTGGCTCTGTACCTCTAGAAGGATCAAACATCTCAGATAGCAGTCTTACACCTGCTCCCCTTGTAAAAACAATGGGCCAACAAGACTTGTCCATCTCGTTCCCGAAACTCCCTGCAACATCGACCAGGGGGTAAGGGACCCTGAATCGGAAAAAAGCCGATCAACAGAACCAAAAGCAGCGAATTTGGGACAGAATGTGAAAAAGCAATCACTCCCCTCTCACGCTCTAAGCACAGACCTTGTTCTGGATGAGTACGAAGTAGACGACCAAAGTACAGATCTGCAGTCGCCACCAACCAAAACCAAAACAAATATCTTCCCACAGTCAACTCGTAAAATCCAACCAGAAAGTCCCGCCATTAGGCCTGAACCCTTTCAGGGAGAAGCTGCCTTTGAACCAACTGACAGCATTTCAGAGCTCGAGAATGACCAGACGTCCAATTCCAAAGTTTCTTCAAGGGCGAGACTCTCAGTGGGAAGGGATCCTAATCTCGCCCCCTCAGGTTTTCCTGAGAGGAGGAACTCTACGCGACTTAGCCCGAAACTGCCGGGACGAATTAGCACTTCGCATGAAACCACAGCAAGAGAAACTTCAAAGAAGCCAGATCTAATGACGATAATGTCCACGGTAACTATCGCCCTAGCCCCTTTCAGCAAGCTGTACGAGTCTCTGAATGACACACTAAAAGATCAAACAACTATAATCGGGATGATGCTCTCAAAACTAATCTTTCTGGAAGGCTACGTTACCGCCATGGATCTAAAAGCAACTGAGCACCAAAATAATCTAAATCAAATAACTCAAACTTAAAAATGCCATAAATGTACGCCTACCAGGCCTACAGCAAAAAGCAGCTACGTCAGAAAGCCTTCTTGCATTCTCATAAGAAGCATTAGAGTCAAGCTCAAGGTTGGCCGACCTCAAGCACATCTCAAGACCCACTCAACGCGATTTGATTGTGCAGCCCCAACATCAAAGTGGGAAACTTCAGACCACAATGACATTAGAGCGATCCCATCAGAAGTTATTATCAATTTCAGACCGTCATTTAGCCCCCAAACCACATCAAACTAAGGTGTTGCAGACCTCTAAACCAACAAATGTAAAAGCGGTCACAAAAGTCACTGACTTAACCGCAGACTACTCGATTTTTGAAAACATGCAAAAAACACCAAAAGCAAATGCAAGCAAAAAGAAACAATTACTGCTACAAATTAAAAAAAAAAAAAAAAGAACAGTGGAATAGAAAGGTCCTTACCAGAACAGCCTAGCAACTCCATTGACTGTGGAGAGAGCACCCCAGAGCAATTACAAAGTCACACCGACTACAGTCCCGGACCAGAAAAAGTCGACCTGGTTAGGTCACCACTAACAACCGAAGACTTCCTAAACGACAAGGTCCTGATGGACCTAAGTGAATATTCAGTCTCCAACGACGAACCATCGGTCACTAACTTTAATTCAACTGACGTCAAGGAAGCAATTTTTCCAGAAAAAGGGCCAAAAGAACCTACACCTAAACCAGAGGCTAAGCAAAAAAGCACCCCAGCATTTGCAATAGAGTCCCTTGAACTAGTCAAACGAACTAAAGAACTAAAGGCCCTGGCTCAACTCGCTGCTCCCCCAGCCCCGTGACCATCTACCTCAGTCCCGCAAAAACACAAGGCATTGAGCAGGGAGAAGGACCTCCCGTGCACCAAAGTTCCATTAAGGAACTAAGACAGTTCAGGTAAAAGATCTGCAACCATAAGGGGGATACGAGCAGAGGCTTACCAAAGTAGATCTAAGGACGAAGATTCCCATCGTTTTACCTTCGAAAAACCGAAAAGACTTAAACCTGCCTAAATAATACAGCGAACTAGAAAAAAAGAGGCTTTCGACTCACTGAACTGGAAATTTAAAAAAGTATCAAGCCTCCGGGATCAAACGAAAACAAGTACAGAAAAAGACATTGATTTATTTCCAAAACAGAAGAACTCTACAGAAACTCAAGATGGGGTCGCTATTCGCGCCACTCGCCCGAAAAAACTTGCAGACCCTCTTACAGTCATCTTGAGAGAATGCTTCCAAGAACCTGTCGGTTCACGAACAGAACCAACCACACCGGGCTTCAGCGATGCCCGACCCACAAATAGAGCACAAGGTTCTCGGGGAAAAAGCTCATGACACCGTTTCGCAGCGAAGAGTTTCACGGTCCCCAGTGAGACAAACTAGAAGAAGTGATTGTGACTATAAATCTGACGCTCTACGCTCCAACAAAGAAGAAACTTCAGAAAATTCCGGGAAAGGATTGTGGGGATGGTTGCCAAAAGTCTTGGAAGCCAAAATTAGGAGAAAGCCATCACCTCACCCGTCGTCATGCACCGAGATACAGCCAACAACTGTCCTGCCTATGGCCCTACTCTTAAAAATGGGTTCATGGAATACCCAAGGTCATCAACATCTAACCCAGCCAGGAGATGTCGACCTAGGCGCCTTTGACATCATATGTCTCCAAGAGACCTGGCTGATAGACCAACCTATACTCGATGGATATACAGTCCTAGTAACACCGGCGACAAGAGGCCTCCTTGGTCGACCTTCATCGGGCCTCCTACTTGCTTTACGCATGGGCTCTAGATTAGACCTTATTAAAAAAAACATCAGAATCCTATGGCCATCTTGCGGCCCTCCTAACCTGGGACAACAACAACCAGGCTACTGATAAATCAAAAAAAAATTCTTGGGCATAATCACAGTCTATTGGAATCCCCAGAGGACTACAACTGAAAGATTTTGCAGGTCCATCGCAACTACAATTGACAAATTAACAGTCGATTATTCAGTGACCAAAATCATAGTATGTGGGGATTTTAATGCGAACTGCCCTTGGACCAGCAAAGCTGTCATCGTGAAGACTCTGTGATCGTCTGTAGACTAGAGAGGCGCGGCATGGTCTGCTTTGATGTCATCCTGAATCCTGACGCGGGAAAGAGAGGCCTCTTTTGCAACCTTAGATTATATTTTCGTCTCTACCTCAATGCTACCTATAATCTACACTTTCGATGTGGAAAGAATGAGCAACAGCTACCATAACCTTCTAGCAATGTCATGGAACACCTTTCAAATGCCTAATCCCAGGTGGAATCAGATTGTCGACCTGAACACAACGTTGCCGATATAACTAACTATAGCAAGCAACTCCTGGCCAATGATCCGGTAGGAATAAAGGCTTCAGTGAATTACCAACCTCTGCTCATGAAATACAGAGTAAACCGTTCGGAAAGATCAGCAAAACATAAACATACATACAAACGGGTCCGGACACTCCGTAAGAAAGGGTTAAGGAAACTAAAAAGGCACATCCTGAAACAAAACTTGCCAAATGCACATGAAATTATTCTAGAGGCAGCAAAGAAATATCGCACCTGGTTAAAGTCTCATCGTATGATGCTCTACCAACAAGACGCAGAAACAATGCTCCAGACCGTGGCTTCCAAAAAAAACAAAGAATTCTGGGCGCTCATAAGCCCCAGTGGAACAGAAATAAACTAAGCACTAACGTGGTTAGCGAACTAAAATGGATTACCCATTTTGAAAAACTTTTCGCGAAAACACAAGACAAGACCTACTCGGACAAACAGTTGGCTATAGCATTGTGGGAAGATCTTTCTGATAATGAAGACATATCCAGAGTGATAAAGAACTTGAAACCATCAAGAGCACCAGGCCCTGATGGTCTGACCAACCTTGACCTCAAATTACATCTTGAAGAATGGACACCTTTGATCGCTCAAAACTTTGGCCGGTGCAAAGCCTCTAATTCAATACCATCTTCATGGACATCGGCGGTAGTTGTTCCCATTTTCAAAAAAGGACCGAGAGAAGAACCTTGCAACTACCGCCCTATCGCCCTACCGGATACAATAGGCAAAGTTTCCGTTTGTGAGGCAGGGGGAGGGGGGTCTGCTTACTAGGTAAGTGGCCCCCTTCCACACGTGGCCCCAAAGCATGGGGCCACAGCGCTGGAGACCCCTGGGGGCAGATGATCACTGCCCCGAAGGGTGAAAAAGAAAAAAACTTTTAAAAAAGGCGACGGGAGGGGGCCCTGGGGCCCACTAGGCCACCACGTATATGACGCATTGCTGGTCACGGATCAGCGCAGAGCGCTCGATCCGTGACCAGCAACCCACTGGACCACCATTGAAAATGTTTGTGGCGTGGGGGGGCAGAGGGGCTGCTTCAAGTAAGCAGCCCTTTCCCCCCCGGCCCCTAAAGCATGGGGGCACATATGTGCACAACCCTGGGGGCAGATGGCTGATCATCTGCCCCCAGGGAAGGGGGGCAAAAAGAAAAATAAATAGAACGGTGATGGGCGTGGGGGACTGGGATTTTTTTGCCCCCATGAAATGGTGGTGGCCCTCCCCCTCCCACACCAAGTGGAAAGGGGGGGGCACCCCCTGTAGCCCTCCCTGGGGGCAGATTTATGGCCCCAGGCAGGAGTACATGAGGTGGCCCCCCCATTGGGGGAGGGCTACCAGGAATTAGTGTGCAGGCCCCCCAAAGGATGGGGCCTGCAAGTTAGCCCCCCCTGGGGGCAGATGACTGATCATCTGCCCCCAGGGAAGGGGGCAAAAAAAATTAAAAATAAGAAAATGGAATTTTGGGTGGGATGGGGGGACGGCACTAGCCACGAGGGATATATTTTACAGAAATGGGGGGTGGCCCTTTCCCCCTCACCCCAAGGGGAAATGGGGACACCCCTTGTAGCCCTCCCTGGGGCAGATATCTGCTCCTAGGAAGGGGCATGAGATGCCCCCCTCTTATCTGCCCCCAGGGAGGGCTGAATGAGATGCCCCCCCTGCATTTGGTACGGGGGTAGAGGGTCACCCCCCAGTACATTAGAAAATTCCCAGACCCTTTGGGGTGCCCCACAGCCCCCCTAAAAAGCATTCCACCATTTTCACATTCACACGGGTGTCCTATTTTGGGAAATGCATGGGGTTCCCCTGTTTCTCTTGCTGGCTTCGACACCCTAGGCCCAAATCTGTAGGTTGCCCACATGAACAAAATGGGCAGTGGCGAAAGGCTTGGGGTTACCAGTGGGTTACCCTTTTCCTTTTGCGCCCCCGGTAGGTGCACCCACACATGTGAGGTACCGTTTTCATCGGGACACGTGTGGAGACACGGGAAGGTAGGCCATGTGTTGTTGGCGGTGTGTTTCGGTGGGTGGCCACAGCGAAATGTCTGAGAATTGTCTTCATTTCCAGCCAATTTAAGAGACATTTCCCTGTGTCCACTCACCGAAACACGTCGCCAACAACAGATATCGTACCTTCTCGCGTTCCCACAGATGTCCCAGCAAAAACGGTAACTCACATGTGTGGGTGCACCAACTGGGGGCGCAAAAGGAAAAGGGTAACCCGCTGGTAACCCCAAGCCTTTCGGCACAGCCCATTTTGTTCATGTGGGCAACCTACAGATTTGGGCCTAGGGTGTCAAAGCCAGCAAGGAAAACAGGGAACCCCATGCATTTCCCAAAAGAGGACACCTGTGGGAATCCACAGAGGTCTGCCTTGCGCAAATCGGCCCACAATCTACTACCCAGAACCTCCAGCAAATTCCAAATTTGGGGATAAAAAACACAATTTCCAGACTTTTCACTCTGCTCAACCACCGAAACACACTGCCAACAACAGATGTCATATCTTCCCGCGTTCCCACAGGTGTCCCAACGAAAACGGTACCTCACATGTGTGGGTTCACCAATCTAGCCGCAAAGAGAAACGGCTAACCCACTGGTAACCATAAAAGGACTTGGGGAGATAACCTACAGATTTGCGCACAGGGTGTCCAAGCCACTAAGGAAAACTGGGAACCCCATGCATTTCTGAAAAGAGGGCACCGGTAGGAATCCACAGCGGTCCAACTTGCGCGAAGCAGAGCAGAATGTTTTACCCAGAACCCCCGACAAAGTGAAAAATGTGGGGTTTTGTCAGCACATTTCGGACATTGTCGGGGCTTCTGGGTAATAAATTCTGGGGCGATTTGCACAAATCATACCTCTGTGGATTCCCACGGGTGTCCTCTTTTCGGAAATGCATGGGGTTCCCTGTTTTCCTTGGTGGCTTGGACACCCGAGGCCCATATCTGTATGTTGTGCTCGTCTGGAAAAAGTGTCAAATTCAGGTGTCGAAACAGACTTGGGGTTACCTGTGTTTTAGGCTTTCCCCTTGGCGCCCAGGTAGGTGCACCCACACATGTGAGGTACCGTTTTCATCGGGACACCTGTGGGAACGCAGGAAGGCATAACATTTGATGTGTTTGTGTGGTTTTCATAACGTTTTGACCCATTTGCTGGTGCCCTTTGTCACACAACCTGCTTTAGGCACCATACACTTTTGTAACCTGCACAAGTCACCTACCCTTTAAAAGGTCTGCCTGTGCTCTTTCAAAAAATGGATGCTTGCCGTTCCTCACCACATTGGTTTTCCCGATTTACACACGCTAAGTGCGTCTGTTCAGGCCGTGAGCATAAAACTCCTGTGTACCATGGCTCAGTGTTTGGCTTGTGGTATTGCTTGTTTTGTAAAACACTACAAAAAATGTGTGCTTTCCTAACTGCAAGAGTCGGGGGAATGTAGCAGAGCAATGCTTTTCTCAAAATTCATAGAAGCCATTGCCGTACCAAGCCAACCATGTCGAACACATACCTTTTTTTTCGGTCATTTTCCCACTTTTCCCCCAATCTATGGCATTTTCCCCTACCTAGTTGTTGCCTGACCTACGCAAATCACCCCTTCCTAAACTTGGAATTGTGTCTACTTTTCTACCCTTTTCTTCCGTTCCGTCCATGCATGTCCAATTGGCAAAAATGGCCAAAATCGCCTACCTCTCACAAAACAGTTGATAACCACATCAAAATAATTTCTTTTCGTTTCCACTCAACCTGTTCTTGAAAGCCAGGAAAGTGGGGAACTCAGCACAGCAAACCATTTGTACCCAGCTCTTACAAGAAAAAAACACAGGCTTCTTTGTACATCATTTTATTGGCATTTTTTTTAAAAACCCCAAAATGTTCGCCCTTTTTGCTTATTTTCTCTCACCCCCCTACAGGAACCTAGGATTCCTGGGTGGCATTACGACCGCCTACATGTGGGAAAAAAAGGAGCCAAATTTGGGAAAGATATCTCATGTAACAAAAGTTACAAGGCATTGAATGGCCACATACCGAAATCACCAAAAAAGGCCCTGGCACTGGGGGGAAATACCCATGGCATTTAAAGGGTTAAAGGTATACTTTTTTTAAAGTAATAACAGGGAAATGCGTTTTATATAACAAATAAATCAATACATTTGGGGAAACATATTATTCAAGTTCAAAAAAGAGATACATTGGACAGGAGTCTTGATTCTATTCTTTCTCCCCAAATTAATATCACCTTGAAACATTCTAACTACTTTCTCATGTTACTCAGACAACTAAGGCCTTTCCTTTTAGAGCAAAACTGTGCTATCCTGTTCAGAACCTTGGTGGGCTATTAGACTAGATTTTTTTTTAACTCATTCTACTCTGGATGCATTGTATGGTCTATTAAAAAGCAGCAAATCTTGCAGAAATCTATGGCCACGACTGTCACAAAACCCCTAGATCAGCTCATATCGCTCATGCGCTACCTGTCAAGAGTAGAATTACAGTGAAGTTACTTATAGTGGCCCATAAAGCTCTATGACTCCCCTCCTCTTAACATCAAGCAACGATTTATGTGGCTAGCATCTTCTAGGCCACAAAAATCTGCCTACAGCGGTCTAATGCACATGCATGCCTCAAAGCGTTCTATGGGAATTCGGTAGATCTAGTGCTATGTTGACAGCTAAACAATGGAACTGCCTCACGCATGATCCAATCTCACCACATGCTGAAATACATTGAAGACCAAAGTGTTCTAATCTAGAGGCTGGTTGTCACGTGATCTTTGATGATGTTTGGGTCGAGCACTGAAACCTATGGCTAGTCCCCTTGCAACATAAAATAGAAATAGAAAATATACTCACAGATGCCACAGCGATCTTCCTCCATTCCACTATTTGAACTTCGGCATTAGCAAGTTACAGAACAACTCTCACATATAAATAAGGTCTTTAAAATTGCAGAAAATCCAATTAAAGGATGGCAATTAGCTGAGTAATTAGCTCAAGAAGATGATAAGGAACTTGGTGGAGGAGTAATAATGATATCCATCAGAAAGATCTTGCCTGAAGGTAAGTAATTTGCCCTAATTGATACATTCCTCCGATAGATTTATTATCATTAAGGACTTCCAAGGCCATGCCACAAATAGTACAGGTGCGCGGCTGTGTGAAGTTTCCAGAGAATGGGAATCGTGGAGTCCTGTTTGGGGGCATGTGATCCTTAAAGCCTGCACCCGGCGCAGTACGAACGCGGGATGCGGCTGTGTGCAGTTTTCAGAGCCTGTGAGACAGGGGGTCTGTTTGGAACTGGGGAGTCCCGTTTTGAGTCGGTCTGCTATGTCTTCTGTTTGGGGGCGTGTCAACCTTAAAGCCTGCACAGGATATGCGCGCCGTGTGCGGCTGTTTGCAGTTTTGCAGTTCTGCTGTCCTGTATCCTGTGCTCCTACTCTCCGCTGACTGCGACCTTGCTACACGGCTGCAGACGAAGACTTCACTGGGACAACCGTTGCCCATTCCTCGTATTTTAAGTTTTACCTGCTGCAATAGCCAAACATGATTTTGTTCCGACTTCTGTTTTAACTTTTGACTCAAATTGAGACAATCTGATGGGCTCCGTCTGGTTCCATCCTCAGCAGCAATTGCTGGCCCATCACGATACTAGTGGTATTGATATCCTGATCATGCTACCTTGCCTCCTTTGCATACCTCCCCCCCCCGCACTCCCTCTTTCACTCTCCCTCTCCTCTTGGCAGGGGAACACTCTTTCGATCACGTCACGGAAGTGCTGTACTGGGAGCCCTATAACTGCACGCAATGGCCACAATTGCCATACAAGCTTCTCCCTGTCCACTCCTCCTTGCCCTCCCTGTCCTCTCTCCGAGAAAGCGCTGGGGTCTGACAACAGCGGAACTAATGAGCACTCCAGAGGACGGCTTGGAAGGAGGCAGTATGGAAGGTGGTATGGCCACCCCTGAAGACACACTCCTGCAAACACCAGACGCGCAGTTCACGCCTGTCCCCAGCATACAGTTCAGGTGGGTCAGAGCACCACTAAACAATGGGGGGGTGACACCGATCAACTGAAAAACGATTACAGACTTCTTTCCTTTGGCCAAAGATCTGAAGGATCCGACAACTGGAATATCCTTTGAGCATGATAGAACTGCTTACAATAAGGAGCTGACAGAGAACTTTTCAGCCACGCTCTCCTGTTTGGGATCATAAACCATTGCAACTGTAGTGAAGACTCTCACATGGAGCTCTTGAGCCATCTGAAGCTGCAGTTGCATTGTAACAGGCATGTGTTGGCCCACTTGGAACCGTGCAAGGTTTGCACCAGGAGGTGTATACCGGGATTAATAAGGCTACTGAGATGGGCCTCAACCTGTGCTCGAGCCCGGGGTAAGCATTCCACTTTTTCAATACGGGCCCCCTTGTTACCTACACAGCCTCACCTCGATCTTGACCATAAGGAGTTTGAAAAGCCCACGTCACCCTGTCCTAAAGGAGTGTCTGACATGGTTAGCCAACATCCAGTCACACTATTTTGCTTGAATGGCCTATCCTCTGCGCCCCTGACCATTCTTTGAACGAGCTTGACTTAAGTAATGCAAGTAGCTCCTCTGCAGACATGTTCAGCATCTTGGAGTCTCTGCTTACGGTTCTACTTTTTAAGTTTGAGGCTATTGTGGGCAATTTGGACTCCCAAGGGGATCAATTACTTATAAGGAACAATTAACTGTTGTTCTCCAGCATGGGTCTGGCATGGATTCACATGCTCATGAATATTCCCGTCCTCAGTAAAGAAAAAAATCAGTTTCAGTTTTGTTTCTGAACTGTCTTTCTACTAGTAACCAATCACTGGTCTCTGGGTCATACTGCCCCAGCCAATGAATGCCCTCGCCCTAAGCCCCTCCTCTGGCAGGCATCTTCAGATTTGGTAGCACGTAAAGTGGTAGTAGGACCAAGAGAAGAGCCGCAGAGGGGTTGGAAGGAGAGTTCGCATGTGAATCCATGCCAGACCCATGCTGGATAACAACAGTTACAGGTAAGTGACTTGTTCCTTCTCCAGCATGTGATCTGGCATGGATTCACATGCTCATGAATACAAGAATACATAGCAGTACACACATGCACAACCACAGGAGGTGGCAAGGCTCAACATTAAGCATCTCTTACCTCCTCACCAGGCTCACCTTCAAGCGAACAGGTTGCGCAGCACTGCCTGGCCGACTCTGGACTCCTCCCTGGAATCCTGGTTGACGCAGTAGAATCTCGTGAAGGTGTGCGTCGACCTCCACATTGCGGCCCTACAGAGGTCCAGCAGGGGCACACGAGACAGGAACGCCATAGTAGCAGCGGTCGCTCCGGCTGAATGGGCTCTCGGACGGCCGGGCAACGGTCGGATTGCCAACCGGTGACAGTGCATGATGCAGCCAGAGAGCCATCTGGAAATGGAAGCCTTCGATAGGGCCTTTCCTTGGTTCACAGGGCCAAAGTTCACAAACAGCTGTGATGTCTTCCGAAAACTCTTCTTTCGGTCCACGTAGAACTTCAGCGCTCTAGCCACATTCAGCGAGTGCAAAATCCTCTCAGCCGGCGACTAAGGCGACGGGAAGAAAACGGGCAACACCAAGGGCTCGTTGAGATGGAAGTCCGACGGCACCTTGGGCATGAAGGAGTGGTGCGTCCTCAGCAGTACCCTTGACTCGTGGAATGTCAGATATGGAGGTTTAAAGGAGAGGGCCTGGATATCTCCCACTCGTTGTGCGGAGGTGATGTCACAAGAAACGCTGTCTTCCCCGATAGGAACTCCAACTGTGCCGAATGCAGAGGCTCGAATGGCGGACACATGAGCCTGGTCAGCACCACGTTGAGCTCCCACGCCGGGGCCGGAGCCTTCACCGGCGGGAACGAGCGGAACAGTCCTTTCATGAACTCCTTCACCAGGCGATGAGACTACAGAGACGACCACCAGAGTTCTGGTGTAGCAGGAGATCGCCAGCAGATGGATTTTGATGGCGGTGTGAGCCAGTCCCGCCTTGGCCAGTGACAGCAAGTACTGCAGCACTTGAGGGGCTGTAATCCGCAGATGGTTGATCTTCTGTGCACGACATCAGACAGAGAACTTCTTCCATTTGTGTCCATAGCACTTTAGAGTCGAGGACGCCCTGGCCTTTGCAAGCACCTCCTTGCAGTCCGCCGGGATATCGTACCCTCCGAACTCTAGTGCTGCAGGAGCCAGGCCTGCAGGTTCAGCGATCCCGGGTCGTGATGTAGGATGGCGCCTCCTTCCCTGGCAAGGAGATCCGCATCCATCGGCAGCTTGACTGGGGGGGGGGGCACTGACAGGTCCAGAAGGTCTGGGAACCAGATCTTCCTCGGCCACGCCGGTGCG
This sequence comes from Ambystoma mexicanum, assembly GCF_040938575.1. Lineage (NCBI taxonomy): Eukaryota > Metazoa > Chordata > Amphibia > Caudata > Ambystomatidae > Ambystoma > Ambystoma mexicanum. Next base: position 794,587,165 of record NC_090921.1, on the reverse strand, counting down.
ACGAGGATCATCCTGCACCGGGACCGTCTGAGTTGACCGATGAGTCGCAGCAGCAATGGTGGGAACGCATACAGGAACAGGCCGTCCCAGGGGAATGAAAATGCGCTGCCCATGCTCCCCGGCTGGGGAAACCTGCTGGCGAACCTCCAGCACTTGGTGTTCGTCACCATCGCGAATAGATCAATCTGGGGATTGCCCCATCGTCGGAATAGGAGATCCACTTGATCCTGCAGAAGCTTCCACTCATGGCAAGAGCGCAGCGCCCTGTTGAGTGAGTCAGCAATGGTGTTCTTTATTCCTACCAGATGGAAGGGTACCAGGAACATCCCCCCTGGGCCACGGCCCAGTGCCACAGATCCTGCGCTTCCGGATGTAGAACATCGTGGTTGTGTTGTCGGGGAAGACCCTCACCACCTTGCCCTTGAGGGACGGGAGGAAAGACCTGAGGGCCCAGAACACGGCTCAGAGCTCCAGGACGTTGATGTGAAGTGACCTCTCCTCCGGGAGCCAAAGGCCTCTTGTGTGGAGATCTCCGGTGTGCGCTCCCCATCCCTCCAGGGAGGCGTCCGTCGTCACTGTTTCCTGATGTTCTGGGGTCTGGAAGTCCATGCCCGCCGCTAGATGCACGCGGTTGCTCCACCACCGGATCACTTGGCGGAAAGTCTCGTTGAGGGAGATTTTGTCTTCGAAGCTGCCCGCCGCTTGCATCCAATGGGCATCGAGGAACTCCTGTAGTGGCCGCATCGACAAAACTGCACAGACGTACGAGGTAGATGCACCATGACATCATGCCAAGCAGGGACTTGATAGACCTCACCCTGGCCACTTCCGTTGTACCTTGCCCAGGATGGCTTTCGTCCTCTCCTCCGACGGGGAAGCCAACCATGCCACTGTGTCGAGTTTGGCTCCCAGGAAGAGGGCATCCTGCGACGGTACCAAGTGGGACTTTGCAAAGATGATCGAGAATCCCAGCTCCGTGAGCAGACGGACGGTCTTCGCTGTGTGATCGACGGCGAATTCTCTTGACTTTGCTCGGATGAGCCAATCGTCCAGATAGGGCTATACGTGGATCCCCTGCAGGCGCAGCCGCACCGCCATCGGTGCCAGGCACTAGGTGAAGACCCTTGGAGCCGACTTCAACCCAAAGGGCAGGGCCTTGAACTGGTAGTGCCGCCCTTGGACCACAAAACGCAGGAACTTTCGATGTCATTTGCGTATGGGGATGTGGAAGTAAGCATCCTCCAAGTCCAGTGACGACAGGATGTTGCCTTCCTCCAATTGTCACAGCACGTGCTAAAGGGTGACCATGCTGAACTTCTGGGATTTGATGTATCTGTTGAGGAGGACGAAGAAGTACCTCATAGCCTCTTTGGGACAATTTCTATCGGGCCTCCAGATGCAGCTGTGGAACGTGGTTTTCTTTCCTGGCCAACGGTGGGAAACAGGGACACTTTCTTTGGAACTCCAGGGAGTGCCTGTGGGTCAGGGCATCCAGCACCCAAGGGTCAGTGGAGATGGACTCCCACACACTGATGAATTTAGCCAGCCTCCCACCGGGGTGCTCGGGTGGGGGCCCCGACGTCACGGCTGGGTCAGTCTTGTTTCGCCGAGGCCTTGCCACCTTGGCGACGACGACTGTGTCCTCCTGTCTTGTTGCGGCCTCTGTAGGTTTCCTTTGACGAGGAGCGGGCTGCCTGGCGGTACGATGAGGAACGGCCGCCAAATCCTTTGGAGGCACCTTGAGACTTGCCTCCGGAAGTCTCAAAGGACAGCCTTCGCTGATGGAGAGAACCCAGGGCGTCTCGGTGTCCGCCTTGATGGCCTGCAGTGACTAGTCCACTGCCTTGCCGAACAGGTTGTTCCCATCGAAGGGCATGTCCAATACCCTGGTCTGCACGTCCCGATGGAAATCAGTGGCCCTGAGACAACCGCGCCGGCGAAGGCAAACTCTGTTGGCAAAAGCCGGTGTCAGCGATGTCCGTGGCCACCGTGATGACGTAGTCCGACGCCACCTCACCTTCCTGCAAGATATCAAGGGCTTCTGCCCTCTTGTCATCTGGGAGGAAGTCCAGGATGGGAGCCATCTTGAACCACAGCTCCCTGTCGTAGCGCGCCACGATCGCGAGGACGCTGGCCGCCTTGATGGTCGTCGCTGCCGACGAGATGACCTGTCGTCCCACGGCATCCAGCTTCTTCCCCTCGGCGTCCGGTGGGGAAGTGGAAGTCTATGCCGTCGCCCCAGCCGAGTTCTTCTTGGCCGCCACAGAGACCACCAAATCCGGTGACGGCTGTGCCTTGAGGCACATAGGAGCGGAGTCCGGGACCCGGTAATTCTTCTCGTACCGGTACCTCTTCGCAGGGGCCAACACCTTTGTCCCGGATGTTGTCCAGTAAGGGGACCGAGAGGACGGTCTTCCTCTTGGCCTCCCGTCGTTGGTAGAGGAACCCTTCCTTCTTCTGCTCTTCGGGACATAGCTGGAAAAGCCCTGATGCCCTGGCGATCATGGCGTGAAAGGAGCCAATTTTGTCTGGCGGGGAGATCCGTCCCATCACCACCGTCGTCGTCAGTCCCCGTTGTCGCCGTCTCTGTCCCAGTCTCGTCCCTCGGAGGAGGGGATGGGGGTGAAGGCTGGAAGGGAGGTGGAGGATGGATTCGCCTACGCTTATTCGGTGGGCTCCCTGACGGTACAGGCGCCGCTGGATCGGCCACTGGTGGTAAGGGCAACCTTGTCCTCATCTCTGTACACAGGGCCTGCAAAGCCATCAAGATTGCTCCCGAATTGTCTTGTGGCATTGGTTGCGACGCGGGGTCCTCTGCTTCCTCCACGGTTCCTCGGTTCCTCTTCGGCCCCACTGTTGCTCTTTATGTCTGCCTTGTCGGGATCCCTCCCGTAGGCACTGGCCTCCTCAAACTTCTTGTCCAGGATCTTTTTGACACCAGCCAGCTCGTCTTCGGAGGTGGTATCTGTGTCGGTAAGGGCTACCGCGCCCCCGCCCTCTTTCTCATCCCGGGGTTTCACGAGGGTCTTCTCGATAGGCTGGAAAGATGTTTCCCTCCTGGGTGGCAGGGAAACGCTAGGCCCGGAGATCGCCTCCACTGGGGTAGCCTCCGCATGCTTCGCCAGGGCTGCCACGACTCCTTCAATCGAGGCCTTCGCCAGGTGAATCTGGGCCTTCACAACCTTGGGCGCGTCTGAGGCCTTCACCTTCGGGGGAGGGTCACCACCCCCCCCTTTGTCTCCGTCGGGATCGACCGGGGCTTCTACCGAAGCTTCCCCGGGTTTTCCGACTTTCTTTTCACCGAGCCAGAGCGTTGGCTCGTGGATGATGGCATCGGTAACCTTGCGCCCTGCCTGGCAGCCGAGGAGCCCGAACCAACGGCGCTCCCGGTGCCTGCGGACTCGCAGTTCTTAGCCTTTTGTTGGGTCCCCGTCGCCGGAGCGCCCTCAAAGCTCTTAGAAGACCGCTGAGACTTCTTCTCGCCTGCTGCTGGGCTCTTCCCCTCCAGCCAGTTAGTGAGCCGAGTACGACGGTCTTTCATTGTCCAGACGGACATGTTCTTACAGAACGCACAGTCCTTCTCCACGTGCGATTTGATGTCGTGAAGGCAGTAGAGGCACTGGGAGTGCTCATCTTCCTTGAAGACATTCTGTAATCCACATCCAGGGAAGATCCTAAACAGCTTGGATCCAACAGGCGTCGTTTCTCCTTTGTCCTGGGCCATGATCACGCGGGGTAGGCCTCAAAGGTCTTCCGGAATCCTTCAAGAAGTGAAAACTCGATGAAAAATCACCCTTGAGGGGCGTAGAAAATTCCGAAACGGGTCCCCGTTAATCGGAAGAAGAATCGGCAGAGCTTGAGGCCCGAATTAACTGAAAAAATAAGAATAACCTCTTAGGAAAAACGCAAAACAGAGTAAAAGCTCGAGAGCTAAGTACAAGATCTCCCAACACTTGAACGTGCGGTAAAAATCAGAAGGTGGCTGCCAGAGGAGGGGCTTAGGTAGAGGGCAGTCATTGGCTGGGGGCAGTATGACCCAGAGACCAGTGATTGATTATTAGGAGAAAGACAGTTCAGAAACGAAACAGAAACTGATTTTTTCTTTACCGAGGATTCCCAGCCTGATGACGGGGAAGGTGTCCAGTCATAATTTCGAAAACATAATTTCGAAAGTAAAAAAAGTCGAATCAAAAATGTTGAAAAAAAAAATGTCGAATTGTTTTTTTTTTTTGATATTTTTTTTTTGGCTCTAGTTTCTGTGAAAAAAATAGGTAAAAATAAAAAAAGGGGGGTTGGGGGGGAACCCCCCCATTTCGAAAAAAAAGCGTCATTAAAAAAAAATTCGACATTTTTTTTTTCGACGTTTTTTTTCGGCTTTTTGACTTTCGAATATTTTGTATTCGAAATTATGTCTATGAACCGACGGGGAATATTCATGAGCATGTGAATCCATGCCAGACCCCATGCTGGAGAACTACTGCACTAGCCGAAACACTGTCGACCAGTTTGCCATCCAGATGTCATCTTTGGCAAATATCCGACCTCTTGTCCTGTCTACCAAGCCATCTTTAGGCCTTTCTAACCTTGACCAACCATTGCTTGCCAACCCCTTGGCCCTCTGCTGAAGTCTTCTGCCTTACCGATTCTGGTTGAGACATGTGGAACGGAATATTGAAGTTGGAAGGCGAAAACCAAGTGGCCAGGCTTTGATGTATGAACCTTTGGCCTCAAAAAAGAAAAGAATGAGGAGGGATCTCCTGCCCACCAAGTCTACAGCAAATGATGTGTTGTCCATTCATTCATCAGTCCCCCTTATACCTGCTTTTCTGGCCAAGCAACCTCAGTGACTCCCAGGAAAAGGTGCCCTGTAGTTCCTTCCATACTACAAACTGTGCAGTACATGATGAGGGGACTGAGGGAGCATGGTCTATAATCTTTGGTTCTGACCACAATGTCACATACCCCTTTACCCCCACCTGATCCATCAACAAGAAGCACGTCTATAATTACTAGAGAGAAGCCAGAGCTTAAAACTGCAGTTCCAGCACTCACCGTGAAGGGCAAACCGGTCCACTACTTGTCCATTAAGGGAAATGCCAAGGGCAATGACTAAGGGCCACTATTTGGAAACCAAACAGCTACTGGCGTGAATGTTTCTGTCCAGACTGTGTCCCAGGCCCTCATCCCTGTGGGCAGAATGCTAGAACTGGACCACTTGGGCCTGGCTTGATGACCTCTAAAATGTGCAGCACAGGAACAATCTCCGACTGTTCAGCGCCATGACACAAAATTGCCTACCAGGAAGCAAAGCTACTGCACGCAGGATCTCCAAATACAGAGCCTCTTTAGTGTTGCAGAGCTTGTTTGCTGGGTTTATTTCATAGTATAATTCTGCTAAGATATATCCAGAGTAATGACGTTAAACTGTTTTCTTCTGTGAGAATGTACCTAGGGCTACATTTATAGTATTCTTTAATGTGAATAGTACTTTAACATACATTCTCGAGCATGCTGACTGTTTGAATCGGATGGTGGTATGAATGCATTGTTGTGGAAGTAGAATATGACAGGAGAATTTGCCTGGTAAGTTTGTATAGGAACCCACACAATGAAATCACACATAATGGTGACTCCATCTCTGACCCCAGTGGCGACTCCGTCTCTGACCCTAGCTTGCCAAAAGGCACAGGGTTGGAGGCTGTACCACAGGGGCAAGCTGCACAGTAGGCTTGGTTGGCAGATCTAGTTGCACAACATGGGGAAAAGGCCTCTTAGCCCCCATCCCAGGGCAATTTGCTCAAATGATCGGTTGGAATACTCGTGGCAACCAAAATCTTTTCCTCCCACACCCCTGATCCCCAGGGTACATGTTAGTTCTGTTCTTTTTTGCTTTTCCTTATTTCGTAGGATATGAATTTTTTGTATTTGTATCTAAGCCTCAGAAATATTATTATAAAATCTTTTTGAGGGAGATGGTCGGATGGAACATATTGACCAATATTCCCTTGTGGCCTTTCAGGAGACATGGCTCAATAATCCCGTCCTTGTGGATGGTTGGCATTTTCAATATAAACTAGCTACGCAGGGTGAACAGGGACGACTCAAGGGCGGATTATTATTTGGCGTCAAGAAACCCATGAATCTGGAGGAACTTGTTACAAACTCTCCGAATATCTTGGAGGGTAGGGTTTCTGGCCCAGTAGCTCCCAATGGCGGCATTAAGGAATTTAAGGAATTTATCATCCTTAACATCTATGATCCACCGTAAAGGCTCGCCCATGGGGCAGTTTTAGCTGAAGTAGAGAACTTGATGGATAACCTACTGGGATGTCTCCCGTGTATTATATGTGGCAACGTCAACTCCAAAATCCCAAAGGCCCTCGACTCCCTGGAGCGAGAGCATACCACGGCCCCCCTGTTGGAGGTTGGTGACAGGCTCTCAAAATATTGTGAACAGGGTTTGGAGTGGGCAAGTACTCTCTATTCTGCCAGATTCATGATGATTAAGGGTTCATTCCCTTCAGACTCTCTCCCTCAGTTCAAGCGCAATGGGCACAAGTGCTGCAGCATCTTGGACCATTCCTTTATGGCCAACGCTGCTACGTTCACGGATATTACCATAACACACAGGATTGAGAGTAACCACTTGCCCCTTGTCCTTAGCCTAAATGTATTACCCCCCCCTTCCACATCTCATTCACACCGGGGTATTGGGCATCAGTGCTGCACTGAACCGCAAATCTTGGAATGACCGACGACTTCAGGACGTTTCGGCCAACATGCAGGCTGCCTTGGTATTTTTCATTGAGCATAGCAATAAACGGGCGTCTAATAACTCCCATAATTCACTTGAGTCTGCCATTAAAGAATTTTGAGATTTTGTTGCATTAATCATCGCAGGGACTTTCATCAAGAGAAACACTAGGGCATGCCAAACCACAAGACCCACGCATAGCCCTCTCTTTGATCAGCTCATTTTTAAGAGGAGAAGGAACCTGAGGGAAACCCTGTGTGAATTATCAAGATGATCTCTGGATCGAGCAGTACTTGTATCACGCATTAATTCTGCAAAGAGCAACTATTGCAGATGGCTGAGATGCCACAGATATGGCTAGTGCTAGAGAAAGATGCCCGGCAGTTCTGGAGGGCTGTAGCCCAGCACCATGCAACATCATTGGCGTTCAAGAACCAGTATGGATTGCATTTCACACTAAAACCTTAGGAAATGGAAGGACAGCTTTACCCATGCCACTTAGTCAACGGGCTAAATAGCATTACAGCAAGGGCCCACTTGCCATCTTGACGCTGATCACGAGAAGCAATTCTTCAAGAGCCCAAAGCCTGGATGGTATATGCAGCTCCATGATTAAAATGGATGCTGTTCACTGGGCTGCTGCACTTGATTGGCTTTTCCATTAGATCGAAGAATGCCAACTCATTCCATCTTTGTGGCAAGACAGCAATATTGTTCCAATCTGGAAGAAGGGAAGCCACGTGGAGCCGGGTAATTATCGCCTGCTTGTGATGCTAGACACCTCGTCCAAGATCTTATCTCGCTTACTGTTAAGTGAGTTATGGAACTGGGCAGAAGCCGCTAACCTCATCCCTTTAAACCAACCAGGCTTCCAGAGGGCACCAAGTACCACTACTAACTGCACCGACAACAGTGATCCAACAGGCATGGTGCATCCGTCGAAGGTCAGTTTACGTGGAATTCATCCATTATAGCACGGCATTCGACTCAGTGAATAGAGGTAGGCGGGGGGCTTGGCTTGGGCAGCCATGGAGTAGGACGTGCTTCCTGAGCAGCTCCGGAGGATCCGACATATGATCTGTGAAAACTACCTACAAAAACACGCTACTGGTTCCAGGATTGACTATACATGCATGCATGGGAACGTGTGTTCTGCTCACTGTATAAAGACCAAGTGAATCGTGTGTGGAATTCTGGAGGAATTTCTCGGCGAAGATGGCGGCTGCTCGGTCCATTGTCACACGATGGCCTACAACAAATGAAACGAAACTGAAGCACCCGGAGCGGCAGAATAGAGACGGCAGCCGCGGGGAAAGAATGATGATGGCGAAGTGGAGACGGAGCGAAACCCCTGCGGTGGTAAGCCTTGTGTCACGTTGGCTTGCGTGCTGACCCGGAAGGCAAGAGCCCGGGGGCAGCGGGAATGCAAATAGATAGGCCGCGCCACGATAGACATATGAAGTGCTCGCTAGGCATCGATGAGCAGAAAGCCGCGGTGAGAGGCGGCGGACGGTGCAATTGCTTGAAGAGTACTAGAGTAGCTGATAAGGGTGGAAAAGACCGTTGGGGAGGCACGCAGACGTTGAATCGAGACAGCGAGGCATAACGGAGGCCGCAGAATGTTGGCACGAGGGGCCGTGAGCAAGAACAAGAATAAGCAACCCACAATGGATATTTTTGCCAAAACGCAATATTCTCCTGCGGCCATCGCGCCCAAAGGCTCGATGGCACCAGCGGAGGACACCACAGTGGCTGAAAACCATCAGATTTTAGAGGCCATCACAGAGCTGAAAGACTCTTGGGGGGTTGCGATTTCAGACCTGCACACTTCCCTGGAGGCTAAAATAGACGCAGTAGGCATAGAAGTCACCCTGCTGAGGCAAGATGTCAGGGGGCTGGCGGAACGAAAAAGCAGCCTGGAAAGTGCGGTGAAAACCAACACGGACATCAGCAAAGGAGATCCATGTACTCAAACAACAGGTAGCTAACCTGGAGTCTCGAGCGGAGGAAGCAGAAGGGAGAGTGAGGAGGAACAATATTCGCGTGGTGGGCTTGCCAGAGGGCGAGGAGGGACAGGACCCGACAGACTACGTCGAGAACCTACTCCTACAAGGAATTGGGGCTGGCAAACTCTCGCAGGGATTTGCAGTGGAGCGTGCACATAGAGCCCTTATGAGGAAGCCGAGACCAGGAGCCCCTCCCTGGGCGATAATCGCCAAAATATTGAACTACAAAGACCGCGAGAAAATACTGGAGTACTTCCGAAAAGGTGTAACAATCGAAAGGGCCTCGAGTACCATCACGGCGTATCCGGACTACACTATGTTGGTCCAGAGGCAACGGTACAGCTATGTGGCAATCAAAAGAAGGCTGTGCGTGGCTGGGATAAAATATATGCTTCTGTACCCCGCGAAATTGAAGGTGGTGCACAAGAGCAAAATGTATTTTTTTGACACTCCGGAAGAAGCAACGACGTGGCTGGATCTGCAGGGCTGCCCGGAACGAGACACGGAAGAGACCCAAGAGGGACACGATATGTGACTGGGATACGGTATGCATACTGTTAAGGCATCAAGTCAGCACCCCAGGGGTGCCTAGATGAAGATTAAGATTAATGGGCGCGGCTGTAGGAGGCTGATATTTTGATAAGATGCCGCTGACTGTAACAGACTTGAAGGACTGGAATATAGTAGCGTGTACATATATGCAAATTGTATAGCAATGTGTAGTTAACCCGAAGTGACATAGGAGCGGCAGGGCGAAAGCACCCTACCCCCGAATTATAGTTGGAGTAGTAGGTTGGCCACTAGGGCGGTCTCACCCTGCGGAGCTTCGAGTACAGGCGAGAGCCAGAAAAAGCTAGATGCGGGGGAGCCTGAGATCCAGGGATGGAGCTGGGCAACAGTTGGGGGGAGTGATCTTGGGGAAGGGACGGGAGGGAGGGGGAACGGGAAGTTTGGGGTGTTTTTGGTTAAAAGGAATTTAGAATGGGATGCGAGCCTATACAGATTGGATTGGAATTCAAAGTCAGACTGCACCTGGGGGAGGATGGACACGATTGCTGGGAAGTGGAAAGGAGTGTTGGTGGGCTCATCGTACTCTGCTTATGCGAGAGGAGTGCTTATTTGGGTGGCGCCACATGTCCCTTTTCAGCGATTGCAAGTGGTGGCTGAGACAGACGGGAGGATGGTTATACTGAGGGGACTGGTGGAGAACAGGGAGATAAGCATTGTTAACACGTATGCCCCGAACCAGAACACAGCGTCTACATTAGAAGATTGAGGGCGAATTTGAGCGCATGTGTAGGAAGCGCGATGATCTGGGGAGGGGACTTCAACTGCGTATTGAACCCGAGGGTGGACAGATCGGATGGGAAGATGGATAGACCGGCCCTCTGCAGCCAGGACATTACAGACATTGCTGGATGACTTTGGTTTGGAGGATGCATGGAGAGTGAGGCACCCCCAGGAAAGGCAATATTCACATTATTCTGCCCCACAGCAGTTATCAACGAGGCTGGATTATGTCTTCACATCACCCGAAATGATAGCGGAGATCGCACAAATAGAGTGCAAGGCCAAGGTCCTTTCGGACCACTCGCCCCTGATTCTCGCATGGCAATACTGCACCCCCGAGAGCGAGGATCCCAACATGGCGCCTAGGAGCGGAAGCGTTGCGAGACCCCTTTTTTAGGGAGGACTTGAGGGAGGCGATTGTAAATTATTTTGAAACAAATACTGGGAGCGTGGATTCCACGGGAACACTAGGAGAGGCCTTTAAAGTTGTCATGAGGGGGGTAGCCATAGCGAAATCCAAGGGCCTACAAGGTGGGGTTTTGGCCGAACTGCAGGAGACGGAAGAAAAATTAGAAGAGGCCTTAAAGGGCGGAGACGATACAGCAGAGAAGCTAGAATTCGGCTACAGCAAAAATGTGCAGAGTATTGGGAGAGATTGTGTAACCTTAATTATAAAAAATACGTAGAGAGACAGCATGCGGGAGGTGATAAACTGGGGAGACTTTTGGCGTGGTTATATAAGAGTGAGACCCCCAGAGTCACAATCAGAACTATAGAAAGAGAAGACGGTAGCGTAGAGGACACCCAGGAGGGAGTTAATCAAGTGTTTGTGGATTATTAGAAGGTATTATACGGAGACGACGGGAAAAGTAGTCGTGCTATGATGGAAGAAACGCTTGAGGACATGGAGTTGCCCAAGATAAGCGAGGAGGAGAGAGAGGAACTAGATACCCCGATCACCTTGGAAGAATTAGGGGAGGTGGTGAGGCAGCTGCCTACTAGTAAAACCCCAGGGACAGATGGACTCCCAAGTGAGTTTTACAAAGTATACATGGAAGAGGTCCTCCCCCCACCGTTAGAGATGTTAAACGAAGCGTTCGAGACGGGACGCTTACCGGAGTCACTGAGAGAGGCCGTCATAATACCGCTCCCCAAACCTAACAAACCTGGGCACAGCTGTGGTTCCTATAGACCCTTGTCAATGCTGAATCAAGACAGCAAGATATTAACTGCTGTTTTAGCAAATAGACTGAAGAAGGTTAATGGCAAATTAATACACCCAGATCAAACGGGCTATGTCCCTCATAGAAACATTACCAATAATCGTAGGCGACTCCAGAGAATCATTGAGTTTGGCTGAGAAAAGAGATGAGGAAATGGCAATTGTGTCTTTGGATGCAATCAAGGCCTTTGACTCTGTTAAATGGCCATGGCTGCTTGCGGCCCTGAAGTACTACGGGTTAGGGCCTGGATATGTAAGGTGGACGGAAATTTTATATAGCGAACCGCTGGCTAGTTAGGACAGGATCTGTGATATCGGAAAGGTGGCAGCTCAGCAGGGGTACTAGACAGGGATGTCCGTGGTCTCCAATGCTCTATATACTGGCCCTGGAACCTCTAGCAATATATCTGAGGCAGCAATATGACACCATAGGCATCAAGGTGAAAGGGGAGCGGCATCTGATCTCCCTATATGCAGATGACATGCTGCTGTACTTGTGACTCCCAGAAGAAAATCTCCAGTACATCCTAGAAGTGCTGGAGAGATACGCTGTGCTGTCAGGTATAGCAGTGAACCCCCAGAAGTCCAGTATGTTCCCATTAGGGGGGGGTACATGGGGATTCCAGCGGAACGACTACCTGTATTGCAAGTGCCGTGGGCGGTTAGCACATTTTGGCACATGGGGATAGATATATACCACACCGTGGAGGAAGAGCATAGGTGCAACACAGAAGTAGCCATTAAAAAAATTGAGAAGTGCATGCAATTTTGGGCAAAGCTGCCCTTGGCGATGATGGGGCGGGGAGCAATGCTAAAGATGGTGGTCCTGCCAAGGCTCCTTCACTACTTCGGGAACATACCGTACCTGATTCCTAAGAAGTTCTTCACCAAACTGAATAGCATGTGTAGGGACTTTTTGTGGCATGGCACGCGAAATAGAGTGGCGTTATGGAAGCTACAGAACTTCCATGACAAAGGAGGGATAAAGCTGCCCAACTATGAGGCGTACTATGTGGCAAGCCAGTCACAGTATGTTGCCAAATGGCTCTCTGACAAAGAGACCTCGGAATTTAGGCTGTTTGGGCGTGATTGTGCACCTTTTTATTTGAAATAGATGATGTGGGTACCCAGGGCGTAAATGGTGGGGCGCCCTAAAATGATGCTACTGGGGTGGAAGGTGTGGCGCAGGGCATGTCAAATGATGGAGAACCGTCCCCATGCTCACCGCAGATACCACTGGTTGCATTGACCGGGGCAGACGCGCAGCTACAAATGATACTCAGGAACCACTGGGAACCGGCTGGGGTGGCAACAATGGGTGATATTTGGCGGGAGGGCTCTAGTATTACTTTTGAGGGGCTGCGGAAGAAACTGGGTTGCACGAGGGCCAGTATATTACGTATCATAGAATGGTACAGAGGATTAAGAGAACATGGCCTGAAACTGTGTTGGAGGAAGAATCAGATGCCACCATAGACATGATATACGACATAGCTAAGGGGGTTCCAGATTGTATGAAATGCTGATGTCTAAAGTGGGGAAGGAGGTCACGCAGTTGAGACTAGACTGGGAAACGGAGGTTGGAGCTCCGATGGAAGACGGGAATGTGGGAACGGGTGCAGGGGTATCACAAGAAGGTGTCTAGAAACGCGAGGCTGAAACAGATTCAGCTGAACATAACGCATAGGGCATATATGATGCCTTGGAGGATATCGAGGTTTGAAAATGCAGGACGCCAAGCATGCCCCAAGTGTGATGAGGAGAACGCGGGCATGGTGCATATGTTCTGGTCATGCCCGATCATAGAACGTTTCTGGAGGGGAGTGAAAGGGAAACTGGAAGAAAAAGGGGTCAAGATTGTAGTGGATACAGTGTGGGCCTGTCTGCTGTGGGGGTTCCCAAGACCACAGAAGCTCAGGCACGTGAGTAAGCTGAGGGATCTGGCTTATGTGCTTGCAAATAGGAGGATTGCCATGGGATGGAAGACATGCCATGTGCCAAAGGTAGAGGTGTTGTGGAAAGATTTGCAAAAATGGGCGGAAGCCGAAACCATGGCATGGCAAGAAGCGAGTAGCACAGGGGGGGAGGAGGAGACTGAGTCCCTGATGGCCTGGAAATCACTGATAGCCGAACTGTTTGGGTCATTAGATGACCCGGCGGAGCCTGTAGAAGAGAAGACCGAACCACAGGATGCGGAAACTGAAGGTTTAATGCAGTAGACTCGTAGAGGGGGGTGGGATAAGGGAAGTAGTGGCTAGAAGTTAAGAAAGTGTAATGAAACTGTTGGAACATGCACTGTTTGTTTGGTTTGTATTGTTTGGTTGTGTTTATAACTCAAAATGTTTTTTAAAAAAAATAAAAAAAAATAATAGAGGTAGGCTTTGGAAAAAACTATCGGAATGTAACATTCCTACAGGCTTGCTTACAATGATTATTGCTCTCCATTAGGGCACCCGTGTCAAGATCTGGTTGGATCAAACTGGGAGGACGTCAATTTGGTCGCTACCTTTCAGGGACTAAAGCAGGGATACAACTTGGCACCCCTCCTTTTCAATCTGTATCTAGCAGACATGGGAACGGCATTGAGCAACCCTATTTCGATTGCTCCAAAGCTGGGTACCTCTCCACTGTTGTGGATGGGTACGCACACAATATCGTGTTGATGGGCCTTACTCCAACTGGCCTCCAGGCCTCCTTTAATTGTCTGAAGACCTTTTGATGCCAACTCCTTGGTTATTAACATCAATAAGATCAATGTTATGTCTTCAGTCCCAGTCACTGTAAAACTAGACAAACAGGATGGAGTCTGGGTGGGAGCTCTTTGGAAGTGGTTTGTGGATATAAATACCTTGGCATCCTATTCGATCAGAATTTAACCGGTTCCCGCCACATGGAACATCTTAAATTGAAAGGTGCCCAGATTATAGGGCGCTTGAAGAAACTGGCTTGCAAGGGAAGGGGCTATTCTGTGGGCATTCTGGCGCAATTGTATTCGGCTAATCTCCTGCCTATTTTCATGTATGGAGTGGAAAGTTGGGCTTTTGCCAACATACGGAACTATCTAAACTAGAGGGTGTACTTCTGAAGAAGTTGTTTCTCCTTTCGCCGCGCACACCGGTGGAAATGATCTATCTAGAATTAAGTATGGTTTCATGTGTGACGAGAGCCCATGTCTCTAGCCTTATTACCCACTGAAACCTGGCTAATGCTCCAATTGGCAGCTTAAACCATCTCCTTTTTGAAGCTGCGCAGAGCAAGGGCCTTTACATGCTACATAGCAATCTGGTCAACATCAACTCTGCCAGATGGCACCCCACGGCCTTGGTCGACACTTTGAAGCTTCAATTTCATCACAAATCTGAGATGAGAAAGAAGGTTGTCACATCACGTCGAGAGTCGCAAACCAAGGAACTCCAGACTAAGAATAATTGCTCCCAGTTCCCCGAATATATCATGCTGAGAGAGAGCCCAATAGGCTACCTTCAGCAGTTTGTAGGAAATTCCCTGGTCTGGGATTATTTGAGGCTAAAAATGAATGCGGGTAAAACCTTGTAAATTACTGGAATTTGGATCAACACATTGTGAAATCAACGTTTTTGCCATTTGTGTGGAGATTCTTGCCTGGAAACGGTCAGACACTTATCGATGAAGTGTGATGCCTTGACCGCACTGGGATCGACTGCCCTAAAAGCAGCTGGAATTGGTCACGACTTAGGGGAGGAAGATCTATGGTCACTACTGATGAATGTTCTGAAGAAGGAAGGCAGAAAGCTAGGAAAATCAAATCATTATTTCATTTTATTTTGATTTGAATATGTAAAAAAAATCATTAAACATTTTAATCAATTATGTTAAAAAAGCATCCTATAAATCACGCATGCATACATTCATTCAATCTAAGTCAATTCTTAAAACATTCAATCATTTTAAGATATTAAAGAGGAATATACAATTCATTTCACCTATACAATTCATTTTCAAATCATTTCACCTATACAATTAATAATAGTTCATTCCAGACAGAGTATCTGTCTGGAATGAACTATTATTAATTGTTTAATGATTTTTTACATATTCAAATCAAAATAAAATAATGAATTAATTTTCCTAGCTTTCTGCCTTCCTTCTTCAGAATAGTCTCCTTCTCCTGGCACCACCTGATGTTTCATTGTATGTTCTCACCTCACGGTGCCAGTGATTGTCGAGGTTCCCACCTTAGGTTTTGTACACTACTGATGAATGGCAATGAGGCGTCTTGCATTATATTCTTCACTATTCTGTTGAAAAAGATAGTATCGATCTTGGAAGCCCTTGGTGTGTACTGAGTGGGCGGAGCGGGGGACCAAAGCGATTGTGTGGAGAGCTTGCCAATTTTCTAACCTGTGTTCATTTGGGAGGAGAGACCAGTGAAATGCCACTGTGGTTTTAGATGCGGGGACTTGAGGGAGGGATGGGGCAGATGTGTTGGGTTTGTCAAGTTGGGTTTAAAAAGGGGGGAACCTGCCTAACTTTCTTTTTACCTGGGAGGATCGTTTGGCGGAATGTCTGTGTTCTAGTTGCAGGAAATTGAGGGAAGGGTTGGGCCAGATGTTTTGCTTTGGTTTGCTAATCTGTGTTGAAAGTCTTTGGTACAGTTGTACAACACGTTCAATAAAATTAGTACAGTCTGCAGATGCAGGGTGGAAAGACGAGAATGCCATTAGATTTTGTAGAACTAACCTCCACACCCCTATTATTCACAACAGACAGATAATCCAGTTGACAATGCTTGGTCAAGGTGTGCAGAGAAGCGAAAGTGGTTTCCTGGCAAATGTTCAACGGGGGACTAGCTTCTCCAGAGTAAAAGTAGCTGCTAGGTCCATTGCAGAGAGCACATGCAGCAGTTCAGGACATCCACATGGGCCAACTAATGACAGGTTTAAATTCAAAGAATAATCCACCAGGAGATTGTTTGCTTAGAGATTGCTGTTCCTTTTATTGAGTCCAGCGAAACGCATTAAAAGCAGATTGTCTAGACAATATTCAATGGATGTAGAATAAATTACAAGTTACTCACTTTAGTGACTAACGTACTCTTAGTCCCCTTTCCTCCATACGTCCCACCATCCTCCCCCCTAATAATATTGGTGTCATTAGGCAATGATAAATATTGTTGACGTGTCAGTAGGTAAGACAATTTTCTCGTTCAGATGGAAAGCAGAGGGTACCTCAGGTAGAAACGCTGGGTGAGTCCGCAGGACCACCTTATCCCTGAGGAAAGTGGTATAGGGTTCTGAAGCCACCAGAGCCTGGATCTCGCTGACTCTGCGAGCGGAGGGGAGGGGAGACCTACTAGCAGAGCTGTCTTGATGGTGACCAGCCTGATGTCCGCGGACGCCACTGGCTTGAAGGGTTTGTGCGCCAAGGCGCTCAACACCAAATTGAGGTCCAACACAGGGTGTGGCTTCTTGATGGGTGGGTAAAGCCTGGTCAAGCCCGTTAGATGTTTCTTGACTATCGGGTTGGAAGAGGAGAAGACCTCCTCCTCCGAATTTCTGTAGACCCCAATGGCTGCCAGATAGGTGTGACATGTGTCCACCTGCACACCTGAGTGGGAAAGGTGTGCTAAGAAAGAGCACATTGTCCATTGTGCACGTCAGGGGGTCAATCTCCTTAGAATCTGCCCAGTGACCGAACCTGCTCCATTTACTCTTGTATTGGCTCCTAGAGGCCTTGCTCCTAGAGCCCTGGATAATCTCCAGGTTAGCCCACAATAGGTTCAGGTGTTTGAGGTTGATCTGCTCAGGAACCACGCTGCAAGGGCTAGCTTCTGAGGAGCGGTGGTGGAGAACCCTGCCCCCCTGCTGGGACAGGAGAGGTGCTGGGCCCAGAGGGAGGTGAATGGGTGGTCTGTCCAAGAGGCAGAGCAATTTGGAGAACCACGGTCTCACTGGCCACCAAAGCACCATCACTATGATTCTGAGGTGATGAGCCTCCTTTATCCTGCAAAGAACCCTGGAGATCAGGGGTGTGGGAGGAAAAGAATAGGCTGTCATGCCCTCCCATTAAATAGGCATGGCGTCGCCCAGGGAGCCAGGGCCCTGTCCCTGCCAAGACACAAACTGCTGGCACTTCCTGTTCTTCCAGGAGGCTAATCGATCCACCTGAGGACGGCCCCATGTGTTGAAGACCACTTGCAGCACCTGGTCGTTCAATTGCCACTCGTAATTGTCCGCTCCCAGCCTGCTGAGCCTGTCTGCTTCCAAGTTGGCCTCCCCGGGAGGTGGACGGCCCTGAGGTAGATGTTTTCCAGGCCCCATTCCCAGGTACCCCCCGGCTTGATGACATAGTACATGCTGGTGGAGTTGTCGGTCTGGATCAGGACAGTCTTGTCCCTGATAAGCGGGAGAAAGGCCCTCAGGGCTAGCCAGATGGCTTTGAGCTCCATATGCGACTCCTGCCGGGTCCAGACTCTGTGGATGCTGTGGCTGTCCACAGTGGCTCCCTAGCCCTCTAGGTAGGAGTCCGTAGGATTGGTGACCTGCGTAGCCGCAGATTGCAGTCCTTGGACCACCACGTGAGGTCCGCGTGGATAGAAGGTGGTATGCTGACCAGCTCCACTTGGGAGCGCTTCTCCTGATACCATGACGTTGCGAAGTGCAGCTGCAGTCTCCTCATTCAGAGCCTCGTGTGCGGCATGATGCCCAGTAGGTGCTGGTACCATTAAGCCAAAGTCACCGGTCTGGTAAGGAAGCGCATAGAGGCCCTGTTGATGGCCGTAATCTTGTCCTCCAAAGGAAAAACGTTCTCAGAAATGGTATCGCAGATGAGGCCCAGGAAGGTGAGACCTTGCATGGGCTGCAGCTGAGACTTCTTGAGGTTGATAGTAAACCCCAGGTTGTGTCGTGTGTTCATGAGCGAGGAGGAAGTGTGGGTAACCCCCTCCGGGGGATCTCGCGCTGACGAGCCAGTCGTCCAGGTACGGGTAGACATGGTGGCCAGAGGCCCCCGGGGAGGGCTGCCACTGCATTCATGAGTCTGGTAAATACCCTGGGGGCTGAGTTGAGGCCAAAGGGTAGCACCTTGTACTGGAAATGACAGCCCTTTATCCTGAAGCGTAGGAAGGAGCAATGAGGTTGACAAATCGGGACGTGTAAGTAGGTGTCCCTCAGATCCACGGAGCACATCCAGTCTCCCCTGTCTAGTGTCCCTGCAATGAGTGCTGGCGTAACCATCTTGAATTTCTACAGAGGAAGGGAGAGGTTGAGGTTGGACAGGTCCAACACAACTCTCAGGCCAGCCTGGTTCTTATTTTGTATGGCGTAAATCCTGGAATAGAAGCCTAAGCCTCTCTCGGAGGATGGCACTTCTTCCACTGCATGACTCTCGACCGGATCTCTGCCAACAGAGTTGCCGTCCCAATCTGTGGGAGTTGAGGGGAGGAGGGAGGAGAGGGAGGTATCACTAGGCGGTACCCCATGGATACTACAGGGGGATCCAGGGGTCCGTAAAGTTCTGCAAGCCTGCCATGTTTTAGTATAAATGACAAAAATGAAATGAGTACTCAATATAAATGAAAGACGATTAGAAAAAGGATTAAAAACGTTAGGTAGACTTTGGGCCTTTTTGGCACAGGACCAGAAAAATGAATTGGGAAAAAATGAAAATGATTGATTTATCTTAAATAAAAAATGAATAAAAGAGAAATTGAGGAAGGGAACGATTGGACAAATGAATAAAGGGATAGGGAATAAACCCAGAAGCATAAAACAGGTTAAAAAAAAAATCCACAAAATGTAAAACAAACAGCACTGATCAAAAATCTTGGCTGACAATAAAAAATAGCATAGAGTAATAAAAGATATCAGTAACCATGGAGAATGAGGTAAAGGGCATGGTTGACCCAAAATTGGGTTAACCAAACAAGGAAAATTGTGCACAAAGCCAATTTAAGAAAATATACTGAGGTAAGTAAAAAACAATTTGAGTGCCTGTAACGATTTTTATTTACGTTACAAATAAAAGTTGAGTATGTTGCGTGGAAGCACGAGAAATGTCTGCATGGCCTTTTATAGGGAGAAAAGGAGGAAAAGGTAAGTACTGGTTCACACTAAATGGGTGTGGACACACAGTTGATCGGTACTAAAAGTAAGAGGATCCAGGTGAGTAACAGAAAAAGAGGTATTAAGAGACACAATGTCTCCGAGTGTGTAGCCGTTTTTTCCCCAAAAGAGGTGCAATCAGGTGTGGAAAGGGTAGAAAATAGATGACAACATGGCCATTTCAGACAACCGCAGAAAACAGAAGTCAAATTGAAGGTGGGTAATTATTTTTGTGTTCATAATGCCAAAGAAGGCTGATTTGGCAGGGGTATACAATTATTTAGAAAAGGCAAATACTGTTGTGTATGATAAAAAATGGAGGCACATAGCAAGAATTGGTGCCATAGTCTAGAAAAACAGGGGTAGACTAGATTAAGTTAGGCAGGGATGGTGTGCAGCGGAACGCCTCCGTTTTTCTTAACAGGGTGAAAGTAAAGCACAGAAGCAGAGACCATGGTCCGACGGAATCAAGAAAAAAAATGAAGAAATAAAGGCATGAAGAACGTGCTGCTAAAATGGAAGAATGTGCTGCTAAGCTGAACAGAGAACAAAGTCTAAACATTTGAGTATTATCTAGGGTTGTTGAAAAGTAGTTGTTTATGTGCAATAGACCATGATTAAGAAAGCATTTTTTATTAGCAGAAAAAGGAGGAAGGGTTGGTTTAAGTTTTGAGGAAAACTTGACCCCCTTGCCAGTCCCCGAATTACTTTTGTCTCTATTTCGATTTTCTACAGACAACGGGGATCGCCAAAGAACATCTTCATCTACTACGGATGTGCCTAGAAGACAAGAAAAGAAGAAGACGTCCATTGTATGTTATTTTGATTTCCTCGGGTTTGCATGAGTCGACCTCAGGAGAAAAATGTGTCCCATGAAGGAGAGACTTATACTGTTGTACAAAAACAAACCAGGTTCCAGCAGACTGACCACACAGTGAAGGATGTTGGTTGTAGCTTGTCTAGGAGACAGGGAAGTTCAAAAGACATGCTAGACTGTAGTGGGTTTAGGAGGTAGGGCAAGATTGCTAGAATAAGCAACCAACGGGTTTTTAAGGGGATGGGTTGGTAGGAAATGTGATATTAAAAAAGACATGTTTAATTTGCAAAGGAAACTCATTCTGTTTTATATGACAGATGGACAATGAGGGACCTATATATGGAGCAGAAACAATTGGCCGTAGGAGCAGAGTGAGGCAATTGAGAAACCCATTAAGTGCCCCAAACTATAGTCATATTTGATAAAAACCTGTAGAAACTCCTCCATTCTTGTGTCTCCGATGCAAATGCAAATGTTCCATGCTTACATGATCATTGTGCGAAAGTTGAACTTTTTGTGAAAAAAGAAAAAAAGACAATGGACTCCTGGCCTAAGGATTAAAAAGGCCTGGGAGACTGGCTGCGAAACAGCTCAAAAGAAAGGACAAAGGCGACAGGATACAGACGGTCCACAGATGCCAAACCGAGATGAGTCGGGTGGAAGATTTATCAACAGCAAGAAAAAAACAAAAACAAATGAACTCTTATATGAAAGAAGAATGCGTGGATAAGCATGATGGGAGCAAAATATGATGTCTTGAGCAGGGAGTAGCAGGAAAAAATGTGGACGATATGGCTAAAGTTTATGATGGGACTGTTGGGTTGCCTCAAGTTAATTACTATCTCTCAAAAAATGCATAACGGCTATACGTTTTCTGAAACATATAGTTAGTTTGAAGTAAATAAAGAAATGGAGGTGGGGCTAATATAAAAGAACATAATAGAAGTTTAGGGACACACATGTTTTAATTTAAAGGAGTATAATGTGTTAGTATTGACAATTGTAGGATTGTGATAGAATATTTTTTAGTTAAGTATTAAGGCGGGTGGACATGGGTATGGTTGAAAGTAATTGTTTAACAACTAAGAACTTTCAAGATGGGGAATGAAGAGGAGGTACCGACAACTGAATGCAGTGGGGGGCAGCCCCCCCCCACTTAAACTAGGCGTAGAAATTTGTGCGGGGTGTTCTAGGCCTTCAAATATGCAAAAACCTGAAATCATAGTGCTGGAAAACGTGAGTGCTTTAAATTGTGTTATGCTTATAAAGTCAACATGCTTTAAATCATGAATGGTGTACCGAGGAGGACAGTATACAGAATATGTACTATGAAAATCAGGTAGAAAATTACCATGTGTTAAAATATGATCAGACAAAAGAATTCACCATCTTGTGTACTGACCACCCCTTTAATTCAAACCTTGCCTTTAACAACCAATAGAAGTTATTTAATGAAGCACATCTTTGTAGACAGTGTTGAAATGAGTCAGCCTCCTGTACCAGAACTCCCAAGGCCAAATGTCTCTAATCTGACAATGTACCCTGTGGAAATTAGATAAGAGCCGGGACCAGACAGCTAACGATGCAGTTGTCTGGGTTTCTTAGCAAAAGGACGGAGCTGCCTGCCCAAATAAGGGTAGCTGGAACAGGAAATCCAGTGGCGAGTGGCAAAATGTATCTCAAATTGAAGGTTAAGCATAGAATGACTAATCGTCAGGTGTGAGATTAATGTCAATGGAAAGCTTTGCTTAAAGTGTATTTAAAAAAGGTGGGGGCTAATTTCCACTCTCAGAATTAATATAAAAACAGCTCTGACTTCAGTACGGTGGCTGAGTTCCTGTACTTTACATGATGCATCGTGTGTGTCGGTCTGGTCTGAATAAACCTGATGTCCCTGAAAATAACCTGCCTCTGTCTCATGGTATGCTATCTGAGTATTTTTCTGAGTGTTGAGAGCCCAGGAGAGCCCAGCAGAGTACAGTAGAGCAGAGGGGGGCCCAGGGCCCTCTTGAACAAGTCGACCCCACCCGAGCCCACCGGGTCGGCATCTTGGTCGTAGGAGTCATGACCGGCAAAAATTCCTGTCATGGTGTCGAATTATTCGGACCGGGGCTGAGGTGTAAAGACTTTGATGTCGAGGGCTTGTCCTTCGGAACCGTAACGGTGGATGCCGGTGTCAACCGAGGTTGAAACGCTGTAGCGTCGACATCCATGGACGCACAGGGATAATCCAGCTTCCATACAAATCTTTCGACTTCGAAAGGTTCATTGGCGCAGACCTAGTCGGTACTGGGGCACTAGAGGGGTCGGTTACACGAGCGCTGCTCTTAGCTCCGAAACATGCTACGTGGGGGTGGGGGTGGGCAGATTGCAGCATGCTGCTTGAACATTTCAAGCATGGAGGACTTAAATTCCTCCCACTCCTTGCGGGTGGTAGGCCCCGCCGACGGCTTACCTCTTTCCGTCGACAACTCGGAGTCCCAACGATGGCGGTGGTGCCTTTTCTTTTTTCGGGATGAGGAAGAGTGTGTCCTCGAGTGAGGCCTTTTCTTCTTCCGTCAGTGTTTTTCGGAGGTATGACCCTCGGTTTCGGCCTCCGAGGAACGAAACGTCACCCGCATCAGAGATTTTGAGTGGGGTCGACCCAGAGTGAGCTTAGCAGCTTGGTCTCGAAGTGACTTTGGCTGCATCTTGGCGCACGACCGTCAGTCCCATGACCCGCACCAAGGCACCAGAGACAACTTGTATGGGTCTGTAAGGGACATCTTGGTGCCACAATCGCAACCGCTTGAAGCCGGACACTTGTGCGACCGACTTCTCACGTCAAGGAATAAAACAAAAAAGAAGATAACCTTTTTCTCACGAAAACGTCGGAGACTAGCGCTGTGTTCCTAAAGCAGTGTGTCAGCATGGTAAAAAAAGAATTTGGTGCGGGGCGTAGTGACGCGCTACTTATATGATGCCTTACGTAAAGTCCAGAGCCAACGACCAGACGCAGAGCAAGACGGTTCGATGGTCGACGGCCAGGTCGAGGTCCACTACGCCCCCTGTCCAAAATGTTCTGAAGCAGCAAAGCTGGAGGGAATATCTATTAGATGAGGAATGAGCAGGAGAAAAGCAATCCATTGACACCCAGTTACTCATGGAACATTGAGGGAAAGTAACACAGAAAGATTATTATAAAGTGAAGGGCAGAGAAGCCTCAGGAATAAATGATACACAAGCCAGACAAAACCAAGAAAGGTTGAAGCCTAATTGTAAACAACACACAGGAAAAGACACTTTCCTCGGTTACCCAGAATATGTTAGCACAAATCAAAGGAATCGACTTAAAACAAAGAAAGTCATTATTAAGGAGGAAAGGAAAGGCAAAAGTCTGCAAAGAGAACTTGTGGTACAGAAAGTCCAAAGAGAATATTTAAAAATTGAATGTTAAATAGAAACGCAAAAGATTAAAGAAGAAAAGTGCGAGAAGCATCCATCAGGTGCAGGGAGACAGTCACCTGATCTTAGTTTGCTAGAATAGTGGTATGGTCAGTTAGCACTAGTTTTGGACACCAAACCTATTCCTTTGGACATTTACGGATGACTAGCACCGTAGTTAGTAAATTATGTAGGGAATACCCCAAAGCGATAGAGAAAGTTAGGCCTTATTCTTATTCTTTAATTAACACATGTTTGAAATGTCCTCAGAGTGTCTGCATCCTCATTCGGACACTCCACCCCTAAACAGTGCAAATCTGCAGGCCAGCTTGGGCCAAGAACAGCAAAACAAAAAAATCCAATACTGTGGATAACGGACATGATAAAGGGTCCAAATCCCTTTCCCAGCAGAGGGCTGAAAATATACGCCACGTGCAGGCATAAATAGACTTTGTTGCGGGTCTCTGAGCTGAGAGGAGCACATCAAGGACATCGCCCTACAAGTCCAACTCCTGGTTATCTCAGTCTCTCAATATACAAGCATGAAGGTTCATGCTGCCTAAGGTTCGGATGGAGAACCCACCCCTCCGACTAGGAGAGCAAGTTGACTCTCTTTGGAAGGCACCAAGGAGGGCAGATGGACATGTCCAGCAATTCCGGATATCACATATTCCGGCCCCAGTCTGGCACAATCATGATCAATCGGACTCCAAGCAGACAATATCCCGAGAACGAGCAGGAACGCAAAGAAGTTTAAATGTCTGTTCAACTGTCAGCGCCACATCCCCCCACCCGACCCCTAAGAAATCCTTGATGTGGAAATTTCATGGAGAATAACTACACGTACTTCCTGTTCACACATGAATTAAAGAGATCTCAGTGAAGAGTTCCCAAAAGGAGAAGATCTCGTCCAGAATTCCAAGCAGAGCTCCCATCTGTGGGAGGCCAAAGTTTGTCTGCTCAAGGCATCCGCTGTGACATTCTCTCTTGAGGCCAAATGAGACCATTTTCCAGAGCCAAGAACCACAGTTGGATTGCTTCTCTGCATAGCAGCAAGGAACCCCCGCCCACACCATCCCATTTGTTGAGGTACTGCATGGTCACTGTGTTGTCTGTCTGGATCAGCACAGTCTTGTGTTTCACAGAGAGAAGGAAGGTGGTGTTGGAAAGGTTTGCCAAGAACAGCTCCGCTGTGGATAGGATATCATATGAGATATCTGTGGGAGGAAGACCTCCATTAGAAATATGATTAACATACACAAGAGTTGTTAAGCAATAGATTGCCCATTTGTAACACATATGCATCAAGTCAAAGATAGTTAAAAGGCAAGTAATACAAAATATACACATACATACAATCACAGTTTGGTGTCTGAAAAAGGGGACAGAACAAGGTTTTAGAATTTATAGTCTCAATAGCAACACTGTTACAATGACTTAAAGTGGGAGGGGGGAGATGTCATACCAAGTATGACAAGCATTATAATGTTTATTTATTTTTGCATTTATTACACCGCAACAAAGCCCTCGGGTATGTAGGCGCTAGTTACATTGAGGGAAACAAGAAGAAAGGAGATGGAGGGAGTGGGGAAATGCATTAGGAGTGATGAGTCTTTAGAAGGAGCAAAGTTAGTTGAAAAGTCAGGTCTTTAAGTTTCTGCATAAGGTCCGGTAGGCCGATTATTTTCTGAATGCTGGAGGGAGATTGTTCCAGAGTTTGGCGGCCACGTTCGGGAAGCTCTTACCCTCTCTCCCTCGCCCCCAGTGAGAGGGGATTAAAAATGGGGGATCTTCAGGAAGTGAGGTTGCAGATCTAAGAGGTCGGTGGGGGAGTATTTCTCAATGCAGCATGAGAGGTAGGTCGGGGCAGTGTTTGAGAGACATAGATGGACCAGGGTCAATGTTGCGATGTGTGGAGTGTGAGTCGATGATGAGGAATTCAGTTTAATCGTCATTGAGGCAAAGTAGGTGAGAAGCCATTCAGTTTTGTATGACTTCATATACTGAGTGAATGGTGGCTGAGTCCTGAGAGCAAGAACCGGAAAAGGGGATAAGGAACTGCATGTCATCAGCGTAGTTCGTTTAAGATATGCTGAGTAGGTGAAGGTGGTCGAGGAGGGGTTTCGTATAAATGTTGTAGAGAGTGGGGGAGAGGTAGGAGCCTTAATCCTTAATCCTTTCTCGAAGGGGCAGCCAGTGTGCCTCTCTCGTGGCTTTCAAAATGTGGTCCGATTTGGAGAGACCAATGGTCACTCGCAGAGGTTGCGCTCAAAAGTACAGGTAAATAGGGCATTGCAGTAGTCGAGCTTCGCTCCTGTGATAGCTCTTGCAATGGAAAGGTGGTTGGGAGTGGAGAGGAAGGGCCTGCTGGCATGAAGCAGAGTTCACTTGGTGCAAGAGGTCAAGGTTGGCGTCCAGGTAACAGCCAAGGGTTTTGGCAGCACCAGAAGTGGGGATACGGTATCCATCAATGATAAACTCCTTGTAGGCTGGGTCAATGTTGCGATGTGTGGAGTGTGAGTCGATGATGAGGAATTCAGTTTAGGGGATAAGGAACTGCATGTCATCAGCGTAGTTCGTTTAAGATATGCTGAGTAGGTGAAGGTGGTCGAGGAGGGGTTTCGTATAAATGTTGTAGAGAGTGGGGGAGAGGCAGGAGCCTTAATCCTTAATCCTTTCTCGAAGGGGCAGCCAGTGTGCCTCTCTCGTGGCTTTCAAAATGTGGTCCGATTTGGAGAGACCAATGGTCACTCGCAGAGGTTGCGCTCAAAAGTACAGGTAAATAGGGCATTGCAGTAGTCGAGCTTAGCTCCTGTGATAGCTCTTGCAATGGAAAGGTGGTTGGGAGTGGAGAGGAAGGGCCTGCTGGCATGAAGCAGAGTTCTCTTGGTGCAAGAGGTCAAGGTTGGCGTCCAGGTAACAGCCAAGGGTTTTGGCAGCACCAGAAGTGGGGATACGGTATCCATCAATGATAAACTCCTTGTAGGCTGGGTCAATGTTGCGATGTGTGGAGTGTGAGTCGATGATGAGGAATTCAGTTTAATCGTCATTGAGGCAAAGTAGGTGAGAAGCCATTCAGTTTTGTATGACTTCATATACTGAGTGAATGGTGGCTGAGTCCTGAGAGCAAGAACCGGAAAAGGGGATAAGGAACTGCATGTCATCAGCGTAGTTCGTTTAAGATATGCTGAGTAGGTGAAGGTGGTCGAGGAGGGGTTTCGTATAAATGTTGTAGAGAGTGGGGGAGAGGCAGGAGCCTTGGGGAACTCCACAGTTGACAGCAGTAGGTGCGTCAGAAAAGTCATTGATGAAGACTCAAAGATCTGTCAGCTAGGAAAGACATGATCCAATTGGTGGCAGATAGAGAAAAGTTAGCTGTCAAGGTGAGTTGAGAACAGAGGATTTGGTGGTCTACCGACCGAATGCTGCAGCGACCTCAAGCATCTTCGGGCGGGCAGGTTTGCCAGTGTCCTTGATGGCATAGAGTTGAATTTTCAAGTCAAGTAGGGCAGTTAAGGTTCCATGCTTGGGGCGGAAACCTGATTGGCTAATGCCCAAAATATTGTTCTCAAGATACTTTTGAACCTGGATGTAGGCTACACAATCCAGGATTTTCAGGAGGTAAGGTACCGTAGTAATGGCGCGATAGTTTGTGGGTATGGAGGGGTCGAGGGAGGGTTTGAGTAGCACGAGGACCCATGCTTCCTTCAGGGATGTTGGCACCAAATTGGTGGAGAAGGAGGCACTGATGATGGCTGTGAAGAAGGGTGTAAGTGACTAGGCACAGTCTTTGATGATTGGAGCTGGACAAGTGTCACCTTTGCAATGTGAAGGTTTGAGACTCTTGATGATCTTGGGGACGCCCAGGGCTGCAACAGAGTGTAAGTTGAACGGGGTGCAGATGTGGGTCGGTAAGGGCTGGGTGCTGTGGGAGGTGGTGGTTTGGCAAGCATGGCAAGTTTTTTGCAGAGGATTTTTTCTTTGAGGGAGTTTACTTTTCCAGTGAGGGCGTCTTGGATTTTGTTGAACCAAGCGCTGTCCAGTGTCGGGTCTGCCAGGGGGAGGAAGGAGGTCTCTAGCTCCCAGAGGATTGTAAAAAGTTCCCAGGAGTTGGATTTGGCATTGCTAATTCTGGAATTGTAGCTGCTGGTATTGGCAGCGTGGATTTCCCTTCTTTTTTCCAGGATAGCTCAAAAGGTGCACTTTTTGGGAGAGGCTTCAAGGAGTTCAGGTGTGGACCAAGTGCTTTTTTTTAGTGAGGATTTGGCTTTCTTAAGTTTGAGAGGAGCAAGCATATCAACGGCCTAAGCTATGGTGTGCTTGTAGAAGTCGACCAGTGCGGCTGGATCTGTCGCTGAGGATGGGCGGTGAGCAAGGGTAACAAGTAATGGGGCGAGGTTGGTGGAATTGTGCACCGGGACATACCTTCAGGTTTAGCAGGGTGAACTGGTCTGGGGCGTTCTGAAGGGGGGGATTTGGAAGGCAACTGTATGGTGGTCAGACCATGGGCAAGGGGAGGTGATGGGGATAGAAATGGTATGGGAATGTTACAATTGAGCTTGTTAATCCAGTCAAGGGTGCAGCCTTGGTCGTGGGTGGGCTTGAGGGAAAGTTACGTGAAAAAAGCATGGTTAGTAACAGTGGCTACGCTGGTGGCTAGTGAGTCTGCTGGACCATTGAGGCCTAGATTGAGGTCCCCAACAATTACAACTTTTGAGTTGGGCTTGATGGAGGAGAAGATGCTTTGCAGTAAATTATCCTAAAAGGCAAGGCTGGGGCCAGTTGGGTAGTAGATGAGGATGGTGATGAAATTGGTTTGTGACATGGAGAGGTTGGCAAGTAGGGATTCGCAGATGGCTTGTGTGGCTCTGATAGCGAGGGTGATTTTGAAGATGAGGGTGATGCTGCTTCCTGTTTTAGAGGATCTGTCACACCTTAGGATGGCGTAGGCCGGCAGGATGGTGATGGAAAGGGCTGGGCCTGCAGCGGGGCGGAGCCAGGTTTCAGTGATGCCAAGTAAGTCGAGGTTGTTGGAGGTTATAAGGTCAAGGATTTCGGGTGCGTGGGCCGGGACTGATCTTGCGTTGATTAGCGTGCACTTGATGGTCTTACGGATAGGTCTGGCGGGCGTGCACATTTGCGTAGGTCTCAATGGCTGGGGAACGTAGAGAGGGAGGCATGGAATTAACTGAGTGCGTAGCCGCAGGAGCCTATTCCTAGTAAGGATCAGAAGGGGGCATAGCAAGGGAAGAATTGGGGATTTCAGGATGCGTGGGGCCTGGTCTGCGAATCTACGGTGGGCGGAGTGATTGAGGAGCGTGGTAAGGAACGCATGCGGTGAGACTAGTGTGTAGCCTGAGGAACCTATTCCTCGTAGGGATCGGAGGGGACATAGCAATGGCAGAGCCGAGAGTGTCGGGCTGGTGGGGGAGTAGGGAAGGGATGGCCTAGGTGTGCGTTAGGGGAGCGGTGAGGTGCGGGGAGGGCGGAGACACCAGAACACTTACCTACAGTCCAAGTGAAACAGGAGTCCCTGGAGGATGGCTGGACTTGCGTGGAGGGTGCTGTGGGGGTTCTTGGGTTACGGGTTGTTGCAAGACCATGGTGATGGGGCTCAGCCAACAATTCCAACAATGCAAAGCAAGGTATGCAGCGGACGAGTTCAGCTGTGCCATAGTGCAGCTCCTAACACCTGCGGCACTCAACACCGTGCCCTTGGCCTGCGCAGGCTTTGCCACAGAGGGTTCGGCACACAGGCTTTAACGAAGCAGAGTCGAACGTCTATGCGTAGCACATAGTGGAAGTGGATCGAGCAGTGTGCTCTGCGGACCTGCTGCGCTCAACACCACACCCTTGGGCTGCGCAGGCATTGCTTTTGTTCAGTAGCAGTCCACAGATGTTAAACTTAATGAGTCCAAAACCTATCCTAGAACTAGGGTCCACCAAGGTTAAAGGTGAGTAACCCAGTTTAGGATACACTGAGAGGTTATGCAATTATTCACAGTTCTTCTTTAGGAGCAAAACATAGACTTAATGAGATAGAAGGTATTAGAAGCAGTGGCAATTTGTATGGTTTCAAAGTTAGGTTTACAGTGTAGGAAAGGGACAGCTGCCAATCCTAGCTGTTCAGGGGAGACCCAGAGAGGAGTTTGTATGCTCAAATTCCACCAGCAAAACCAAATAAAGAGCAGGTGCAGGACAGGGCTACATGCCTTTTGAAATAAATGGGGATTGGAGAGCAACAAAACCAGTAAGCAGCCCTACACCTCAAACCCTGATCAAGATGAGGAACTAACCCAGGAAAGTCAAGATCATGGGGCAACTGCTCTCACTATTGGTTATGGCGTTGCAGGCCATAATGTTGTGGTTGCAGTGGGTTCTTCCGATGACAGCATTGATAACTGGGTCAGCCAGTTCCAGTCTCTGGTCAGTGATCCTTGCGAAATGGATCATTATCAAGTGGTAGCTGCTGAATGACCTCCGACAGTTGCCAAATCGATGAACACACCGCAGGATAAGTCTGAAGAGTTGAAAAATTGGAGTTACCAGCACAAGGTCTATAGGCATGAGGACGTAGGACCAGAGGTCTCGAGCTCCAAGCAGGCTCTGCTTCTTTGTAGAGCACAGTCGAGCAATGTCCACGGCCCACAATGAGGGTGCACTGCTGTTTTCACAGCACCAAGCGGCATGATCTACAAGCCACAGGAGTAGCTCTCACTTTGGAAGATGGATGCCAGTTAGAGACCTACGACTCTTTAGAGCACCAGGACAACTATAATTGTGAAGCAGGACTTGGAACTGGTTTGAATGACCATATTCAAAGGAAGGAAGCACCATGGAAGGTCTACCGTGTTAAATAGCGAGCAGAGCTTTGACATATCAAAGATGGCTTGGACATGGTAGTGCCAGCAGCAGTACTCAACATCCCTAGGGCAACCTCATGTGCTTCATATTCCTGGTTCCAATGATCAACCGAAGAATGGCTCTGCGTCCTCTCCTAATGTCCAAAATCCTATCCTAAGGGGACAAAGTCCACCTATCTGGGGACCTGCTACAATCACATTTCTGGGCATGATCTCAAAGAGGATGTGCAATGGGGGTGTCTGCAGCCTCTTACCCTGCCCAAACTAGTTACAAGAACACAAAATATACTTTCTTGGATTCTGGCAGGAGCTAGCAAAGAGAATGACTGTATATGGCCGATTCCCAGCAAGGCGAAGGACGGCCAAAAGGTCAGTCAACTACAAAGACAGAGCTAAAACAACATGGTTATTAGCTTTGAGCACTGCATACACAAAAAGCTGCCATAAGATAAAACAGGAGAGAAGTGTACCCAAAAAGGCAAAAATAAAAAAGGTATCACCGTCACCAGTCTGTCCAGGCTTCATTTAGTATGGGTGTTAAGATTAAGATTTCAACCATGGGGGGTGGGAGGCCAATCTATTATGGTGAACAGGAAAGACACTGCGGTCTAGCCAAACACAATCGAGAGATCCAGATAAGTAGCAAAGCAGCAACGCTTAGAATGAGAAGGGTGTACATAGTCTACACAATGAGACATGCAGAGAGCACTCTAATAATTCCTGTTAGAGAAGTACAAAAACATAAATTTCTTCTTAGGCCTTTAAAAAACACACCAAGCAATCAGGTAAGTTATCACACAACTATCAAATGACATACATGCCTCACCGTAATCATATTTCTGGAGCTTGTATCTGCTTAGATTTGCAGGCTGTGCATATAGTCCGACACCTAGTGGTAATCGTGGAGTATTGCATCTTTTTTTCAAAGATTGAAAAAATGGATGTCAATCTGGGCGTGTCTGTAACACTATCCCTACTGTGACATGCAGTATACCCATAGTAAAAACAAAGCGGTGATGGCTGGAAGGTTTAGAATTAATCTTAACCTCTGGCATTGCTCTGGGCAACCCTCCATGGCTTGGCAGGCGAAGAACGGTGGTCTGGAGGGTTGCCCAGAGCATTGCCAGTGGTTAAGATTAATTCTAAACCTTCCAGCCATCACCTCTTTGTTTTTGCTATGTCACCCCGAGTGGGACGGGTATGCCCAGACGTGGGTCCCGTGCCTGCTGGGCCTAGAGACCCAAGCTACTCCTCACTGATGAGCCCCAACAAGGGCGAAACATGTTTGGGGATGCTTGTGGTCTCGTGCAGAAGGGATGTGGCCTAGCAGTTTGGGCTGAACCGCCCCTTTTGGGGTGGGGCCAAGCCTGATTTGCATATGGTCTTTCCCTTCTGTAATGGCTTGGCAGGCGAAGAACGGTGGTCTGGAGGGTTGCCCAGAGCATTGCCAGTGGTTAAGATTAATTCTAAACCTTCCAGCCATCACCTCTTTGTTTTTGTGATGCAGTATACCCATGACTGATCACGTTTCCAGGTCCCCCTGTTAGGGAACATGTTCATTTATGGCTAATTTCCCTTACCTAGTGAGTCCCTCAGCAGCTTTGCTGGATTTCTGGGGTTTATTATTTCAACCTGGTAAGAGTGTGAGCCTTTTTCCCAGTCTTACAGTGTATTTTTTGTGTGTGTTGTACTTTTTGTGCTCATGGGCTATGGAATGTCACCAACTCCCTAGGCATCATCTTTTTACTTGTGCGTCACACAGAACCTTTAGTGCAGTGACATAGGGAGGTCTTTTAGACTTCCCTTTAGACTTCCTTTGTGAACTCCATTTCTGGGGATGACTACTGTCCCCCAGAAACCTATAAAGTCACCATTGGCTTTAGTAGTCCTTTTAAAATACAGATCCAGTACAAGCCATCTTATAATGGAGTACTGGAGGGGAATATCTTTCCCCTGTCCTTCTGTACCTCAAGGGGCACTTTGTGTCCCACTTCCCGACTCGACATGGCTGTTGGCAGTGGTAACTATCATTTTTACACGGATTCCCGTGTTAGTGTTCTGGCTGTGGTGACAGACGTGAACATAAAACCTGCTACCCCATATAATTTTTATTGTGGGTCCTAGCGTGGTTTTTTGCCATTTCGTGTTGGAAAGGTCTTTCTTGTTGTTTGCTTTTCGCGTCAAACCAGGTTTAGTTTTCTTGTTCGCCGTCCTTTGGTGGGCTTCTGCAAAGAAGCCCTCCTTTGGCGTCTGGGTGCCTAGGTAGGCTGAATGTGAGGGAGGGGTTTAGTAACCCCCTGCATATGGTCTCCCTGGAGACCCAAGTCGCACTTTGTGTCGATTGGCTGAGGTGGTTGTCCGGGCTGGACAACCCCCCTGCTGTGCGATTGACAGCCAGGCTGTGTGAATGGGGGATTTTGCCATAAAAGGCAGGACTCTTGGGCTGGAAGTCAGTCACCACTGGAACTACAAGAACCGAAGAGAAGTGGAGAAGAAGATGGCTGCTGCAACTCCTGGATCCCGGTGAAGCCCTGCTGCAGTCCTGAGCCATCTACCCTTCAACGACAGAGAAGATCCAGTCCGGAGTCTTCTTCCCTTGATCCTGGTGGGATCAATCAGCTCACCTTCTACAGACAGAATCGTCTTCTGGGTCGAAATCGCTACACTGAGCTCTAGTGGTCCGGATAGCCATCAGAAGAGCCCTCTCCTGTTTTTAAGGAACGCACCTTTTATTCATCGTTGCTTTGCTGCTGCTGGCCTCATCCCTGGGTAGTGCAGATCGCTCCAGACGTTGTCCTTGTCCCCATGACTGAAGCTTCAGGAACCATGAGTCTGCAGGAACTACCAGGAACAACTGCTGTAGCACCAGCTTTCTTCAGCCGAATAAGGTACTGTGTCCATTTGGTCGTTCTCTCCGTCCAACCTTGAGGAACTGGGGTGAACCCTTTTCCTTTCCGAAGGCTTGTCCTTTCTTTCTTCTGTCTTATAACTTTTGCCTCCCTTTGACAATATCCAGTACTCCTGGCAACGTTAATCTTGAACTGTTCTCACCGTATGATCCACGACAACAGAGCTCTTGCTCAATTTGACACTGGCGCAGGCCTATTGACTTATCTGCCTCTTAGAACACGTTCTCTGATTCTATTGCCTTGACAAAAGTATTGCCTATGATTTTTATCCACTATTCCCGTGTTTTAATTCTATGTGCTAAGTGTGTTTGACTACGGTTACATTTCTTCCCACGGGTACGCTTTTCTTTCGTAAGAACGAACTGTTATTACTGTCAAAAAGTGATCACGTATTAACCCACGGTAACGTCTTTGTTTCGAAACACTGATCCGTCAAATCCGAATGTACTTACCTTGAATTGACCTGAACAAAAGGAATTGCTTGTGTGTAGTATCTTTAGAGTGTGGTTTTATATAATAGAAGTGAAGTGTTTTGTGAACAGATGGTTTAAAAATAAATGTACTTATATTTTTTAACCAGAAACCTTGAGTCAGTGTTTGCTTGAGTCACAGTAATACGAGCCATAAATCTACAGATACGACACTGGTTTATTTTTTTAAAGATTTTTGTAGTCCTTTGTGTAATCTTTATCACTGTTCATTTGCTCTTGAGATAAGTCTGGCTGCTCAGCCATCGCTACCCCTTTACTGTGTAGTACAGGCTTGTACCAAAGGTGAAATTGTACTAGCACTTGTATTCTTAATTGTATGTAGTGGTCCCTAAGGGTACTACATATGATTCTGCCTAACACCCCCGGCTGTTTTTGTTCTGCCATGAGGGAGACTGAAGAAAACGCGTGAGTGAGTACAAAAGAATAGAAAGGTATAAGATGTCTATGTTCCTTCAACTCCATGAGGGGAGAAAGGGTGGGTGCATGTCAATCTAAGCAGATACAAGCAACAGACATACAATTACAGGGAGAAATGTATGTCTTCTGGTGATCACATGCTGTACATAGACTAGCGAGCAGCACCAGGAGATGGTGGCGGGATGATTGAAGGAACAGCAGCAAAGGGATATCATAACAGCCCCTGACCCACCGAAGAATCAGTCTTAGAATGTGTATCTAAGCAATAATGTTGTGTAATGGTGTGAACAGAACTCCAGGTAGCTGCCTTGTAAATAGCATCTAGAGAAATATTTGCAATGAAAGCTATAGTAGCTACTGTGCCTTGAGTAGAATGTGCTCTAGGCGTAAAAGGTAAAGCTCTCTGACAGAGTGACATATTCATATAAATTTAACGATCCATTTAGAGATTGCCAACCTGGAGACAGGATCCCCTTCTCTACCAGTGGCAATGGAGACAAAGAATTAATCTGTCTTCTGAAATGGTTTCGTTTTATTGAGGTAATACTTTACTGCTCTCCTAACATCTAGCATATGGAGCCTTCTTTCAGCTGAATTAGAAGGATTCTGAAAAAAATGATGGAAGTTCAATGGACTGGTTTACTTGGAGATTAATTTTGGCGCAAAGCATGGATGTGTGCGCAAAACCGCTTTGTCCTTATAAATGGCACGGTTCGAAATTCCCGGGCATTGGGCACTAAATGGCTCCTAGTTTGATTTGGCTCCTGGCAAGACCTCAGACTGAGGCTGCCATAAGCAGCAAATTAAGCCTGCTTCAAAAACCGATTCTGTAGTAATCGCCGGCTACCACCACTAGATGGGAGCAGAGCATAACAGGAGCTGCAATTTGTCAGGAAACTGGAAGTACATTCATCGATACATTTGTTTCCATGTTTGTAGTGCAGCATCGAATTAAGACAGGCCCATTTAAACTTCAAAAGATACATTACATTTCCTCAGTTTCACAGGAACATCTAATTTATCCATTGACGTTTGAATGGTATTAGCTTAATTCATGGAGTGCCAACATGTAAAACAAGCACTGGCAATGCCAACAGTTTGGGCTTTTGTGTAGGCATGGGAAAGCAGTTGCCAGGCACTGCCGTAGTGGTATTAACGGGCCATTGATGACAGCAGGTGCAAAATGGGGCGGGAAACAGTGCATCCAATTGCAGCGCCTGGAAAATACCTATACTTATACACAACACAAAACTGTTGGCTTTTCCAATGCTGGTTTTCAACACATCGAGTGGCTGATGCCAGACCCTGGTTAAGACACTTCTTACAAAAGTAGCCTGTTTAGAGCTCTAATTAAGTCATTAACACTCAGAAGACTTGTTTGAAAAAACCATAGCAGGCATTTGAGTGCAGAGTCTGATGCTAAGACTTGATTAAAGCGAGTTGAAAGAGTTCCCGTGAGGAGGTGTTTTGGGCAGGGAGAGGCAGGTACTGGGTGGGAATGGGCAATTAACCAAACACATACAAGCTGTGTATCCCCTCCTCATACAATTTCTCCCTATGTGTACTCTAATGCAATAGTTTTGTCTTACAGGTGTTGCAAGCAACACCTAATAGCCCAAACTAAAAATGTATTGTGTACTGCAGCATTCTCATGGGTCTACAGTAAAGGGAGCAAGGGCCATTTTATTTAGAAAAGGCTGCATCTGAGAGCCATCTTTTTATTTTTACGGTTTGAAAAAAAACCTTTACAAATAGATCAGATAAAAGAAATTTCACCAGACAATTAGAAATAAAACATTATACATTAATACATAAAAAAAGAATGTGAAATTTCATCCGACAATACAATTAGAACATTAAGACATGTAATTACAGCAATAATCTCTCAGACATAAACTAATTTAAATTCATACTCTTAGTAAATGCTGATATCGCAGGGCCTTCCCAAGTATTCTGGGAGTTTAGATATCTCCACAATAGGGTTTCATTATTCAGCATAGAATCTGAAACCTGAAATCTTCCCATGAATTTCATCCTACGATCAGTTAGGCCTTTGCAATATAAAAGCAAGTGCTTAATAGTTTCACCCGAAGCATTATAGAATCTACAGCCACTGTTTGAAGAGCATTCCCTTGTTAGGTGCAAATTCCAGCGGAATCTCATCAGTATAGACCAGTATTTTCAAGACGGAAACAAAGTGAACATGTAAGAGAGTGGTCCCCGTTTTTTGTGCTCATGGGCTAAGTGGTTCATCGATGGATAAGAATGGAACATTTCGGTCCTAATAATCCAATCGTGATCCATCAGTGTCCCCTTAACTTTAGTTGGATATGTTAACGTCCAAAGATAATTCAGATAATAGTGTTCTGCATTTTCTGGCGAAATCCGCCAGAAAGTGGGAGTGGAAAGAATAACTAGTTGGACTCCTAAGTGCCTGGCCCATAACTTCCAGGGGTCAGAGAACTGAACTTTGCAAATAATGCAAGCATACACCATTCAACTCGGGCTCTTTCCAAATCAAATCTGATGGCTGCCAAGGGAATCGCTTTGGGGACCTTCAGTACTTTACGCCAGAATCTGGCCTCAATAAGATCCAGTACTTTAAAAATGGAATTCCCATAAAGTTCCAGACCATAAGTAAGCTTTGGGACAATTTTACCCTCATAAAATTGAAGTACGGGTTTTAGAGAAAATCATCCATATTTACGATCAAGCTTGATAGCTTGGGTCTGCAACAAGATGGCTTTTTGGGGACAATATCTCCTTAAACTTTTTTAAACCCGGTTGGGTGCTGAAATGGAAACCCAAATAGGTGAGGGTAGAGCATGTTTTAATTGTTTTTTTAACAGACCATGAAGGACAGCACTTTTTTTCCCTTCCTTTAGTAAAAGCAAAAATCTTGGTTTTGCTGGGATTTATTGATAGCCCATTCTCTTTAGCATCATTTGAGAAAGTGTTCAATAATCTCTGGAGGCCAACCTTAGATTTATCAAAGAGTAAGAAATTGTCAGCGTATGCCATCCAGGATATTTTACACAGGCCTACTTTTGGAGTAATTAGACCAGCTTTCTCAAGCTGCTCAGCCGCGTCTGACATATACTGATAAAACAGCGAAGGGGCTAAAACACAACTCTCTCTCAGCCCAACATAGGAGCTAATTCTCTCAGATAGATCGCCCTCCCTGTTCAATCGGATCTGGACCACGGAGTTCTCATAAATGCTAATTGATTAATCGCAGGCAGCCATAAGGCAGACCCCAGTTAGCTAGTTTAGACCACAATCTATTCCGGTCCACCCGGTCGAAGGCTGCGGACTAATCTATTGAAGCCAAATAGGTACACCCGTCAGGCTCCGACCGTGTCAATTCTTGAAGGGTTTTCAGTATTAAGGATACTGCCAAATTGCAGGAATAGTACATTTACCCAATTTTGGGGATCAGCCCTAAAGCTGCCCTACACTTCTTCCATTTAGTTAGTAAATTGTGGATGCCTACTACATCCAATTCCACTGGCCAAGTATAATCAAATGTCTGAACGGGCAGTGTGAGTTCATC
Source organism: Ambystoma mexicanum (assembly GCF_040938575.1). Taxonomy (NCBI): domain Eukaryota; kingdom Metazoa; phylum Chordata; class Amphibia; order Caudata; family Ambystomatidae; genus Ambystoma; species Ambystoma mexicanum. The sequence continues at coordinate 794,549,339 of NC_090921.1, read as the reverse complement.
ACTGCTGTCACCAGGTGGGATAGCGTACATATCCTTAAAAAATGTAATCCACTGTTGTTCTGAGATTGCATTAACAAGTGCAGTGTTGATAAGAGGGTCCTGATTATTAACCACCAGAATGACCTCACATTGGAACAAACCAGAATCTGGAGCATGGCTTCAGCGTCTCTTTGCATCATGGAGGCTCACTTTGCACATTGAAAACCTCCATTTTCCACTCCAGCGTAGTCGCTAGCATCGTACATTGCAGTTCCCGATTCAGAATCGCAATGTTTGGATTGGACCATCGAATTGTGGTGCATGAAGTATTTGTTTTGAGATTAGACAACCAGGAGCGTTCCCAGGTATTCAGTATCACATTGAACTGAGCTTTTAAAATACTGTGGTCACTCCAGTAATTCCAAAACACAGAAAAACAGGCACAACAATTTGACAGGTAATCGTCCACGAACACATAATCCCGGGTGGAAGCACTATCTCCTCTAAACCATGTTTGCATATTACATATCTTTAAAAAATCAGTACAATTAGCCCCTAGAATGTTAAGGACCAAGTGGGAAGTAAATGTGATTTCTTGAGGTTGATGGAGAACCCCAATTCGTATAGCATGTGCATATGGGGCGACCCCACTCGTGCAAGCCAGTCGTCGAGGTATGGATAAAGGTAGTGGCCTTCCGCTCTGAGCAGGGCTGCCACCACATTAATTAACCTTGTGAAGACCCTCAGGGCCGAATTGAGGCCAAATGGGAGGACCTTGTTTTGTAAATGAAAGCCCATGATCCTGAAACGTAGGAAGGAACGATGGGGCTGCCAAATGGGGACATGCAGGTAAACATCCTTTAGATCCAGGGAGCACATCCAGTCTCCTGCACACAGTGTCTCCGCGATCAGCACTGTTGTAACCATCTTGAACTAGAGTTAAGGGAAAGGTTCATTGTTGAAAGGTCTAGGACAACTCGCAGGTCAGCCTGGTTCTTTTTCAGTATGGCAAAGATGCAGGAGTAGAAACCCATGCCGCGCTGTGAGGTAGGGACCTCCTCCACTGCCTGGCTCGCTATGAGTGAGTGGATCTCCACCAGAAGAGTTGCTGTCCCAATCTGTGGGGGAGGAGGGATGGAGGCCTGGGTAGGCAGACGGAAGTCCGAGGAAACCACAGAGAAACCATGGGTCTGCGAACATTGCACCCCAGGACTGAAAATGAAGGGCAAGCCTGCCCCCACCAGAGAATTGTGAATCTGGATGGCACCTTCACAGTTTCTTCCCTTCTGAGGCTGGGGACTGCGAGAACCCCTTATGTGACGATTGGTGCTCTTTCCGTCGGTGCTGGCTGGGTGACCTGTCTGGCTCCCTAGTACGGCGCTCCTGGAAGCCCCGGAAACCACCACTGTCCGAGGGTGGGTGACTCTGGCTAAAGCTCTTAGACAAAGGTTTAGTTAATATTGCCAGGGACTTCGCTGTTTGGGAGCAGTTTTTCTTCTTGTCAAGCTCCTCGTCTGTAGATGAATTGAACAAGTCCCCTCCCTCGAATGGCAGGTCGAGAATGCGCTCCTGCACATCAGGGTTAAACTTGGTTGCCTTAAGCCATGCGGTCCTCCTCATATCGGTGGCCACACATACAGCCCTACCTAAAGTGTCTATATGCGCCACTGTCGACTCCATGATGTCCTGGGCCACTATCTTCTGCTCTGCCAGACCTGCCCTGAATCTCTCCTGACTGTGTGCCGGAAGCATGGGAAGGAACTCTGCTATCTCGCTCCATAATTTTTGTATAGTAATCTCTTTCAGTTCTGTGTGCAGATGTTGAATATCATTAAGTGATTATAGTTTTCATAGAACCTTGAATTGGACATTCCATTTACTTTGGACTGTGATACTGTGTTTGGATCACTACTGGTTCACCTTGACACCCCTCTTAAGAGTCTAGCCTTCCCTCTACCCGCGTTAACACAAAAGAAGGAGGTATATCTCTTAATTGTCCCTGTTTTACCTTTATGATTGCGTTGTGTTTTGGTTTGTAGAAGTGTGAAGGCTGAGTGGGCCATTCTTACCCCTACTCATCCTTGTACTTCTGCGAAGCGGAATCCAATTCCTCACCGCCTATCAGAAGCCAAGCATGAAGGTGGGGTGCAGAACCCATCCCCTCAACTGTGAGGAGGGAAGATGAACATGCCCAGAAGCTTCTGGCCCCGCCCTCTTGGCCCAGCCAAGAGCAATCAAAATCAATGTGGACCTGAACAGTCGCAGTCTCCTGAAAATTAGCAGAATTACAGGGATCAGCAGGAACTCTGTGGGCTATGGTCACATTATAGAAAAAACCCTGTGACATTTGAAGCACATTTAAGACCAGTACCAATAGTGGGTAAAACTGACACAGAGGAGAACATTCTAGTGACATCACATGTTCCATTGGCTCTTGGAGTCCCAAGGAACCTGTTTAAAGAATTCCCTAAATGTTAGCGAAGAACCTCAGATTCATCCAAGAGCTCTAGACCATCAGATCGTGGTACAACCCGACTTGGGCAGATATGAACTAGGTCATGAGTGTAACTACACCACCAGAGGTAAGACAGAGACTCCGAGCCAAAGGGCAGAGATAGACAGGGGTAAACAAAATTAATTAGCACAAGCTCAAAACTGACTGTTGACAGCAATTCCCGAGATTTTCCCCCAGAAGGCCAATTGGGGCAAATAAGCAAAACAAGGAAGGATCAACAGCAGAAAATTAAGACCTTTTAAAACTACCGAACATTCAGGTATAGTCAAACCTGAAGATCCTGGCCAAGAAGAGGCAGCTAATGCATTAGTCATGGGACTTCAGCCCAAACGCCAAGCATAATTGAACATATTTCTCAAACCGCAGAATAAACCCTTATCAGAACTTCCTACGGTTGCAAACCATTCTGTATCTTCTCAAGAACAAAATAAATACTATAAAAAGTAAGCTTATGGCACTACAATTAAAGAACCTCCATGGATAGAGACCCCCAGCAGGAAAGGGGCTTACATCGGGAGAGTATAAGGAAGGGGCAAAGGTGCCCCACAGGAGAACCAGCCAGGCCAGCTAGTAGAATTCCAAGACCCATCAGCGTGCAACTATTGCAAACAAGTAGAATAAGGAGTGCCAATACAGACCACAGTACACCAATCCGCCTTTACTCCCAGGACAGGGTACTTTCCCAAATTCAAATGCTCCCAAGTTCACACGAAATAAAAAGCTCATATGCAGTCAGTGAAAGAGCGGTACTGAGGCATCCTAAGAGAAAAACTGGTTGTGAACCAGCTAATATATGTAGACCAGGACAGTGGAGAAACCATTTAATGTTTAATTGACGCAGGTCAGCGGTTCATTCTGATCATTTTCAATACATTCCTTTGTCCGCCAAGATTGTCAATGCTGTGGCCATTTCTAATACACCAGTACCACAACCTGTCAGAGAGCCTGTGCCCATCACTGATAAATATGCCTTTCTGTTAAGTCCATAAGCACCAGCCAAAAAACTAGGCAAGGACTTGCTTTGTAAATAGAATTTCCCAATGCACTGTACTCCGGACTTCTAGATGTTCTCAGTAGAAACACAGAAGGGGTGTTAGCCAGGTCGCAAATCACCCAGACAAGGATGGAGGACACTTTGGTTCCTAGATTTTGAACAACTACCAAGTACTGTCCCAGACACAGGGTAGTGTATATCGGAAATGCAGTGCCAAGGACAGGTCAAGGAGGTCGGAGTATGAAAATTGTCTCAGCTAAGCAGGAGCCAATAAGATCAGTTTGCACTGATATTGTCTGAAGCCATTTACCACCCAAGCCACCGGGATGGGGGGCAGTGGGGCATACAGGCACTTCCCTTGCCAGGGGAATGTGAAGGCATCTGAACCTCCTAGGCTCACCGGATGATGGAACTTGCCTGCAAAAGCCACGCACCTCTTGTTGGCATGGGTGTTGAAGAATCTACTTCTGGGTTGGCCCATCAACTGAAGATCCAGCGAACTTGAGATTCCTGGAATTTCCAATCGTGACAGGAACTAAGCCCCCTGCTAAGGGAATCCGCCATTGTGTTCTGAACACCCAGCACGTGGAAAGGAATCAGGAAGATGTGTTCCAGCACCACAACGCTTGGGCTTCCATTGACAGTGCAAGAGACCTTGTGTCCCCTTGCTTGCAGATATAAAACATTGTGGTGGTAGTATCCGTGTGGTCAGGAAGGATCCACATCATTATGAATGGCTCATGTTGCACACACCATATTAATGACTGGGAGTGCGTCAAACTGAGTTACGTTGTTGCAATTCCATATGTATCGAGTGAAGGTAATTGTGGATGAGATATGTTACTTTTAGTGTTACTTTTTGTTCAGAACACATACATATTAGCTTGCACGCAGACAGAAATATAAAATATTTTAATCCACCAAATATAAAAACATACATGCACATTACTATAAATACATGGGGAATTCATGAATCTCAATATAAGTGGTCTTTTCACAATGAATCACAACACTGTGGTTAGGGCTCTCTTGCAAAATGTACTTCGACTTCTAAACAGGTTTTCAGATGGCAGAAAAGCAGGTGAATGAGTGACTTCGGCCTTCGGTCAGCAGCTACAGAAATAGCCTTGAGTTTTTATGCTCTCATAAATCTTGTCGATAGTAGATATAATCTCCTGCTGTTTGAGAACGTGACCAAGGGAGTTTCATTATTTATTTAAGTCTGTAGTAAAGCACAGGGTAAGCTGGTGCCTAAAGATATTTAGGAGTTTCAATTGTGCAATAAAGTGGGAGCTTTGTAGATTGGAAAGTTTCAATGGAACAGTGACCTGGGAAATAAGATAGCATCACGAATTAAGAGAAATCATTCACCTAGCCGCCTCATATTGCAGAAAATGTATGCGTTTAGAAACCTCTGGGTATCAAGCGGTGTTTGGAGGATAGCTCACGGGCAACGTGCTCGCCTTGCAAGCAAGAGAACACAGAGCAACACAGGTTTGATCCCCGGGTCTGCTCTTAGAAACCTCTGGTTATTAAACGCGTTATAAATAACATATCATATCATATCATGCGAGCCATGTGCAAATCAAGAGTTAGGGTTTAAATAGCTTAGGTCAGTTATTACTAGTAATGAATTATGTTTTCAATACCAATGTTTAACGATGTGTTGTCTTGACCTACTACAGACGAATCATAAGATGTGTGTTATGAATATAATCTAAAGATAATTATTGTGATAAACCTGGTCAATGAAGAAAAAAAAAAAGGAATTGGGAAAATATGGGATTTCATGTTTGGGGGTGGATTGCAATAAAGTATCTTGGGAGTGTTTTAACTCTTAAAAAATGTATTAAATATGTGAAATGATGTGGTATTGTTCAGACTTGGGTCCCACAACACCATCTAACTGCTCCCCTGAACATTGTACAATAAACTTGCTTTATGTACAACCGTGTGCTCACTTAAGTGGTGGGCCTGTTTGGGTTAAGGCGATTGAAGGCTCATCTGCACATTCTTGAAGACCTGGACTACCTGACCTCTGAATTGAGGAAGGAATGTGTTTTACCTCATCCAAATGAATACTGGCTCCAACGTTATGTGGAATGTGATGGGTGGAATAGTGAGAGGGATTCTACATGGAGCAGTTGAGAAGAAGACCAGAGGTGATACATTGAGCAGGGGCTTTGTGAAGATACTTATTAAAAAGCCATTTGAGCAAACCTCAGTGGTAGGAAGCCCTTCTGTACTATCAATGAAAGACTTCAGGGCCCAAAACACCATGGGCTATTCAAGAAGATTGATATGAATAGTCTTCTCCTCATGCGTCCATAGACTCCCTAGCATGTAAATCCCCTGTGTGCATGCCCCTGCCCTCTAGGGAGGCATCTGTCGCAATAGTGACTTGATGTGGGGAGAGGCAGAATGGCAAACCCTGGACTAGGTGAGCACGACCGGACCACCAGCATAGAGCATCCTTGAATTGCCTCGTCAAAGAGATCTCGTACTCCCAGGAACCCGAGGCTGCCACCAGCATGCATCGAGGAACTCCTGGAGTGGCCATATGCGAAGCTGGCAAAGTTGAAGCTGATGAATGTGTGAGGACATTAACCCTAAACAGGCCCTCAGGAGGTGGACGGAGGCTGTCGACATTCGGGCAAGTAACCAGACCTTGGCAAGAAGGACTCGCACCCTCTCCTCTGAGGGAGTAGCAATGAATGAATGTGTGTCCAGTTGAGCCTTCAAAGACAGGATTTTTTAATGTTTACAGAGAATCCTACAATCTGTCCTTGGATGGTGTTTTTGGTATAGCGAGCCGGCAGGAGAAAGGACTCTGCCCGCAACAACCTCTGGGCTGACCGAAACCCAAAGGGCAACATTCTGAATTGGAAGTGGTGACTTGCCACCGTGAAGCATAGGTGGCGGCAATGTGTTTGATGAATAGGGATGAGAAAATATGCATCATCTAAATCCAGGGATGCCAGAAAATCCCCTTTTTGTAGCGGAGACGAGACGTCCTGTAGAGTCACCATCCTGACTCTAGAGTCAGAGTCGCTCGAGGTCCGAGGCCACAGGGATAGCTCTTCATCTAAATGCTTGGACAGTAACATTTTGCCGGCAGGGATTGAAGTAACAGGGCTTAATACAGGTTTAATGACTACAGCTAGACATTTTGGCCAGGCTTCACTGGTTGGGGCAAAATGCGCTGGAGATGCGAATTCTGTCCTGCACCCTTGTAAAGTGATTGGGGAACCAATTAAACCCTGTGCTGAAGATTCCTGCTTCCCAAGCCATGTTGATCCTGAGGAGTTACTGGACTACACAGACTAAATTTTTGTGTCAGATGTCTCCATTTTAGCAACAGTGCTCTATTGTGAATCAGCTAAAAGTGTGTGCCTTTGGCCAGCCGAGGACCCGTGCAGATGGCTCCGAGGTAGGCTCTGTAACCCCTTTCCCAATATGGCACTTATCACGCCGCAAATGTAACCGTTTTCGGCCGAAAAAAGAGACTGATGTGGTGGAACACATGAGGCACTGCCAGGAAAGAAGGGAAGCGACGGGGAGGCATCGTAAGCTAGATTGAGGCATTTAAGCTAGACGTTCGGATCCTCCCGCCAAGATGGTGGCCCGACACTGAAAAACGACAGGCGCCCGATGGCAGATGGTCCCGTTTCGCCCTGCATACAGAGGCCAACGATCCTCATCCCTAAACGAGACGGAAGACTCCGAGCCCCATTAATCAGGAGTGAATGCAAAGTCGCAGCCGTGTTACATGATCGACAAGGCGCCGCAGAGAGCAGCTCTGGACCCTAAGGGCGGCAAGTAGCACAACTCAGCGAACGAGCACGTATGCCCGCCTACAGGAGACCCAGTGCAGCTAGTCAACAGAACTCCCCCTGCGGTGCATGCGGACCAGAAAGCGGCCAGCAGAACCACCAGGCTCCTTATGGAGGAGCAGTGACAAAACCGGAGGACAGCAGGTGCTGGGAACAGAGGTAGCAGGAGCTCAAGGTAACTGACGGACCCGCCCGAGCTACGACCGGAGCCGTCCTGTGACCCGCACTGGATGTGTGAGGTGAGAAGGGGATCGGAGGCTCTCGCAGGCAGCAGCGGGGAGGCAGTGCAGCGGAGGGGCCACCACGAAACAACGCGTGTCAATCTGGTGCATACCAACCCTCCCGTGCACCTCACTAAATCACCAGAGCGGGAGTCGTGACTCCAGTACACCCCAACCAGACATAAGCTTTGCCGGCCGAGGGAGGGACCGGCATCAGCGTCTGGCAACTTGAGGAAGACACGGGCGGCAGGAGGGAGAAGCCCGGAGCAAGATGCGAGGCAAGCAAAAGGAGGTACAAACTAAGACACTGCACGCCGCTGGAGCACATTACAGGGGGAATTCACACGCATCATAACTGCATCTGACACCCATTAAAGACGCCATGGTTCTACTACAGAGCAACATATCCTGCTCACACTACTGAGGGTGTGCCTTTGCGCAAGCTACCCCGCAGCCATGGAGTTGATGACCCTGCAACCCAGCAGGAGAGGTGAGCCCAACATGGGCAGAGCTTACTCAATGAGCTGCCCACAAGCGTAACTCACTCAACAGAGCAATTTGAAACGCCCGAAGAAAAGCAGGAGGGACAGACTCAAGGAGCCCTATACCCAAGGAGGTTTCAAGACTACTGGCAGGATCCACAACCTATATAAAGCCCCATAGTAAGGAGGTGCAAAGAACTACCTGGGCAATACAGCATATTTTACAAACACATTAGTAGCAAGCCCAGCCCAGCGTGTTCCTGTCCTCCCCTCCTCCCACTCAAATATGTCCAAACAATCTACTAAATCGAAGGGAAGAGCATCAGGGGCCATCAAAATGATGATGCAGGCGGCAGAGACACAAAAACGGGGCCAGATTCAGGCCACCGCCCAGGTACACCTCTTCCCAACGAAAGATCTGGTTGACACAACGGACCCGCCAATCTGGAAATCTGACCTCCTGGCACTGCTTCAAGAACTGAAAAAAGACATGAAAGAAAGAGCCGCGGACTTGGCTAAATCTATAGCCGATCTCAACAAGGGGGTCATGGCAGCTGAACGAAGAACAGACGAGGTGGAAACCACAATGGCCGAACAGGGGAAGGAACAAGAAGAATTAACCAAAAGAGTGCAAGAGCTTGAACAGCAAATGGAACGGGTTCAAAATAGGCAGGAAGATGCCGAAAATAGGTCCAAAAGGAATAACATTCGGATCCGAGGGGTCCCAAAATCTGTGACAGACCCTGAACTACAACAATATCTAACAGACCTATTCCAACACATCCTAAGTACTGGAGATGATAAATACATAGTTCTAGACCGTACACACAGGGTCTACTCGACGTACCAACTTAACAAAAACTTAACTCCGGATGTCCTTACAAGGGTACACCTATTTCAGTTTTGATTGATTGATTGATTATTGGTATAGCACCTATACACAATGTGTTTCAAAGTGCTTCAAGGAGTGAGGGAAACAAGGGAGAAACAGTTACATTCTTACAGGTCCTTGAAACAAATAAGAATGTGAGAAAACTATCATATCATAGCAGATAGTACAAGTGCATGGAACATTAAGGGAGAGGCGAGGAAGAAAAAAAAAGGAGACAAAACTAGCAGTAGCATTACTATGCCCGACGACAATTGTTGCAGTGCAAGAGTGACAAGAGGAGGGGAGAAGGGGAGGGGGGAGAAAGGGAAAGGAGAGGTAACAGAACAAATGACTATCTTAAGGGTCAGCGACTGACCAAGGTAATGCTAGGGAGGAGAAGACAAAGGGGAAACAGGGGAGGGGGGCAGACAAGCTTTTATCAGAGGTAGAAAAGAAGACATCATGCGCGCCGCAAGGAAGAAAGAACCCATCCACTTCAGATCTGCAACTATTCAAATATACCAGGACCTGGCGCAGGGAACCCTTCTCAAGAGAAAGCTGCTGAGGGTGGTGACAAACTGGCTGCAGGCTGAAGGGGTTTGCTACCATTGGGCATATCCTACTGGACTTCGTTTTGAATGGGAGGGTCAACGTTACACAATCACCAAAGAGGAAGAAATGGAAAGCCTTATGGGGGACAAAGAGGACAGTCGAGATGCCGGTGTGAATGGCTCCCCACCCAGAGATAAAAAGAGAATGGACTCACCTGAAAAGGAACAATGGAAGCCCGCATGCCCCCGCCCAAGGGGCCGCAATAAAGATATCAATGCCATAGACCCTACATGAATGTTTGAGGTCAAGCCCCAAGAGTCGCACCTAAAATACCAGATGCGGAGCTTCAACCTACGATAGGCACCGACAAAATGGGCGTAAATACAAAACGGAGGACAAAGATGGAGCCCGAGAAAGACAAGTCAAAGACCGAAAACATATAGGAACCAAAACGGGGGGCGGGGGGGTCCAGACCCCAGTTTCCCAGGGAAGTTTATACCTGGTGACTTGTTGTGGTAAATCCACCAAGGGTGTTTGTAAAGTAAGTTGAAGTTCGAGGGTTAAGGGGTTTAAGGGAAAAGTTTACGTTTAAGGATGACGTTGATGCATGATATACAAAGAACACTCGCAAAAATTGAGAGATCCCTGGATCTTAAGAGAAGCAGGAGTGCAGGACATGAAAATGGCTGAATTAACATTTGTTACACTAAATGTCCAGGGGCTCAACTCCCCAATTAAGCGCAAATCTATGCTAGCTAGACTGGGAGATATGCAGGCCTCAGTGATTTGGATGCAGGAGACACATCTACTCAAGGAGACGAACACAGACTGCACTAGTGGAACGAAAAAACGAGGGGTGGGCATCCTGATAGCCAAAGGGATCATCTTTGAAAAGCAATTTGTGAAGAAGGACCCTGAAGGCCGCTACCTGTTGGTGGGAGGGAAACTGATGGGGCAACAAGTAACGTTGGTATCAATCTATGCCCCCAATGAAGGACAAGATCGCTTCTTGATGGAGGTGCTCCCGATCTTTGTGCAAAGGGGAGGGGACAGATATTAATGGGGGGAGATTTTAACGGGATGATGGACACTGAGATGGACAAAACTCTCCCAGCCTCCTCCAATGATCACACGTTCAGACAGGCCTTAGCTAAGTTCCTCAGAGAATGACACCTGATTGAAACATAGCTCTTCTTTAATCCACAAGAAAAGGCTTACACTCATTACTCCACGGTACATAGAGGCCACTCCCGGATTGACATGGTGCTGATCTCGGACTCACTGATCCCACAAGTCACGGGATTAGAGATTGGAGAGAGGTGCCTGTCGGACCATGCCCCAGACCTCTTAAAGTTGGAACCCCTGAGCCCACAATATCGGGCCCTGCAAACCATGGTGCCTAAATGAAATAATTCTGAAAGACTTAGCCCTCAGATCAGACATTGAACGAACCCTGAAGAATTATTTCCAGGAAAATGTCACCCCTGGGATTCATTGGGATACTATATGGGACGCAAGCAAAGCCGTAGTAAGAGGGGAATTTATAGCACACACAAAACTACATCAAAAGAAAAGAAAGGGTTAGGCGAGATATGGAGACTCAAGTGGCAGATGCCGAAGCAGAGTACAAAAATAAAGGCTCGCAGAGAGCATGGAGGGCATTGAAAAAAGTTAGAGCAGCCTTAGAAACCCACCTGGCGGACGAAGCTGCGCTTCTCCTAGTACGAACCAAACAATTTTACAACACTAAAGGGGATAAAGCAAACAGATTCCTCGAAGCTAAATAGAAGCAGCGAAGAAACCGGAACCGCATAATCCAACTCCGAAACGTAGAAGGGGACCTAATATGGGGAGAAAAAGCAGTAGAGGAAGTGATCCACTCTTACTACACTAAAAACTTAAAAAGGGAGGACCTGGTGAGAGAAAAACAAACCGTATTCCTTAACCAAATGACCCTGCCACAAATCAGCGATTCAGACAGACAAATGTTAGAAGCCCCCATAACAGAAGAAGGGGTGGGAGAAGTAATAAAAGCACTGAAAACGAACAAAACCCCTGGCCCAGATGGGCTTAGTAACGCATATTATAAAACGTTCAGAACCACCCTGATAGGCCCCCTAACGAAACTGTTTAACTCCATCCGCGACACCGGTAGGATCTCTGGAGATATGAGCCAGGCGACCACAATATTACTACGAAAACCGGACAGAGACCCCAATGAATGCGCGAGTTACCGCCCCATTTCGTTATTAAACGGAGATGCAAAAATCTACTCGACAGTCCTGGCCCATAGACTAGCGGAGGTACTGCCCGGGATAATCCACCCCGACCAAGCTGGCTTCATACAGGGGCGAAACACACACGATAATATCCGCAGAGCCATAAATACAATCGATTGGGGTCATAGAACAGGACAGCGATTCTCATTTTTGCCTCCCGAGCATTCGACAGCCTACATTGGGGGTACCCGTTAGGCAGAAACCTGTGCAGTTCCCTCTGGGACCACTGCAAAGATTTAAGACTACAGGCAGTAAACCCACTTGGTAGCAGTCTGTACCACACAGATTCACATGGTAGCTGTGGCTGAGCAGTCAGACTTCCCTCAAGAAGAGTTAGGCAGTATACAGAGTATTCACAATAGGTCAAAAGAACACAGTAGAACAAGTAAACACTGACCAGAGCTTGGTGTAAAAGAGATATAATTATTTATTTAAAACCACATCTAGGAAAACACACAGGCACTAATATTAAGCAGTTCAAAAACTTGGTCACTAAAAGATATACACTCCCTTAAAAGAAAATTAGACAATTCTTAAGTAAAGCCCCACTTATTTTCAGACAGCGGTGAGCGCTTAACGCAGATTGCACTCTAATAATTTGTTTTAAAAAGGGAGAGAAAAGCAGAGTATAATTTGAAACCGATCCCAACACTTTCACAAGAACACAACAAGAGAGGAAGTCAAAGTAAAACCGTGAAGTTAGAGTTCAGAAGGCCGGATCCACTTTAAGAGGATCAGAACGAAATGTGTCCAAGGTCACACGGTTGAAGTGCACAAAAGTCTTGAAAAGGTTCAGAAAGAGTTGGACCAAAGAAAGGGACCAGTTAGATGGTCGGCGGCCAGCCCAGTCCAGAAGGTTAAGGGATTATTATTACCTTGTAGCAATCTTTAGAAAGGGAGGCCTGGCGGACACGGTACCTTAAAGTGGTGAGAATACTCCAGCGGGGACAGTTGTTCCTGGCAGCGGATGCAAGTCGGTGCTTCGTCCGGGGGAAGAGAGGATCTCGTCAGGGAGGAAGACAGGAGTCCGTTGCACTGCCAGGGAAGAAACCAGCCCCGGAGTTCTCAGGTAAAAGGAGCGGCCCTTTTATTCGCGGTCCAGTGGTAAGTGGCTATCCGGTTGCCGGGGTGCTTGGCACGGGCAATTCGACCACAAGACGTCCTGGGATGCGAGGAAAAGAAGGTAAACTGGTTGTGCCCACCAGTCAGGCTGTCGTCGGGAAGTGGTGAGTCGGTTCCGCAGGGCTCCACCGGTGGTGTCGTCGTGGTAGGTCGGCTCAGCTTCTCCCTCGTCGGATTCTCAGGTCCTGTGGCGACTTCTCAAGTTCCAGTCTCCAAAGCCCTGCTTTTATGCAGCACACCCCCATTCACTCAGCCTAGCTGTCAATCAAACATGCTAAGTGGTGAGCCGGCCGGCTCACCACTTGGGCCAATCCCACAAGAGTGCGACTTGAGTTACCAAGGTAACTCAGTCCAGGGTGCCTAAACCCACTCCCACACCCCCTGTGGTACCCAGACAGAGTGGCACCACTTTTGGAGGCTTCTGTGGAGAAGCCCGCCAAAAGTGGAACAAAGGGCTCGACTTGGGTTGGAGTCACAGAAGAGAACACAAACGCCATTTTAGAATCGAGTCCTGGCAAAAAAAACCAACCGGCGAATTAATATTAAATAAATAAACCGGCGGTATGTTTGAGGCTATGAGAATTAAATAATTAAAGTTGGTAGCCTCGAACAATGGGAAAATCCCATAGGGATATATTCGCGGTCGAATATAAAAAGTAGTATCCACTGCCACCAGCCAAAACTCGATCAGGGGGGACGGAGACGTGCCCCCTCGACTAACAGACCCCGGGGCAATCGAATTGCCCCCACCAGTACGTCCACAATATGATGGTTTGTACCGGTTTCTGTTAATAATTTGGGACTAGTAAAGCCAATGGTGACTTTACAAGCCCTGGGAGACAGTAGTCAGTCCCATGGTATGGAGTCTATGGTGGGGTGTCAATATGACACCCCTGTGTCAATGCACAGAGGGTGCTGTGTAACACACATAGTAAAAACACATGAGGCCCTATGGAGTAAAGGACCCAATAGCCCATAAAACACAAACAGTCAAAGGAACACCATAAATCATGTCCAAGAGTGGGAGAAAGAGTCTCACTCTGGGCAGGAGAAAAAAACAAACGCCAGAAATCCAGCAAAGCTGCTGGGGGACTCACTAGGTTAGGAAATTCAGCCTAAAGAGAGAATTCTCCCTAACAGTACCTAGAGATGACTCTGGAAAAGTTCGGGTGTAGCCCGATTTTCATACGCATGGTAATGGCCAATTTTGAACATCCATCCACACGACTAATGGTTAATGGACGGATCACGGATAGTATCCTTATTCTGAAGGGCACAAGACAAGGGTGCCCGCTGTCACCTTTAATATTCACCATGGCCATGGAGCCACTAGCACAAAAGACCCGCGACGACCCAGAGATCCAAGGAGTAGAAGCGGGCGCTGGAGGTCCTAAAAAAATAGCTCTTTACGCGGATGACATCCTCATGTTCCTCAAAGACACAACACACTCGCTACCAAAAACATTAGACCTATTAACGGAGTTTGCGAAGGTTTCCGGATTCCATATTAATTATAGCAAATCCTGCGCACTTCTTACACTTCAGGCTTCCTCGTGGGCCTCCTTGCAGGGTACGACTTCTTTACAAGCTCCTCTATGGATCAGATACAGGCTACCATGGCATCTGTACAAACTTCGACGGACTCCGGGTCAGCTGACTCTTGTACGTGGAGGACATACGGCAAGACACGCCCCTCCTACGACTATAAAACCACCGTCTTCCAAGGAGCTTGTTGCTGCTAATTAGCGTTATCAGCTACTCGCGGTTTCGTTCGTTTCCTCTTCGTGTCTTCCTACACACGATTCCTCATCTGAACTCCTGGTGTTGACCTTTTGCCTGACTACTGGATTGCCTCGTCTCCTCCCTTATTCCTGTCGTGCTCGTCTGGTTGTTTTGACTCGGAACGTTACTGGATCCGGCTCCCTTCTGCAGCACTTCATTCCTGGTTGCCGCCTCTGCACTCGGAACCAATTACTGTCTACTATCCGGATCTCATCTACAGCTACTCGGGATACATGTGTGCTCAGGTACAGACTTAATTGGCTATCCCCATTTCCACAACTGTTTATCTCCACAACTTGTCTGGATATTAGTCTTCTGTTGGATTCTGGGAAATTGAGTGACTTTCATGTGAGATTGCCCTCAAGTGCATATAAACGCTCTCCTGAAAACTGCACCAACCCGGCACTAGTGCGACCCTCGTGCCGTCCGGGGCTACTTCCCTATACTAACATCCCTGTTTGTTATTTTCTCCTGTCGTTGTCTTCTGTTCCAGGATCCCTTTCCTCATTATATCCTTACTCAGGTTAGTTGTTATCAATTCTATATATATAGTTGGGACCGATATTGAATTAGACCATTTCCACTCATTTTTTGTGTTATTCCTTGTAGATCCACCCTGGGGAAGTTCCACTCCAATATCTATCTAGGTAATTGTCAAATTTATTCAACTGTTCTAAACACTTGCATTTACCTCAACTCCGTCTAATATCTTTGTATTCCTTTGCAGCATTGGTATTGGCGGTGTGTGTTCTCCCCGCTCTTTTATTCAATTGACACCTCTGTCTGTCCCAACTGAAACAGCAGAGAGGTACATTGTGGAAAAGAGCCCCTCTTTGGGGAAGCCTGAGTCTTGTACTCAGGGGAGCTGGGATGGAAGGGTGAATATCGATTCTTGTACCTCCATCATCTCCAAGGTCACTTCTCTGCATCTTCGGCCTATTTCGGAGTGGTGAGTAACAGCACTCAATATTACTGAGAGCAGAGCTGGTGACAGAATGGGCGGACAGGTACCCGCTGAAGTGGGAACAAAGAGCAGTGAAATACTTAGGAATACAAATAACCTCCAAATACGAGAAACTATATGGGGCTAACATCCCGGAATTGCTGAAAGAGCTAGCAAGGGATCTAAAGCACTGGGAGGTGCATGAACTGTCAATGTCTGGCAAAAGTAATGGCTGTAAAGATGACCCTGCTACCTAGGTTCCACTATGTAGTAAGAGCCCTACCAATACGCATCCCAACCCCAGCAATCCAAAAACTACAAAGGGAGATGACATTTATTTGGAAAAAGAAAAAACCAAGAGTCCCAAAAAAGGTCCTGTTCAGACCCCAATTGCTGGGAGGGCTGGGAGTTCCCGAAATCCGCAGATGCTTATGGGCAGCACAGTTAGCCCCAATACTACAGTGGTCACCCAGAAATAACCAAACGAGTTGGACGGCCCTTGAAAAGGAAGCAACTAGAGCCCCCCTGGATAACCTCCCTTTCCTTCCCGAACGACACAGAAATAAAGAGGGTGTGTTACTTGAATCCACCAAGGCCTCCTTATGGTATTGGGGCAAGGCGTTACGAAGTAGAGGGGTGAGGATTGGAGGGGGACCCCTGACACCAGTTGCCCATAACCCGGACTTCACCCCTGGAATGCGGTCTGACTTCTGGGTACAATGAGGTGGGAATGAGAATGCGCTGGTAATGGGAGACCTTTACGAAGAAGGTACACCCCTAACCTTTGAGAGATGCAAAGCTAAGTTTAATATACCTGAGACTGAGAGGTTCCATTATGTCCAATTAAGGCATTGGATCTCTAACAGGATGGTTGAGAAGAGGCAACCCGAGTACCGGTGGGACTAGAACTCACGATAAAAGAGGGCCAGCCCAAGAAAGGGGTGTCGAAACTGGATAGCTCAATGGGAGCAGTATACCCTGAAGAATCACTCCTCTATATGCAGCGGACGGAGCCGGATATGGGGAAACCAATCTCTAGCGAAACCTGGAGCCAAATCTGGCAAAGAGCCGCTAAAAGCTCCAAATGCACCTCCACTAAAGAAGCAGCATACAAAATGTGCTTAAGATGGTACATGACGCCTGTACGCATGCATTCCATTAACCCAGACTACCCCAGGTCCTGCTGGAGAGGTTGCGGACAACCAGGTGATTTAATACACATGTGGTGGTCTTGCCCGCTTGCCAAAACATACTGGAAGGAAATCCTAAATCACATCAAGGAGATAACTGGGACACAATTACCATTCGACCCGATGGTGGTCCTACTGGGAGAGGCGGTGGAGGGATGCTACGCTAAATCTAGACCAAAAGCCCATCTCATTACCCATATGCTAAGTGCTGCTAGAATAACCCTGGTTCATACTTGAAAGAATAAACAAGGATCGATAGTGGCCACGTGGTGGGTGAGACTATGGGGGTAATGGCCATGGAAAAGACTACCGCTTTATCCCACGGCTCCTATACAAAATAGTTGAACACCTGGATGCCACTACACAAATTTACCAATGATGGAGAACAAATGTACTTTAAGCCGAGACTATTGCGCAGCATTTCTGTTATTTAAAATACACACTCTGAACTGGAAGAATGTGCGACCCAGGAGACTCAAATTGTTGAAATATGCTACACCGTAAACAATGTTGGGGATGTTAGGGGGCTGGGGGGAGGGAATATCATGAATGTTTGTATCTATTCTTTGAAAACCCAAAATAAATAAAGTTGTTAAAAAAAAAAAGTGTGCCTTTTTCTGGGCACACAGTCACAACAAGTTGATACTGTGAATGCGGTCAGCCCTGGGAACATGTTGGAGGAGGTGCATTTATACAAACCTCGCTCTAAAATAACCTCTGTCCCGTTGTGCCAGGGGGAAGGTGGGGTGATCGACATGCAGGTATCTCCAAATCAACTGGAGGCACAATTATTCTTGAATCAACCGGGTCCATATTCCGATCGCAGTTCATCTCCCTTGAGCTACGAGTTGTCTACCCAGAATCTTGGTGTGCGGGCTTTGACTTCTGATCGTATTTGTGAGGCTCAATTGCCTCAGGAAGACCTGCAAATGGACACCTTTTCCTTTACGGTTTTGTCCAGGATACTTGACACTATGGATGGAGGGCATGAATGTAATATGCAAGGTTCACTCCATAGTTAAAGACTTGTCAGCTAAAATGAACTTTATTGAGGGATTTATAATGGCATCTGATTTTTCGAGATTGAAGATTGGTGATAATCAGGCTGATGTGATTCCACCAAGGTTAATTTAGTTTCCTCTGCATCGCAAACATGTTTTGTTCAATCATATTCTGTCACTTGTCCCTCGAATTAGCGGTTAAAGGTGGGTGAGCACCAAGGTCCAGTTGGGGCGATTATTACATTGTCCGATGTGGTGAATGCCCTGACTTGCTCCGCTGCAAAATCATTAGTAGAGTCGACTAGTGTGCCCCAAGGGGTGGGTGTCTCCTGTGTGTGAGACAGCTGGGGTACTTTCATCCCTTCAAGAACAGGGGCCTAAAAAGAGTCCAGAAATGGTAAAAGTTAAAACCTGCAGTTGGGGCAAAGTAACAAAGGTTCTTCAAAATGTTTGCGATCTGTTAAAGCAGAGAGAAGAATTTTCACATTTATTTGTACTCTGCAACACTTCTGTTGACGCAATCCTAATTCCCGCCAAGTCAAAGGTTACTTTGCTCGGTAAGGAGGGAGGATATAAAGCTCAGACTCTGGTGCAGCAACTTAAGGGGAACCGAGGGTTAAAGCCTAATATTAAGGGTAATGCCTTAATAACAGCATACTTAAAGCTCCAAATTAAAGCAGAATGTGTAGACTTAGTGGATATGTCTTTACTGTCCGCTTATTCAGTTAGTTCTGAAGAGTAAGGGGCTGAGGTAACTCATCTTGCTGGTCAGGAACTCTCAGTATCCAATCTGTTGCCCGCAAGAGGGCAGGAGAGGGTGTTGTGTCTTCCCCCTTTAGCTGCCTCTATTCATCCCCTTACAGCAGCGCAGCCGGTAGCATCCAGTGTCATTCCAGCAGGGCAGATCCTTCAGACGGCAATGGAAGTGTCTCCCAAGTTTTATACTATGGAAGATAGGCAGAGGTAAGCCATGAATCAGGCTTTGCCTAAGGGCCTGACAATCCATTACTCATTTGCCCCCCAAAAACCCATACATGGCCCCGGTTTTTAAGTTACCTCATAAGGGGGTAGTGGCAACTGGTAAGACAGCAGTAAATCTGTTGGGTGTTCTGTGCAATCTGGGGGTGACATATTACATACACCTGAAGCATACTTTTAAGGTGAATGGAATGTACCCGCTTAATTGTCAATATAGTCTGGCTTTATTTAAAGAAATTGTAAGTTTGCAAGCAATTACATCAAAGGATATTGCCAGGATATTTTCTACTGACTTTAGAAGGACTGATGTGGTAAAAGTAGGATTCTACTCACAGTTGATTAAAAACCTGGTTCTGGCTGAATCAGCTCGCTTGCATTAGTTGGGCTATTTGCTCTCTGAAGATGCTGTGTGTACTGCCATGGCCATATGTAGGGATGGAGATGACAGACCTGTATCTATCCTAAGTGAGCTGCTGATGATGATTAACTTGAATTTATCGAGTGTGAAGGATGTTGGCCCCACTCTGCTCAACAGGCTGGTAGTAGCACACGATTGGTCCCATATAATTAATTCCCTCCACGAGCAAAACGTCTTAAAGGGTCCCCAGTGAAGTAAAAGTAGGGACCCTTGGGAGTTGGCAGAATTAATCTGTCTCCAAGAGTCATTTATGTTGGACACCACAGTAGTGGACAGTTTTACCGTCATCCATGAGCCCTCGCATAAAGGGCAACAAGGCAGGCTGGTTGGGGGTCTAAATCTGTGCCTGGCGGACATGTCTGGGCAAAAATGTCGAAAATGTGCTTTTGGGATATTCTGACATTCTGGGAATTAAATAAACATGGTGGGACTCTAGTTTGTATACCTGAAGGAGAGTTACTTTCCTGAATGTCTATTATAATCCTGCCACGACTGTTTTGGCAGATTTTCTTTATGCTATTACTAAGGCAATTGAGCCCTATAGTGTGACTAATAATGTTGGGGTGATCATCTTGGGTGATTTGAATTTAGAATGTTTAGAGGCTCAGTGGTATGAATTGGGACATGGTAGACAATATTCACAGTCTGCAAGGGATAGAGGGATCTTGATTTGTTCTTTTTTTGACACTTGTGATCGGTTTCCCATTAATGGGAGTGTTCAGGGGCACATGCCGCCAAGTTTCACCTGGTCCAATGGTGGACAAAGATCCCCCTTGGATTATATTTTTTTCATTAGGCAATTTGATCACTAGTTTTTTCTCTTTGGAAGTGACATAACTCTGCTAGTGATCACTCGCAGTTGGTGACAGTCTTAGGAGGGTTTAATAAAGTAGCCTCAATGCCGGTAGTACTGGGCAACATCGAAGTTCGACCCCGAGACCAGGCTGTATTGTAGCGCCCTAGGGTTGTGTTGAGATTTAATGCGCAAATAAAGGCCTGGTAGATGCCGCTTTCTTTGACTCATCTCCCAATGATTTTACTCATACATTCGATGAACTGGTCACCTTAAAAAAAGAAAAAACTTAGAAGCAACATTAGAAAGGTTAAAAAGAGGGGGGCTTTGGCAACCACAAACAGAAGTAAATGAAAACAAGTTTACCGAAATTGGATTAAAAGTTATAGACATCTGTTATTTAAAAAAGATGCCAAAGCCATGCTTTCAGCACTTGGCTCCAACGATCTGTCCTACTTTTGGAGACTAATTAGAGGTAATGGTATTCAATTATCTCTACAAGTGCATCCAATAGCAGGGTATCAATGGGAGAGATACTTGGTAATATTGTATTCTGCTCTTTCCCGGTTTGAAGATATGAATGGGGCTGAGGGGTCTGGTGCGTATGGCTTTCGCGATTGGGACATCTTGGATATTGATATTGAGGGCATTTTCATGGCAATAAAGAGGGCAAAGACTTTGAATGCGCCAGGCCCCAATGGGTTTACAAATATGACATTAAAAATGGCTCCTTATCTCTGTGCGCAGGTGCTACTACAGTTGTTTTGAAATATTTTGAGAAGCCATTTCTTTCCTCCGACTTGGAAGGAGGCAATTGTGGTGGTGATTTGCAAGAATGGAGACAGAGCGGATCCCGCAAATTACTGCCCCATCTCACTCTTGGATGCTCCATATAAGATTTTCTCTAGATGTGTGTGACAAGCTTTGGAAACTTGGGCGGTGGGTGCCTGTAAGTTCTATCTTAGCGTAGTCTTCATTTGGCCTTTTTAGACATCTCTAAGGCCTATGATTGTGTAGTCCTGGCACGCCTATGGAAGATGCTAAGAAAGTGGGGTTGCCCTGAAGCATTGGTTGACATTTTGGAACAGCCCCATTCGGACATAAGCGGTTTAACTTTGGCCACTGGATAAAAAACATGGGTGCTTTTCACTCTTACCTGCCTTGAAATTGTAGATTCAAGTGTTGGTTCCTAGAATGGTCTATGGGGTTGAGGTTCGAGAGGACGGTTTGCTCTGGTCTAAGACTGAGTCCTTCCATTTGGAAACGTGTTCTGTCACTGCCCAGGAGCATGGCGCCTATACGACATATCTTGGGTATGGTATCTCTGGATGCTATTGTGTTGTGGCGTAGAGTACAGCTGCTGCGAAGTATCTTACTTCCCCTCGTTAACACTTTATTTGATCAATTGAATGTTATCCTCAGGAAGACTGGATCTTTGAATTTATGGGTGAATGTTTCCATAATTCTTGAAAATAATGCTCTAGCGAGGGCGGATTAGAGGTTATTCTTGATAAGGTCAAGCAGAAATTGTTCGAAAATGACTGGATAGCGAACAGACAACTGTTGGCCTTATATAAGATTTTTTTGGAGCATTTTTGAATGGGCAGAAAACCCTACAATTCACTGCAGCATTGTATGGTCAGATATCCTAAGCAATTGAGATATTTTTGGGTGCGGCTTAAATTGAACTTTTTGCCTACAAATGATGTAGTGGCGGGTCATTTGAAACTTCCAATTGCTGAGGATATCTGTTGTTTATGTATGACAACTAGGGAAACGATAAAACATCTAAATGTCAAATGCACTGCACTTTGAGTTGCATGAGGCGACTTTTGAGTTATACTTAGACCATTGTTCTCATGGGATATTCTTTGGTCGCAGCTATTATCAGTACCCAGTGATCAACTTGTGGTTGCAGCTATGAATTTTTGTTCAACAATTTTTAGTGAAGATAGTCTTTTAAAAGTAGGGTTTTTGATTTGATTCATATATTATTTATATGACAAAGAGTCAGATCGCTGAATTCTATTGCATGTTATATATTTTTTATGACAAATAGTACTTTTAGTATGTTTTAGGTGAGTACTCTGGATATTTGTCTTCTTTTGTGTTATTGTGTTTGGTATATTGTAAATTCATGTTCTGTGGGACGATATGTGAAAAGTTTCTTTGAAACTATAACACATTAATAAATAATTAAAAAAATACCTGGAGTACACTTCCTGTAACAGCTGACCTGATGGGATACTTTCAATGGCTCCCTTTGCTAGGAGTGATTCTATTTCCTCCAATAGTAGGGGCACATGCACCTCTATGTTTTGCAAGGGAGGAATTGTGGATGGTTTCTTGACAAATTCCAGCGTGTGGCCCTGCTAGATGAGGGACAGCACCCATCAATCCATCAATCCATCCATCCATCCATCCATCCATCCATCCGTTTTTCCACTGGTCGACGAACTGGGAAAGCTCTTGCCCACTGGGGTGTGAAAGTGGCGGATTGGGAGACTGAATCGAGACAGGTCAGGTTTGTTTAGTTACTGGCTGGCATGACAGGAGGCAAGTCAGCGCTGGTTTCATTGGTAGGACTTGGACTTGGACTTCTAGGTGTCCAGAGTCAAGTATGCCTGGGTCCGGTAGGACAGGGACTGGTATGGAGGCCAGTAGTCTTGATGTTCGAGAGAAACGTGATTTTCCAGATCGAAAGGACTGGCGCTGTTGTTGTAATGTGCCATGGGAACATGCTGTGTTGGCCTTGGTTTGCAAGGCCTCATCCACCTTCTTACCAAGGAAATCCACCCCTTTAAAAATCATGTCTACTACTTTAGATTGAACTTACAGTGGGACGCTGGTAGCCTTAAGTCAGCCTTGTCTGCTTAAGACATCGCTGGTGCCCAATTGTGTGAAACTGGTGTATGCAATGTTGACAGACTGAAATGTCATGGTGCAATACAGCTACGCCTTCTCGAATCAGGGAGAAAGCTTTTGCCTTCTTATCCTCCGATAAGAATTTAAGAATGGGACACAACTTGAACCAAAGCCCTCGTTCATATTGTGAGAGGATGGCCATAGCTTTGGCCACCTTGATCGTGGTGGCCGTTATGACATGCTTGCCAAAAGCGTTGATATGCTTGCCATCTTTAGCGGATGTGGGGGAGAAGTGGGGAAGAGCGTGGCGAGGAAGAGATGGATGAGCGCTAGCATGCAGCAGCTGAGACCACAGAGTCAGGATTGGGTTGAGCCCGGAGACACTTGGAAAATGTAACCTAGTACTTCTTGTCGACCCTGTTCTTTGGAGGGGCCGAGGAGGGCTTGGTCATGGTTAACAGACCATCCTCCCATATGTCTTCCAGCAATGGTATTGCCAGCACTGATATTCTGGGCTGCGAGCCGCTGGTAGAGGAAACCCTCCTTCCTCTGTTCCTCGGGAACCAAGCCAAACATCTTTGTAGCCCTTGACAGTAGGGCATGAAAGGACCACGGGTCGAGTCACAGAGAGAAACACCAACTGGCACCAGGTTGAACTAATCCATGCCAGTGGTGTGCATAGCATCTCCCTGGTAATCATCGTCTTCCAATTCGGTGCCTGTAGGATTATGTACATATCCAGGCAGCATTTGCTTTCTTGGAGGACGAGGAGGTGCAGCCAGTGATCCGCCTGGTTCTTGCTTTGGATGGGCCAGGTAGTCTTTGCTGCAGTTCTGACACTAGGTAGTGCAGTGCGGTCAGAATGTCCAATGAGACTTCTCTTCTTGGTGGTGGGTCAGTTGGATTGGGAGGTGGCAGCCCCCAAGATGCTGGTATCGACCTTAGGAGAGGCATGGTTGACTGAGAACCAGTTAGTCCCTCCTCCGACCCCACATTGTCCGTTGCAGTCTCAGAGACGACCTCAACAGGCTTCTCTGGTTCAGTATCCTGATGGATATGCTCAGACGGGGACGCCAACTTGTTTATTGTAGCTAAAGTGATGACTAGGGCCAGTGGAAACGGGTGTGGCGGAGCAGCCAGGGTGGACAAAGCTTGAGGGGAGATAGTCGCGGAGGCCTGCACCTGTTGGTATGAAGTCTTGCCAGCTGATGGCGAGCTGGACGACGACTTCCGTTGATGGGGATGCGGTCACCGATTTGCTGAGGGCCGTCGACGGGGTCGTCAACCAAGATCTTCCACGGATTGATGGTGCGCTGACTCATTGACGGAGTCCTGGACCAAGACTTGCCAACTTGACTTGTCAATGACTATTTGGCTTGGGTCATCGACAGAGGTATAGACTATGATCAAGGCCTCGCCTGTTTGCTCGTTTACACCATCGGTGGGGAGTGCTTCTTAGCCGCCAAAGCAGCCGTCAGCATTGTTGTTGAAGCCGAGACAACCTTGGTAGAGGGCGGATGGATGCTTTTATCCTTTTTATTCTGAGAAGCATCCTCATGCGAACTTGGCCTCTTTGAAGAGGGGGCATGATGGACTGGTCTGCTTGGTGAGGGAAGCATGACTCTGGATTGAAGCAGAGTCAGAGGCACCCACAGGGGAAGACTGGGAAGTTTTGGCTTGCGGGGCAAGCATAACATAGTGGCCGATGGTGCAGTGACTTCAGGCCATGACATAGTATTCCTACTCCACCATGCAAATTGTCTATTTCTTAATCAAACATTCTTGCAAAGTAAAAGACATACGAAACAATAATTCAGCAATTATTTTTAGAGAAAACAAAAAACAGACAAGCGATTTAACTAGCTGCTTACTAGCATGCAATGCTACTATTGGTGGTTCCACAGAATCATGTAACGCATGTGCGACTTCATTAAAGTACAACACTGCTGCCCCACTGCTACTTCAAGTTCAGGTGGCCATAATTTGCCAAACACCGAGTTCTCTATGGAAAGGCCAAATATCCCTGGCAACAAGTCTTAACATCAAAATCCAGCACAGTAACCAGTTATGCTCTACCATAGAGTACACAAGTAGACTGGCCACAGGGCTGTATTTAGAGCAAATGGGACAATAAGTGGGAAACATCCTCAGGTGCCCCCACTCTTGTTGCCCGCTATTTGTTTTGAATATCTTCATTTTACATGTCTAACTATGAAAACCACAAGTATCAATATTTTGCTTAAATAGATCATTTTTTGGAACTATGCAAAACACACATTACAGGCACTATTCTGGTGCACTGGAGGTTTAACCAGCCCAAAAGACAATTTTAATCAACTTCTAAATGAAAACAATGAATTCTGCAGGATTAACCATGGCACCCATATTCCAACCAAACGCTACTTTTGATGAGATATATTTTTGATATTTATTATTTAAGTGGCACAGTGCCTAATCTGAAATGTTCAATCAAATGTTAAAATTTGGTCTAATTTGGTATTGTTAAAACAGTCTTTTGCACTAAACACAGAAACATTACATTTTCAAATTACAGGTAAAAGGTAGTGGCTGACATTTAAACAATTTTTTTAGCATTAATTTCTTTTAGAAAATTCAAAGGTCACTCAACAGGACATACAGTCGATGTTGAAGGAATACTTGGTCACAAGCTTAAACGGGCAAATTTTACACATGCCAAAGAGGCAAGTTTGGCTAGAACAAGAGGTTAAAGACTCTGCAAAGGAAATGCATACAATTCAGAAAACCCAAGGCAGTCGAGCTGTTAAAGCCACACAAGCGTTTTACTAGTGTGAAGGTACTTCAAAGAGAACAAGTATACCTGGGGCCATGTTACAGAAACCTATCATCGGTGCAAGAGCAATTTTGTATGATATTCGCACAAGTGGCCCCGTAACTATGGGTCCCGGGGGCATTACCTTATGCAGTAATGGCCCGCCGACTCTGGGCTTATTGCCTGATTAGCAACCGGGTGGGGGGAGCCACAGCTTCCCCCATCGCCACCTTGCCCCCACCCTCCATCCCATTATTATAGTTTTTTATCCCCCACCCCCTTATTTACCTTATTTCAGCGGCGGCAGTTGCCGCTGCAGCATCCACCCCATCTCTTCACCTCCCGCAGGCCACCATGGAAAGGGAAGAGGGGCTCTGTACAGAGCCCTGCCTTCCCTTTCCATGGCACCCATCTTGGAAAAGGATTTTCCTTCCTACAGCGGGACACTGCCCGCGTCCCGTTGTAGGATGGAAAATCCTTTTTTCTTTTTCTCTTTTTCTTTTTTTTTTTTAAACACCCCAGGTTACTGCTTTGGTAACCCAGGGTGCTAATGGCCTTCATCCGCCGTTCAACGTGCCGTGCAACGGGGGATGAACACCACATTTGGGTCTAATATTAATACTTTAAGAATTGACCCTTCCTTTGAAATGCAGTAAATGGTGCCAGCAAACAATGTTTAGTACTCGCTATGTTGCCCCAGCTCCAGTACCTAAAAGTACAGCAATCTAGTGCCTGGAAACTGCCATTTCTAGTGCCTTGGGATGCAGCCATCATTTGGTCATGAGCACTGATTTGTACGCAGCAGTTCCAGTTAGCCATTTCAGGGACTTGTAAGTGCAGTTACCCATCGGGCTTGGAAGCAGTGACTGGTAGTGGCACCATCTTTAGTACTTGAGTGTAGCCATATATAGAGGATAGAAACATAGGTCCTGGAACTGAAATTATATTATGGTACGTCAATATCTTTAGATTTGGAGAATAAAACCTCCTTGGTGCCAAGCAGTAAAGTCCTAGCTAGTCCGTGGTGGCCAGGTGGTTATATAGAGAACCTGGCTGCGGCCATCTCTTATGCCAAAGAAGAATTCTTGGTTTGAAAATCTAATCTAATTTGAATATGACCCTGAAGGTCGCACTGCTATAATTCTGCTATAATAGGCTGGTAAAATAGCTTAACGGGTTACACTGTTATAATTATTTAAACTTCAGGACATAGTCTTTGTGTCTCAGAGTATATGAAGCAAGACAATACTGCCTTGGTTCGTTGGGCTACATTAATTGAAACAGGGGCACACAACTACAAATTGATGCTTGAGTTAGTGATTTGACCTAACAAGTGAATTTTAGCACAAGCAAAGGAAGAACAATTAAAGCCTATGGCAGTCTTTTCTCTTCGTTGGACAAGGACATTAACAAAAAAAAACGTGACGTATGTAGCTCCTGTTTTGCACAATTGATATGGTGTTACGAGGGCTAAGCAGAAAAAAATAAATCTGAAGTTTCATGTGGTGGACGGACTAAGATAATAACGTTTCTTTTCAGAAACAAATAGAGAAAGATTGAATGACTCGATGATGCATCTTTTGTAAAATAATTGTCCATTCTTTTAAACGCAGCAGTAGCTCTGTGTGCTGGTTGATATGCTTGCAAAGTTTGATTTCAAACACTTGTTCTTTCTGAATGATTTTATTGCGGCGCAGACCAATTACTTAACTTAAAGTGCCTCATTCATGTTGCAGTGCCTAATGATAGCTACAATGCAATTGCAATATGCGCACACAGCACCACAGTTGATCTGGAGTTCGACTTGAGCTTGTTGCTCTCTTGAACAGCGTGATCCTCCTATACTACTGCAAGCTGAATGAGGGATGAGAGCTAAAGCAAGTACTCCAGTTTCAGGCTAGTCTCAGACAGCCCCCGAGAGGAATGTGTAAAATGGCTCCACCACGTGGTGCTAAAGGCTGAAAGACACATTTAAGCACCCGTCCTGGCTGGGGTGAGACTGCACTACTACATTGCTGGCCAGAATTGGAGTTACCACATTTGTTACCTGCATGGTAATGGGCATTGGGCAATTACTGTTTTTAGAACAGGCTCTTACAGAGTTTGCCTGTGATGCAAGGGCAGGCTGGGGAAGCAGATCTGCTTAGAGAGGGCCCGGAATTGAAAGGATGTGATGAATTGCCATCTGGCAAGGGTGTGAAAGCCGTGGCGTTTCTCTTTTTTCTTTAATAATAAAATGATGCAGGTAATTCCATCTCTGAAAGGGATCTGATCATCAGATTCCCCTTTTCCAAGCTCCATGCCAAAAGCATAGTGTGCACCTTTGCCTTGCTGCATCAGTATCCTGATTTGCAGCACCTGCTCTACCAGTGGGCACAGAGCAGTTTCAAAGGCCACAGATGCCGTCTTGACAGCTGCAGTGGCACCCAAGTCTCTGCAGCACTGGGGCTGCATTTAAAATATGCATCCCTGTTCCAAATAATACATAGCTCTGAAGATGATGTCCTGGTGGCACATACAAATCTACATATAAGCCATAACTGAGTTAGGGTATGGTGGGCAGCATCTTTCACAGTTATCCCAGCCACATTAAAATTGATTTTGCACATATGTCAGCACTGTGGGCCCAGTTCAGCTGTAGAAGGATATGTATTCCTCCCAGACATGACCCACCCCTGACAGAACTAGCCTTGTGGGATTCCTTCTCTTTGTAAGGGTAGGTAACACTCAATCCCCCAGGACAACCACTTCACAGGACACTGGCCTTGGAGCAGAAACCAAGAGGCACACACCCATTCAGAGAGAGCAGGCCTCACAACAGGGGGCTGCATTTGTAAAGGCCTTTGATATTATTGAGAGGAGAGGGGGCATAGTTAGTGTGTACTCCGGAGACCCACGGCCGGCCCATAGAGCCGAGGCTTGCTCCGAAGTACTTTAAGGCGAGATAGCTGCACCCTTGAGATGGATGGGGGTGCAGATTTATTACTCCAACACCAATCAATAAGGACAACTCAATGGTTGGCAAAGGGAGTCCGTTTAATGTACAAAAAACGGGGAGTCATGGAAATCAGCAGTGATGCGATCGTACTTCTCGCTTCAACTCCAACGAACTTCACACAAGTTGTAACATTTATACTCAAAACGCGTCATAATTGACGTGTAACATTTAAAAGTTAACATGCAATTCTATTGGTTAGGAAAAGGTAACTTTAATATAGGTACTATATCTGTATATGGTAACGGAGTGAGGGGATTGGGTAAACACTGTCAGGTGGGCATCTAAGTCCTTCCTTCAAAAATTACTACTGAAGACGTCACTAAAAGTAAGACGTCCCATTGGTTTCTACAAACTATAGGACCCTAGATTATTTGGTCCGTTGTGATTGGGTTGGCACCAATCCCATGCATATTCTTCCACTTCGCTTAGCAGCATGCAGAACGGTTGGCCAGGTGCGGGGTGCCCCTTAGTTACCCGACCTTTCTCCAATTAAGGTTACAATCAATCATCGCTTCAGCAACTGTGTGTCAATTATTTCACTGTGGTTGGCCTCGAAACTGCATCTTCTGTCTGGAAAAGTTCTGATCTCTCTGCCTGGGCGGATGCGAAGCATAGGTGTGAACCCATGCTTCTTCTCGCTCGGCTGGTCATGTTCTTCCCGCACCGTGAATTTGTCTAGATTCTCTCAATTTGTGTATTCGATTCCTATTTAGCTTGCCACCTGCCTACGCCTCCTTATTTTGACCTTTCAGAGACAGGGTTTTCTGTTCTGAAGTTTCAATTATATGTAGCTACTGTTCGTTCCTTCTATTGGTATGACCTTGGCTCTCCTGGCATGAGTTGCATCTGCCGAGTTTTGATTCAGTCGTCTCTTATCGTTTTGCTAGAATAGGAATCTCTGCTCATCCGGCCTTTAGTAACCTGATTTGATTCTACTTTGTTTGCAAAGTGGAATATACTTATACTAAAGTACTTTGTTTGAGGTAAATGTATGTATAATGGCGCTCTCCACACTATTCTTCTACTTAGCATAGCAAGCCGCACTATTTTCTTAGCTTTCTTGCGGTTTCAAGCATATGTACAGGTGTAAACTGATGGACTGTGTTAATTTTAGTTACAGCTTAACTCGCTTAAGTTTTTGATAGTATTCTTTCCCTTTAAGTTCACAATCTCTTTTCTCATGGCATTTCGTCTCTTTGTGTCATTCTCGGGTCGTCATTTCTTCTATCTGTGAGTCTGGTCGGGTCCTCGTCACGTCAGCATTCATCTTCAATTAAGACTTCTATGGTTTCTTCCGGGACAGTACTTGGGCACTCTTCATTTCGTCTCATTTGCTGGTAGGGTTTTCTTAATGGATAGCTTACTGTCCATGGTTGCCTGGGTATCGGTACTTCAATAGGTGTTGCTCTTTTGACAGGTACTGGGCAGAGCCCTACTGCGGCTCTGCTGGTTTATCTGCTCATCATACGTCACATATTTTGGTGTGAACGTTCCTGGTACTTCAAAATGGGCGACTGGAGTGCAGGCTTTATTTGGGACCTCCTCTACACTCCCCCCCCCTCTGGGCGATTCATCGACCACTTTCACCTCCGTCTTTGGATTCATCTTACTCGATTCTTCAGTATTTATCTTAACTCTGTCGGCTGGGTTCATTCCTTCTTCATCTTCTGGGTCTATAAATGATGGTTTGAAGAAGTGTCTTTTTGGAGTCCATATTTTTATTACCCCTTTCAGGCTTCCTGCTGTTCTTACATGTTCATCTTTATTCCATGTCATTAGTTGACATTGTCCATTTGGGCTACAGTAAATCCATGTTCCCACATCATTTCTGTGCTTCCTAGGATAGAGAAACTTTGTTCCTTCTGGTGCGTGTGAATGCTGGCCTTCACAAAGTCTCATCTCTTCATCAGTCAGGTCTCTGGGCTTCCATCCTGGCTGGATATCAATCATGATCTTCATCCCTATGGCTTTCTTCGCAGTCTTCTGGCACTGAGAAATTATTATCTTGATAAAACAAAATCCTAGCAATATCATCACTAACAGGGCTCCTAAGAACTTGAATGCATCTGCCATCCATTGTGGACCCCATGAGAACAGTGATCCAAACCAGCTGTCATCATCAACTTCGTCAGTTTCATCAATCATCTGGTTCTGCAGATTTGTCAGCATACCTATGGCGTCTGTTAAAGTTCCATTCTCCTCATTGTGAGAAGGTTTAAATGTGCAACATGATGCCCCAATTTTTGCACAAACTCCTCCATCCATAGCTGTGATCATGTCAAGGACATATCTGTTCTGGAGAGTGATCAGTCGGATGGCTCTTAACTCTTCCTTGATCGCATTGAATCCTTTTATGGTCGTGTTGATGGTCTGCAGTAACTCCCATCTGGTTATCTGCAACCATTTAGTATTTACTCCAACTTGGATTCTTGGCACGAAAATTGTTGTGAACACTGATAAGGTGAGGCTGAACAGCCTGTGTTCATATGGGATTGCATGAAATGCTTCTTCCGATTTAGCAGAGAAATCATTTTCTCTCTTCATTCGAGTCAGCAGTTCCACAGATCTCTTCTTCCTCAGGGGAGCATCTGCTTTCAGGAAGCTGTCGATATTCAGGTCACTTTTCGGGATCACTAATGCTGGAACGTGGACGTTCACTATTGTGCATATACCTCCCAGTCTCTTGGCAGTCTGATGTATGCTTTGGATCCGCATGCCCAATAATGATGCATAATTACTGCAGTTCCATGCACCATTCCTGGAGCTTCAAAAACTCGTCCACAGTTCTTATTCTCTCCCATCTTTCTAGTGCCATTATTCCTGAAGCAGAATTTTGGGCTTTCTAGTGGCACTATCTGTAAGGGTCCTCCTCTGTCTTCGACCCATGTCAATAGTTTTGCAAGTTTTGGTCACAATGGCTTGCAGCCATTCTGCACGATGTCAACAGTTTCTTTGTAGAGTCCAGTGATCACCCAGGATCTGCAAATCAACACTCCTTTTTCCCATCCATCTGGTGAAAGCACTGTTCCCCAAATCTGCATTTGGGCTATATTATTCCACTGTCGAGCTTCCTCTGGAGTTTTCCCTTCGACATTTAGTTTCGGGTTCACTTCCCATCTTATTTCTGCTCCTTTAACTCCAGGCTTCTCGTACCTGATCACATGATTCCTAGTATGAGCTCTGTTTCTTGTCTTGAACATAATCATCTTCATCGGGATAGGCTGTTTCAGTTGCCCTTAATTAGGGACGCGTCACTTACCATAAACTGGCCTCTAGTTTTGCACATGGCTACAGTGTGCTGTCCGGACATCAATTTCTACAGCCACAAAGATCTTGGACTTCCCCATGCTGTAAGGTAGGAGTGCACAAACAAAGCATTCCCCTTCGGAACTTCGTCTCCAACTTCCTTCATGTGCTGGTACCAAATGTTGTTTCCCAGATGTGCCGTGCTATCCAGGTAGTCGTTTAGTTCATTGTCATCTCCATGCATGCTTCTCTTGATTCTTTGTGTTTTACTGTAGTTCGCTATAACTAAATAACTAAATGCATCTGTATGGCTTTTTCTTGCTGGAGGATTCTCAGGTATCCCGGTCCATGGTGCAGGCTTCCTCTTCTGCGCCATTTGAGTGGACAAGAGTCTGGCAGCTTTTTCCTGGTCCTCATACATCTTTTTCCTGTTGGTTATAAATATCCATTTCAACCACCCTGACACTGGTCCGGTGTATGGTTGTATTGTAGAACTGGTACTTGTCCCTTGTGTTGGAACATATATGCTTGGTAATACAGTCTCTGTGGTTTCATTCTTCAGTTCCTCTTGTCTTTTCCTTGCTTTGGCTATGAACGGCCATAATGAGTCTACTATCAGTTGTGTTCGTGCAGAGAGCTTCTCCGAGTTAGCTCTTGTTTTCTTAAGAGTTTCGGACGTGGCTGCTTCTGTTGGCCTTCTTCCCAACTCTCCTGGTCTTTCCACACTCTCTGCTGTTGAGTTTCTTATGGCAAGCAGTCTCTTCTTCTCAACTGTTTTGGCTTGTGGTTCTGCAGTCATTGACACTAGACCTGTTTCGTGTGCGTTCAGTGTTTGCGTGCGTGTGGTTGTCAGTAACCTTTCTTCATTCATTCTCTGCCGACCCTGTCTCCGGCTTGTCTGTTTGGTTGTTACCACAAGTGTGTGTGTGTCATTGCTAATCGCATCCATTTCAAGTTCATTCATTCCTCCATCAGATCTTCTAGGGACTGGAATGACTATGTAAGGTGTGGGTATCATGCGTGCATCATTACGTGGGTGCACTGGAATTGGAACGCTTTGTGCACCAATAAAAAATGCAGTTCTGATCGTTAGTGACAGTAAAACAATGATGAATATGATACACAAATACATTATGCCCCTGTAAATCAGGCGGCAGCATTTGCTTCCAGAGAAGCGTGGATGTCTGTCACAACCTCGAACCGAGGCTATGGGTCTTGGGCACCGTGGCCCCCATCTCAGTACTGTTCCAAGGTCAGAAAGACCCACACTAGCCCGCTGCGGGTGCCTTGGTCGCAATCCTGGAGCCCTTGGCACCAGGCGCACTTGGCAAGTATTGTTCCCAATGGACAATGGGTGAACATGGCTGCCCCCGCGAGGATTATCGGGGAACTGCAGCAAGCAGGCTAGCTTCAGAGCGGGGTCCGCCCCTAAGGCACCTGGGATACCTGCCGGTATTTAAAGCACGCCCAACCCGAGGCACGCACTTCGCGTTATTCTGCTTTTGCAGCGTGACATTCACCGGGCCCTGCTCTGTATCCTGGCCTGCTCGGGCGAACAACTTGGAAGAACATCGGTATTCTTAACTGCTCAGCTCTAGCTCTTCCGTCCAGTAGGAGCCTGCGAGGACTTTTCCATTGCTCCTGTGCCACTTATTCGGGGCAATAAAGAGGCAAGCATTAGAAGCTACCTACCATCTCACCTGGAAGGCCTCTGCCACTCCGAACATCACTTTTGGCGTTCTGTCCTCCACTCCATTGTCGCTTCCAGGAATTTTCAGCGACCTGAGAAGAAACAAATCACAGGTCAGCTCACTTACAAGGACGCACCCAGCGCCGCAACTAGCGCATCCTTACCTTCTTGAGCTCAGTAGTCGGGCTCTGCTTTCTCCATCAGCCTCTGCAAGACAAAAGAAGAAGGTTATTCGGACAATTATCAACATAGACTTTATTCTAAAAACACTAAAGACTTACCTGAAAAGGGGGAGTTGCAGCCGGTCTGGACTCCAGGCGAACGCCAGTGAAGTAACTTGGCGGACCAAGCCAACAGCGACGCGCCCCTGCTTAGCTCGGCAGGACAGAGAGTGCAGCATTACGAAAACCAAGAACTGATCCCAGGCCGAACGAAGTCCGGGGGAGTTGCAGAGAGCCCAGCGGTGTCCCAGACCAGTCCAGAGGCGTCCCTGTGGCTACAAGGTGAGCGTTACAGAACGCGAAGCCGTACTTAATAATCCACCCGGCGCCCGGTATGGAAACTTCAGAGACAGATCAACTGGCCCAATTGTTGGGGCAGTTGCGCGCGGTGGTCCATTCGTCGTGGCAGGAGACCAATGCCTTGAGGAGAGAGCCAATTGTGAGCAAGCAAAGGACGGACGACCTTAGTAGGCAACTGCTTCAATCACAAGCAGGGCAAGCCCCGTTGCCTGGGGTCGCCCCCTCAACACCAACACCAACGAGCAATCCGGTCCAGATCAACCTACCTGGAGCAGTACCACTAGCCTCTCCGGAATGATTCTCGGGTGATCCCAGACAGGATGCGGCTTTTATGAACCAGTGTCGCCTCCATTTTCTGTGCAGGCCCGGGGCATTCCCAACCCACCAGTCGCGGGTGGCCTTCATTCTTTCCTACCTCAGTGGGAGTGCAGATGAATGGTCGGTGCCATTCATCAGTCGGGATGATCCCCTATTGCAGGATTTTGCAGGGTTTCAGCGGGAGCTGGAAAAGCTTTTCGCCCGACGCCACCATGGACAGGCGTTAGATAATAAACTTCTGTCCTTTCGACAAGGGAACCAAGACCTGCTGACATACATCACTACTTTCACTAGACTGGTGGTAGAGGATGAGTGGCCTGACGACAAGCGAACCACCCTGTTCCATCGGGGCCTGCGAGGAGAGCTGAAAGATGTGTTGGCTCAAGTGGTGGACCCACCCCAGGATTGTGCCGAATTCATTAACCTCGTAGTACAACTAGATCAGAGACTCCAAGACCGAAAAAGCGATCGTGGCAAGCCAGATGCCCGTCCAGTGTTTGTGCGACCCAAAGACCAAGCTCCCCGAGGGTCTGAAGGTGCCATCAAACCCATGCAAATAGGAGGAGTCAGGCCTCCTATAACCAAAGTTGAACGGGAAAGAAGGAGAGAGTTGCAGTTGTGCTTGTATTGTAGCAAGGCGGGCCACTTCCTAAAGCAGTGTCCAGTCAAGCCGCCTAGAATAACCGTTGGGGCTACAAACAAGGAAAATCCCGGAGAGGAGCCGGAAAACTGCCAAGCCCGGCAATTGTAGGGGTCCAATTGTCGAGCAAGGAAATTCATCTACAGACCTCCCATTTTGCTCTGCCTATAATCCTAATCACTCACCAGCACCCATCCGTTATGCATTCAATGGAAGCCTATATTGATAGTGGCGCCGTGGTGAACTATATTGATCAGGACGTCGCTGCAAAGATGGGGCTACAACTCTGCCCTAAATCAACCACCGAGACGGTTACAACCGTAGACGGCACCGAGATCGCCTTGGGACCTGTGTCTGAATGCACCACAGAACTCACTCTCTTGTGCGAGGATGGACATCATGAAATCATCACCTTCGATTTCATCAAGGCACCTCAGTGCCGGCTAATCCTGGGAATGCCGTGGCTAGTCGCATACAACTCGGGAATCAACTGGCGTGCCCGTGAATTGGTTTTCGCCCATAGCTGCATGCACACTTCCTACCCTAAGGGTCGGAAGAGGAAGCACGCCAGATCTCCAGTGCGTGAAGATGCGGTGAGTGTCCTGGGGGGGGGGTCGCAACGCTGCCTGCACACCAAGATTTTTGGGACGTTTTACAAAAAGAGCAAGCGAACATTCTTCCCTCTCACAGACCCTACGATTGCCAGATTGATCTGATGCCTGGAGCCCGGATTCCGTGTGGGCGTATCTATGCGCTCACAGAACCAGAAAACCAACACCTGAAAACCTATCTAAACCAATACCTGGCCAACGGTTTCATCCGCCGTCTAAGTCATCGGCCATGGCCCCGTTATTCTTCGTACCGAAAAAAGAAGGGGACTTCAGAACATGTATTGATTACCGTGCCCTGAAGCAAATTACCATCAAAAACCATTATCCTCTGCCGCTGATCCCGGAGTTGTTAGACCAGGTCAAGGAAGCCCAGATCTATACTAAACTGGATCTTAGAGGGTCCTACCACCTAGTGCGCATTAAAGAAGGGGACGAGTGGAAGACGGCATTCCGCACCAAGTACGGCCTATATGAATATCAAGTAATGCCGTTAGGTCTATGCAATGCCCCAGCCGCATTCCAATACTTCATGAATGATGTGCCAAGAGAAGTCATTGATGTCTGCGCCCTAGTGTACATTGATGACATTGTGGTGTGCTCAACATCGGAGCAAGAACATGTAGGGCATGTACGGGCCATGCTGACCAAGCTTCGACAACACCACCTCTACACCAAGCTAGAGAAATGCTCGTTCCATGTTACGGAGGTGGAGTTTCTAGGTTTTGTCCTTTCGCCCAGGGGAATACGTATGGACGCTCATAAGGTTGATGCGGTACTCAACTGGCCAGCACCAAGTTCCGTCAAGGGTGTCCAGAGTATGCTGGGTTTCGCGAACTTCTACCGCCGCTTCATTCCCGGGTTTTCCCAAATTGTGCACCCGATTACTTCCCTCCTACGGAAGTGCAACAAGACCTTTCGCTGGACATAGGAGGCGGAAAAGGCGTTCCTGGAACTCAAAGCGAAGTTTACCACAGCCCCAATTTTGCGGCATCCACATCCAGACCTTCCCTATATCGTAGAAACAGACGGGTCCAGCATGGACGATGGGTGCAGTGCTGTCACAGAAGGACCCGCTCACAGGCCAACTGCATCCAGTGGCATTTTGGTCATGGAAGTTCACGCCGCCGGAGCTCAACTATGCCATCACTGATAAGGAGCTGCTGGCCATTAAGGCAGCATTCAAGGATTGGCGACATTACCTATTGGGGGCCAGGCATACCATCACAGTGATAAGAGATCACCGAAACCTCCAATATTTGAAGGGTGCTAAAGCTCCGTCCTTCCCGGCAGCTACGTTGGGCTTTTTTTTTTGCAGAGTACGATTTTGTAATCACGTATCGGCCTGGGGTTAAGAATGGCAAAGCAGATGCCCTTTCGCGCATGGGCACCGAGGAAGTGGCCCTTGTGCCCCCCAATCCCGTGGCCATTATCCCTAATGACAGAATCCTAGGCATCACCACCACTATGACCCAGGACAAACTCTTATATGAAGTTCGGCAAGTGCTAACTCAAGAACAACTACAAGAATGGGGTTCCAGAGGCGAACACTTCTCGGCTAAGGACCGACTGCCGTACTACAGGAACTGGTTGTTTGTATCGGTGAAGGAACTGCAAGAACAAGTTATATCTGAGTACCATGACTCTCTTATGGAGGGACACCTGCGAAGACCTTGGCCAAGGTGAAAAGGAGCTACTGGTGGCCAACGTGGCGCAAAGATGTAATCAAATTCGTCATGTCTTGTGGAATCTCTCCAAACAGACACCCGCAGGACTTCATCAACCTCTGGACATCCTGCCGGCTCTGTGGCACACTCGGTCCCTAGATTTTATCATGGACCTCCCTTCTTGTCATGGCTACAACACAATCCTGGTAGTCGTGGACCTATTCTCCAAAATGGCTCGGTTTTTTCAATTCAAGGATTTGCCCATTGCCTCCGGCCTCGCCCGAATCTTCCTCGAGCAAGTAGTACGCTTGCATGGATTCCCTTCGGCCATAATATTTGATCGCGGAACTCAGTTTGTGTCCAACTTCTGGAGAAAATGCTGCTCTCTAGCCCACATAGACATCCGACTGTCCACTAGTCACCACCCCCAAACGGACAGTCAAACAGAGAACAAAACAGACCCTTGAGCAGTACCTACGCTGCATGCTCCACCAAAAATGAAGGAGATTGAAAGGACCTCTTATGGATTGCCGAATATGCCTACAATAACTCCTTGCACAGCAGTACTGGACAAACGCCATTCTTTACGGTTTAAAGAAGGCACCCGCGCACGTCTGAGCTAGACATTCCAACAACTCTGGAGATGCCAGCCGTCACCACCCTCCACACGACCATCACACAGGCCTTCAAGAGAGCTCAAGAACATACGCCAGAAAAAATACGCAGATCAACATCGCATCAAGGCTCCGGACTACCAGGTAGGGGGATCAGGTGTGGCTAGCCTCAAAACACATACCTATTAAGGGGAAGCAGACATTTCGCCCACGGTTTCTGGGACTGTACCCAGTAGAATCTGTCATCAACTCAGCTGCTGTAAGATTATCATTACTTGCCCACATGAAGATACACCCGGTGTTCCACGTGTCACTTCTAAAGCCGGTAAAGTTGGGAACTCTACTTTCTACCCCACCAGGGCCCGTAATCATCCATGGAGAACCGGAGTACGAAGTAAAGGGCATCCTGGACTCTAAGTATGTGAGGACAAAATTATACTATCTGGTGGACTGGAAAGGCCTAGTCCGCAAGACAGAACGTGGGAGCCCAGTGAGTACATCCATGCTCCGTGCCTGCTTCAACGTTACCATCAAGAGCACCCAGACAAGCCAGGCCCGGACAGGAGGGCCACCATGAGAGGGGCCTTGGGGGTGGGGGGGATGGGGTGCCGTCACGACCTCGAACCGAGGCTATGGGTCTTGGGCACCATGGACCCCACCTCAGTACTGTTCCAAGGTCAGAAAGACTCACACTAGCCTGCTGCGGGTGCCTTGGTCGCAAACCTGGCGCCGTTGGCACCAGGCGCACTTGGCAAGTATGGTTCCCAATGGACAATGGGTGAACATGGCTGCCCCCGCGAAGATTATCGAGGAACTGAAGCAAGCAGGCTAGCATTAGAGCGGGGTCCGCCCCTAAGGCACGTGGGATACCTGCCGGGTATTTAAACCACACCAATTCCGAGGCACGCGCTTCGCGTTATTCTGCTTTGGCAGTGCGACATTCACCGGGCCCTGCTCTGTATCCTGGCCTGCTTGGGCGAACAACTTGGAAGAACATTGCTATTCTTACCTGCTCAGCTCCAGCTCTTCCATCCAGTAGGAGCCTGCGAGGACTTTTCCATCGCTCCTCTGCCACTTATTCAGGACTAAAGAGGCAAACATTAGAACTACTTACCATCTCACCTGGAAGGCCTCCGCCACTCCGAACATCACTGTTGGCGTTCTGTCCTCCACTCCATCGTCGCTTCCAGGAATTCTCAGCGATCTGAGAAGAAAAAAAAAATCACAGGTCAGCTCACTTACAAGGACGCTCCCAGCGCCGCAACTAGCGCATCCTTACCTTCTTGAACTCAGTAGTCGGCCTCGGCTTTCTCCATCAGCCTCTGCAAGACAAAAGAAGAAGGTTATTTCGGAAAATTATCTACAGACTTTATTCTAAAAACACTAAAGACTTACCTGAAAAGGGGGAGTCGCAGCCGGTCTGGACTCCAGGCGAACGCCAGTGAAGTAACTCGGAGGGCCAAGCCAACAACAACGTGCCCCTGCCTAGCTCGGCAGGACGGAGAGTGCGGCATTCTGAAAACCAAGAACTGATCCCAGGCCGAACGAAGTCTGGGGGAGTTGCAGAGAGCCCAGCTGTGTCCCAGACCAGTCCAGAGGCGTCCCTGTGGATACAAGGTGAGCGTTACAATGTCTCTCCTCCTGCGGGAGGACCAGATTGCTGCTCTGGACCCCCATCTTGATCATTCGCCAAATGTTTACCTTTATTGTACTCCTTTAACCAATATTGTCTTTCGGGTTCTGTGTTTACGAGCGGCAGGTGCTCCACAAGTGTCCCCCCTCTTGCGGGTGATGAATTGTCTCTTATTTCAGGATACAGTTCCTTTGCTAACTATGGGAAAAAATCAAATCAACAAACACCTCAGTAAGTTCTTTTACTGTGCATGTTCAAAGTAAGCTCCCAGTCCACTCCTCGGATTTGCTTCAGTCCTAAGGACATATTGTATGCTGGTCAATATGAAGAGAAGGACAAAATAACAACAAATGCAATAAGTGAAGTCCTTGACACTGCTTCCTCGATCTGTCTCTCGGTGGAAGGCTTTTAGAATCTCCTCAGATAGTTCTGCTGATGGTTAGAGAGTTCTACTTGGAGCACAATTCCATGCAAGAGCATGCTCATCTGTGCCACATTAGCTGGATCTCTGATAAATGTGAGGAAGTCAACATCGATCGGTCTCCCCACTAGCTCTGGAAAGTCAGTGACTAGATGAAAGAGGACGTTGTGTCCCAACCTGTCTTCTGGTGACAGGGACATCCGTCCAGTCTTGCTGAGGTTCAGGATTGTATACTCTCTCCATCATGTTAACAATTTCTGCACTGTCCGTTCGCGTCCGTTCGCGTGGAGTGCAACTAAGATCACAATTTTATTTAGGAGTTGGCTTAGTCCATCAGCCCCGGGAGCAGGCATCCAGATACTCATTAAAACCCCAACAGCCCCGGCTGGGGGCTGTTTGACTTCAGTCCTGGCGCCATAGGCTTTACTTACCTTATGCAGACCATGCTGCAAATGAGTCCAAGCCAACGTGAGGCCTGGATGGGACTATTTTATTACAGGGACTATTTTTTACTCAGATGTGGTTCTGGGGAACTTCTTACCTGGGACTACTTTGCAGGCTATTTAAACCACGCCCGAACAGCAGCTCATGCTTCGTGTTATTCTGCATCCAGCAGCGTAATGCTCACTGTGTCTGCAAGTCAGCATCCAGTCTTCTGCCACGCCTGCCTCGAATCCGGAGCTCCTAGACAAAAGGAAAAGAAAGGAGAAGAGGGTCGATCACAGACATTATTTGATTCCTTACCTGATTCCGGACCCAGCACATCTCTGAGCCTGGAAAGGACATTATTTCAGCACGCGTTGCTTCGCCAGCAGCAGCGCCGCGTTCTACTCACCAGTCCACCGCATCTTTCAACTCGGCGCTGCCTCCATCATTTTCTTCGTCGAAACCCAGCACCTGGGGGGAAAACAAAAGGAATAACAAGGTGAGCCGAGAAAACCGACAAAGACAATCTCTTTGCCACCATAGGCTTACCTGCTTTACCACCGGAGGCATTATCCTTCAATTCGCCGCATCTTTCTATGCCGCACCTATAAAGGGAGAGAAAACAGCAAGTTAAACTCATGCAACCTTTACTGGACAGTGTTTGGTAATACAGACTCTTACCTGAACGCCATCCGCTGCCTCCAGGCAATATTCTTTTGGACCCAGCTGCAACCTAACGAGGGAATGGAACAAGAGTGAACATCGGAGATATTGAACTCTTTGAACTTTATAGACACTGGAGTCAATATTCCTCCAGAACTCCTCCAGTACCTTCAAACCAGTGAAGTAACTGATATCTACGTGCCCCTGCATGCCATGCAGGATAGAGAGCTCATCATTTAAAAACATAAGGTGAGGTTACCAAGAGGGGATATCGGACGTGATTAGTGGGGATAACGAGAACAGTGTGGGGGGGGGAAGCATCACTAAAGTCCACGGGTGGCTAAATCCCTTTCTCCACTTGCAGGAGAATACTTCTACCAGTCCAGCAGACAAGATTATGGCGGGCCAGTCCAGACTGTCATCTCTTCACTACACATCACATTGGTGGAGACCGCAGCTGTCCGGGTCCGATCGACGCCCCTGTGGGAACCAGGTGAGCGTAACAGTATCTGCTGGACCTCGAAGAAACGTGGGTGTGTCTGTTGTTCTTCCGACAAGATTTGGACAGTCTTCGATTATACGAAAGAACAATGTCTTGATAAGCTCATTTATTTCCGTCTGTGTTTGAGACATTTGGTTCTTTCTCACTGTACTCGGGAAGTAAGAGAAATTGTTTGGCAATAACAGTAAGCAATCTCTTTATTGTCTTTTCGTTTTCAGGATCTTGAAGAAAATCAGTGATACTGGTGAGCCTTCCCACCAATGAAGGGTATGATCTTAGCACTAGATTAAAATAAGTTATCACATCCTTTGTGATGTCACTACTGTGGGACACCATAAGTGATTCCAAATAGGGTCTCAGTGTGGAATGAGTCGGGATACTGTATTTGTTTGCAATGTAGGTGTCCTCGGTCAAAATTTGGCATATTCTTTTCTCATCAAGGCTCAAGTGTGCCTCAGTCCAAAGTTCAAAGTCAACAGACTATGTTGTGGCTTATACGTGCAATTTTTCTTCTTCACCCTGCAAGTAGGATGCACAGAGTGTCCGTTTTGATGTCCTTATCCCCTTTTTTGCTTAGAGGAAGTGTCCAATTTAAGCTACAATTTGCAAAAAGTTCTTTGTCTTTGTTTGGCTGGTTATGAGTCCTTCTTCCTCATCATGGATCTCGTCTGCAGATGCTGTGGTTCTTCCCCGTCGCTCATCGATTCCTCTTGTTGGGGTGCAGGCAGGGGGCCTCCTTCGATGTAGGGTTTGATATTGCCCAGAAAAATCCAAGCTCTTCTTCCTTTTAGTTTTACTGCGGATGGAGTGCAGACCTCCACTGTGAAGGGACTGTTAAATCTTGGCTTGTCCCACTTTTTCCTTGTATGGTTCTTTACAAGGACAGTGTCTCCAGGGAAGATGGATGGTATACAAAGTCCTTGAGCTGCGTCTGTAGTAGTATCTCCTTCTGTGTTCCGTGCTGCCCTGAACCCCTTTCGTCGTTGAAGCAGCTGGTCTGAAATTACAGTAAGGCAAGATGTCATGCAGTTCAGGTAGTTTTGCATTTCAGACCCTAAAATTTCTCCTGTTGATTGGGCATCACATCTAGCTCTATCTCGGGGTTTCAAGGGAGTTCTCATTCTTCTTCCTTTGGCTATCTTGTGTTGCATAAGATTATGGTCAGAACCGGGTTGGTCCCTAAGTGCATACAGTGCCAAAGGAAGGCAGTGCAACCATCCCTTTCTTAGAGTCAGCTTCAACTTGGCTATCCTTTCCTT
The DNA here is from genome assembly GCF_040938575.1 of Ambystoma mexicanum. Lineage (NCBI taxonomy): Eukaryota > Metazoa > Chordata > Amphibia > Caudata > Ambystomatidae > Ambystoma > Ambystoma mexicanum. The sequence continues at coordinate 794,506,524 of NC_090921.1, read as the reverse complement.
TAACAAGCCGTTGAGCTTTCACAGATCCCGTTACCTTGCGGATGATACGCCAACAAGAACTTGTGCTTTATACCAAGCAGCAAGCTAATCTGTTTGAATGTCTCGTTTACAAAGTGAGCTCCGGAAGTGCAGCCAGAAGTGCAGCCAGAAGTGTTGTGGCTGTTGGGCTGCCACTATCTTCCACTGCTGTTGGACTGACCTTGATGGCAGCTATCGGAAGCGTACTGAGACGCTAGTCAGCAAGAGGAAGTTTGATCTGCCCGCCCGGAGCAGTAACACGGACCAGTTAGTTTTGAACTATTTTATTTTGAGTGTGTGCTTCGCACACACACATACTTGCATCTACGGCTGGGACGCTGATTCCACATCGTCTTTCTATTGCAGTTTCGGTGCTGGCCCGCCCACCGTCCCGTCTCCATTGCAGCCTTGTTTCCACCTTCACCTCTTTATCATTCCGGTGCGCGCGCATCCGGAAGTGCAGCCAGAACTGTTGTGGTTGTTTGGAGGGGCGGTGGGGCAGCGGGCAGGTAGCCTTTCTTGATTAAACTGTTCATGTGTGTGCTATTGGTAGTTCCAAAGAAACATGTCTTTTTGAAACGTACTAGAAACTGTGCAACTGTGTGAACGCTAAAGGGGGTTTGTCTTGGTGATAAGGCCATTTTTTCTTCTCAGTATAACATCAAGTTCCCAGGACTTACTTGTATAGTCAGAAGTGCGGTGCCAATGAGATTGTGAATTGTGTGAGACATTATGTTTGGCCAGTCGGATCAAGCGAATTATGGCTTTCTCTTTTCTTTGTGCACTCTGCATTGTGGGAATTCTGATGTCACATCCATAGTGCGTGGTTTCACGGTTTAAGTGAATTATAGATTTCCATTCTCTGCACCCCGTGGAACAAGAAGCCGCACTAGGTACATTACAAGGGTCCTTTCTTTCAGCATACCATAAAGTTCACAGAACTTTCCTGAATATTTTTTTTTAAGTGTCCTTGAAAAGAAAAATCGCAAAGTGTGTGGGCTCTAAAGGTGCTCTTTTTGATGTTCTGCTTTGTGGATCAAATGATCCTTAGTATCCTCATTCTCTGCCTTTTGTAATATGTGAGTGCCTAAGTTGCACCCTCAGTGCATGGTTACAGGGATCAAGTGTACTACTGAAATTTGCTGTTCCGCTATGTGGGAATTTTAGGAAAGAGTGTCTTGGATGAACCTCTGTTTTATAGATAAGGCAGATGCAGCCAGAGTGTAGCAAGATTTGGGTGAGAAGTGGTTTCTAAAATATGGTTGGCTTTCTGTGTAGCGGCAAACTGGTACGGTCAGTAGTGGTTGAGAGAAAAAAACTATTCACTGGTGAAATCTGATCTTGGCACCTACACTGATTCACTCTCTACCGGGAGATTTCAGCCCCTGCAACATTCCGCAAAACAGTTAATTATGCTGAGTGATAATGATGATCAACCTATATTGGCAAACGGTATTGACAAGAGCCTGAGCACCCCTCCAATCCCTGAGTAAGTGGAGTGCAATGGCGATGCACCAAAAAAATTAGCTTGTATGCCTACTGCTCTCCAAAAGAGCTTTCTAAGCATTCAGGATAATATGGGTATCCAGCATGTTGGGACTGTAGAAGAGGAGGAAAAACCCAAATCTGGGGGAGGGGAGAACCCCTCCCTTCTTGCTCCGGTAGTTTTAGCAGAGCTGGACAGAAGGGTTCGGCTGTCTAGAGGTCCCTCCACCCCCGCTGGGGCCAGAGGGGGCGGAATTGACAACGTTCACCTACATGAAGCATCTTCACCAGTTCAGGATATGCCCCCAATAGGAAATATCCACTCTGGGTCTCATGTGGCTGAGTCGTATAGGCCAGGGGATGCGGGGTGGGACAGCAGAGACGGGACGGACAGGGTAGTCCTTCCACCACCCCTCAAAAATGCTCCAGTCTTGCCTCACCCATTCATCCCTCCCAGTCGACAATGGAGCCCCGTTAGTGGGTCCCACATTTGAGGGAACCAACAGAGGATTTAGCCTCCTCATATGCCTCTTTTCCTGTGCTGACCAGAATCTTGAACCTCCTGGACAGGGGCCACGAGAAAACGCATATGGACATCCAGGAACTTAGGTTGCTGATACTGGACAGTTCAGAAAAGATAAGCAAATTGGAAGGCCTTGTATTTGCAGTAGAGAAATGCTGCCCACTAATGGGGCATTGTATGTTGCCAGTTTGACCCCATCACCCATGATCAGACCTCACAAACGGAACAGGAGAATCAGGCTGGGTCAAATTCTTATCCACAGGTCCTGATAAAGGGTAATAAAGACGTTTTATCAGCTCTGCTCAGCAGAATGGACAAATTAAAGATCATAGCATCCAAGACTATGGAACAGATTAAATGTATGGAATCTAGGACGGGCGGGGCTCCCCCGTCTGATAACTTGGGCATTCCAAATCAGACCACAAGTCAGTCGTCGGCTGATATTCCGCTGACCACATCCATCCTAGACAGCCACACAGCCTTATTGAGGGCAATGGAAGAAGGCATAGTTTCACATTCACAGAAGGGAGATCAGACGGACAAGGACTCCTCGTTGGAGTCCGCCGCAGCCTTCATATCGCATATCTCTCATAGAGAAAAGAAGATGAGGGCAAGAGCTCTCAAACGCAAGGCTGTGAGCTTGGGAGCAATAAACAAAAATCCATGCTAAAAAAGTAAGAATTTACCCTCTTTAAAGGTTGCGAACACTAATGCCAACATAAGAGATCTGCGGATTATCTGCGAAGGTGGCGGCATTGATCTTACGCAGTTGGATGAAGAAAGTCAAAAGGCCAGAGAACTAAAGAAGCCAGGGACTAAACTAAAAGATAAAGAAGGGACAAATGATACATGTGATCAGCTCTCCACAGCTAGGGCCCCTGATAATGCAAGGGAATATGGAGAAGCCTCTAATACTTTGACAGAGGCAATGACCCATAAGAGCTCCAATGCTAAAAAAAAAAAGAAAAAAAAACCAGAAAAATGACCCCAAAAAAATAAATGTGACTATGGAGAACACGTCCCTGCAGGACACAAAGCCATCCATTCAATTGACACTAATAAGGTACAAAAAAAATCTTTTAACAAAAAAAAAAAAAGGGGGTTCCTGTGAGTCTGGACCATCGTAAAACTGAGGCCCCACCCAACAACCCGGGCATCAAGCAATTCTTTACACCTAAATCTAAGAACTTCCAAAGCAATAATGTATTAGAAGATCAGAGGCAGGCTCAGCCTATAAATCAAACGATCCACCCTATACACACACACACACTAAGCCTCTCATTATATCTTTGGGGGAATCACCCCCAGATATTTCTACGGGAGTGATGGAAGGGGGGATCCTAAAAAAGTGACCAATACAATACTCGCCCCAAGTGAGGACATTAAAATACTAGTCCAACAGGCGCTGACCAAGAAAGCATGGGTCAAAACTTCCTGGTCACATAAATTGGGTTCAGGATAAGCATACATTACCAGGAAATATCGAGAAAATGGAAAGAAACTTGATTGATTCATTGCCAATGATAGGACAGGCTACCCAATTGAGCTCGTTGAATTCCGATCCCATTATTCCATTAAGGCATGGGGGACTGCCTGCTGCCCAGCCACCCAAAAAATGTGGAAACTGTGTGCCAACCCATAGAATCTGAGTCCACGACACATCAATCCAGCTCCCTAGTGCATAAAACTTGTGGAGAACCACAAGTCAACAGAACCGAATTCCATAATGGGAGAGGGTCACCAGAAAGGGGCAAAAATCATCAGAATTACAGGGAGTGGGTAGAGGGCACCAACGAAGAGCGAGCTGTGGAGGAAGGCGGCTTTACTCCATATACACATGAAGATTGGCCGCGATCAAGTGAACTCAAAAGCAGACTGGAATGGAGGTCTCCCCATTTCTTGGAATTCCCCAGCGTTATGCTCAATTTTATACTACCTCAAGGCGGCCCTGAGTCACTAAATCGTGAGAGAATTCTGGCACTATTTAGGGAGGTCCCTAGATTAGCATTGATGATCTCTGGAGATATTAAATTGGTTGATTTTATCCATCCCCCCAGATTTGATTATGTTAGGTTGGTCTTCTATTGCCAAACTATTATGGAATTGGTGTTTTCTGAAATTGATGCCCTGCACCGTTTTGGCTGTGATCTAGAACCCTTTAACGACAGGCTCCTAGGGCTGGGGGTGATGGACAAGGGGAGGAGATTTAAAGAACCCGTCCTGGCATGACAGCAAAGAAAGACTGAGCGGGATAACCCACAGAGTCAAACAAAAGAAACAGACCTTTTGTGGCTTGCACAGACTCAGAGACTCACTTGAGAAAATTCATGCCCAAAAAGAAAAGCAATAGACCGTCTCCCCCCACACCCTAATATCTTGGAATTCTAGGGGAAACCGAGCATTGCTGCAGACTTCTTTCGGTGCCTCGTTGCTACACGATGCCAGCATCTTTTGCTTACAGGAAACAAGGGCCGTGGCCCCGCTGGTGCTAGATGGATTTTTTGTTCACCAAATACTTGCAGTAAAAAAATCTAAAGGTAGACCTTCAGGGGGCTTACTAATTGCTGTAAGACATTCATTGTCATTTAAATGTATCAAATTCTTTACGGCTCATAGGGGGTGTGTTGCTATGCTACTAAATCTTTTTGATCCTAATCTCCTTAGAAATGTATTGATGATAAACGTATACTGGTGCCCTGATCTCGAGTTGAATGTATTTATTGAGATGATTGATTGCATTGTACAGGATTGTCAAGTCCTCTGTAAAATACTTATCATTATTACAGGGGACTTCAATGCGGACGTGGGTCCGGGTATAATTGATGCTCCAGAACTACCCGGCCCTAACCTTGTAGAGCACAACTCATCTTGAAAAAAAGTGCAGGGAGCATTATGGTTCAGGTTTTCTACTGACTGGGGTCTTTTGTGTGTAAATGAGCTCCAAAGGTTCGATATGGATTGCTATACATGGACAAATGGATTAGATAGCTCAATTATTGATTATGTTTTTGAAAATAGGGCCCTGTACAACATAATTTCAGACTTTGCTATAATATCCACCACTGACATTGACCACAGACTGCTCATACTTTCCTTTCCTGCGTCTCAAGCACCCTGTAGGAGGACCTTTGAGCATCCGCTGGAGCACAACGAAGCATGTAACAGGATAAATTGGCACTGCGATAATTTCCTGAAAGTAAATAAGGTCTTTTTGTAAGACTTTGAAAGGAATGATTTTGAGGCTAAAAGGTCAATCTATACACATGATGACTTTGAGAGGTATGCAAAGGGAATCATTTTGGGACCACGGGTATTAAGAGGTCTGAAGTTGCTAGTCACGCCCACATGCATGTCTTCAATCCATTGATGCGAAAACTCAAGAAAGAGAGGAACCATGACGTTTGCTTACTATTAAAAATCCCGGGTATTCATCTACTCAATGGTAGCATAAAGAGACTAAAAAACAAATGGAGAGTAGGGCTAGCAACCTGAGAGCCTCCATGCAACAGAAGGATGCCGAAAACATGCTGCAGGCCCTTTCCCTGGCAAATTCCCAGAACATTTGATCGATAATAAATAAGAGAGGATGCGTAATTAAGAGCACAAACATTCTGCATCTCTTCTGAGGCTTGGGAAGGGCACTTTGGCACACTCTATAGCCCCCCTGACAGCGAATGGAAGGTTCTGCAGGACATTATGTCATGCCAATGGACTTTTTCGTTTGAGCTGACAGATATTCAGAGAATGATTGCACGGTGCTCCGCATCTCGGGCCACGGAACCAAACTTGCTTGCAAATGCAATATTTAAGGGCAACCCAATTGAGTGGGCAGGGATCCTGTTCTTTCTGTTCAAAGACATTGCATTCACAAAGATTTTTCCGAAGAGTTGGCATCTGTCTTATATAGTGCCTATCTATAAAAAGGGTGACATGCTTGAGCCCGCAAGCTATAGACGTATTGCTCTGCTGGACGGAGATTCTAAAATTTTTGCCTCACTTGTTTTGGAACATATACAGGATTGGATAGGAGAGAACTGGATTCTATCCCCCTTCCAATTTGGGTTTAGAAAGTATGTGGGCATGGACGCAGGGGGTCTTTTGGTAAATATTATGCAGAAACAAGCCTGGATTCCAGGAAGCACCCTTTTATTTGGCGTCGATTGATCTAACGTTTGCGTTCGATCTAGTCAATCGTACCAAACTATGGGGGAAATTGTACGCAATGGCCATGCCTGTGCCGCTGTTATCTATACTCTACCATTTGCATTTAGAAACAGCAATAAAGGTTCGATTGAATATGGAGGGATCCCTGTCTGAAAAAATTAAGGCCAGTAATGGCCTCAGACAGGGCTGCATATTTGCACCAACGGTCTTCAATTTGTATCTCTCTGATATGGGTCCCCATCAGGAAGGATTCTCCTTTGCAGAACCCAAAAGTAGAGGAAACCAAGGTTTTCTGGACAGCATATGCAGACAACGTTATTTTGTATGATCTTACCCCCATCGGTCTGCAACGTCTGCTGACCTCATTTAAGAATTATACTCAGCTTAATGCATTAGCAATCAACCATAATAAAACAGTAATACTGCGTCGAAGTTATCGGAAAGCCCCATTAGGTTCTCTTGGTTTCTTGATCATGTGAAGCTAACAATATGTCACACCTTTAGAGATCTTGGCTTTCCCATCTTTGCGGATACAAGGGCAAATTTTCGAGAGTATTTGGACAAGAAAACCAGTCCCCTGATCTCTCAATTGTGTAACAGACAATAAGTATGGGAAATGTTCCCTTCTTCCTTGTCTTCATATGTACAGACACAAAACAGTGGCGCAGTTCACCTATGGGCTTGAATTATCTCCACTTTAGTGCAGAAAAGAAATAGTTAAATATGAGGCCAGACTGTTAAGATCTATCCTTTGGTGTCTCCCTAAATGTGTACCTGTTGCAGAAATCTGATATGAATTGGGGCTATTTTCTATATCATCTACCATCGATTGGAGAAGAGTTGCACTATCCAGAAAATTGTTGGTGGGTAAGGTCACCAACCTGTATGGAATTATGGGTAGGGAGCTTATTAAAGGCAATGGGCCTCATCACGAGTTGGGCTGTATTCCCGGCTGTAATACCGCCGACTGCAATAGCCCTAGCATCGACCTGTCCGGCTGTATTACCGCCGGATCACGAGTTGGGTGTTAACGGTAAATCCCCATTCCCAATTGGGTCCATTGGATTCAATGGGGTATTTTCAGCGCTAATTATGCGGGCTAATACAGCCGGCGGTAATACAGCCGAAAACAGGGGATTTTCACCTCCAGAGAAAGGCTGGAGGTAGAACAGTCCATTTAGCGCCCAACTCGTGATAGGGCCAGCCCTTAAATGAGGCTGTAATACCGTTACCACCGCATTTAAGGGCTACAGCCCAACTCGTGATGAGGCCCAATGTCTGGTAGAACTGGAATTGGAAGTTTGGGAAATGCTCGGAAAAATAGGAGTGTCCCGAGAGCTACTGATTGGTAACCCTATGAAGGTTAAGAGTTTATTGCAACATAGCGACTGGAATACTACGGTCAGTGAAGTTCTGAAAAAGAAACTCTACTGTCAATTGGTATCTTATAAAAACAACTGGGTACTACTGAACCTTATTTAACCAAGTTTCCTGAGAAAGCTTGGAGGCAGGATTTTTTCAGATTTCGATTCAATGTGTTGGAGACAGGAATGATACTGAATATTAGGTCAGGTAATCCCACTACAGTTCATCACTGCAGATTCTGCAAAATTGAGGCCCAGTTCGAAAAACTAACACATTCTGACCGAATCTGTTGATCTAAGGGCTGAGCGTATTTTATGTTTTTCGGAATTTGTACCAAACACCGAATGTGTTGATCTTAAAGCCTTATGGCTAGACATGCTGCATGGGAACCGTGTCAGACTCCAAATTTCCCTTCTTCGATTCATAAAGACAAATTGTGGATTATGAGGATGATACTTTGTAAATTCCTTACTGGGTCACTATCGAATTGTATTCTCTGCATGTTTTTTATGTTTGGATGTAATTTTATTAAGTGCTTTTATGTTTACTTCGTTGATATATGCTATGTGTTTAATGTAATGTGTAATAGCGGTATATTCACTTTGCCTTTTTCTAAAGTCAAAATAGTTTTATCTTTTGTAAAGGTTACTGTGTAACCAAAACAACATTTTTTTTTAAAAAAGTGAGCTCCATTATCTGGTCTCATGACTTCACCCCCCCCCAACCTGGGGAACACCTCTCTCACTAAAAATGTGGCCACACAGGTAGAATCTGGGTGTGTACAGGGACCTGCCTCAATCCATCTAGAGAATGTACACACCACAACAATTAAGTATCTGTACCCGTTACATACTTGAATCATGTCGACGTAATCGACATGTAAGTGCTGAAAAGGCCCATTTAGCCTTGGGATGACTCCTCATTACTTTTAATGTGTGCCCAGCTGTGAATTGTTGGCATACTATACAATTATAAAAAATGCAACATGCTAGGCTAAATTTGGTATGAACCAGTCTTCTGCGAGTGTTGCTGCTAAATTTTCTTTTGTCATGTGCGCCGGATAATGTAACTGCTCCAGCGCTATTTTTAATAGGGCTACAGGCATTACTGGTTTACCAGTGCTTTCTTGTCGCCACAAGCTGTCAGAGGGGTTTAAAGAACACCCTCAACGTTTCCAAAGGTTCTTTTCTTCCTGTGGCGTCTCCCCTTGGAGTTCCATTAGCTGTGTTTGCCCCAAATTACTGTAACTTTCAGGTGAAATCCGTGCAACCATCATTCGCTCATTGGCATGGATAACTTGCACTTCCATGATCGTTTCACTTTTGGATGCCATACGCTTGGCTTCCGTGTCTGCTGCTTGATTTCCACATGCGATAAAATCTGTCCCCTTCATGTGGGCGGTGCATTTTACGACCGCTATGCCCACTGGGAGCTGTAGTGCCTTGATCAGCCTGTCTAATAAGGCTGCGTGCTGCACTGGTGCGCCATCTGCTCGCAGGTAACCCCTCCTTTTCCTGCGCGCTAAGCCTGCGTGCACTGTTGATGTCCCATAGGCGGAGTCACAGTACACCGTTACTTCCTGGTCTGCGTGATTGTCAATGGAGAGTATCAACGCCAATAATTCTGCAGCCTGTGCTGAATAGTGAGATCGTATTTGTGCGCTAATAAGTACTCGGAATTCTCCATTTGCTGTGTGCTTCATCGCAGCAACGCCTGTATATCTTTGTCCGTCACTTTGATCGATCCTCGAAGAACCATCAATAAAGACGATCTCTCCTTCTGCAAAGGCATTTTTTTTCACCCTGGGAATTTCATCAAAGAATTCTTCATAATTTGCACAGTCATGTATTGGCTCTCCCTCAGTGACTGGTTCTGCTATAAACGTAGCTGGGTTCACTATCTTACATCGGACTACTTTTTTCAATGGATTTGATATGATCACTTCATAAGCAGAAGCTCTCTGAGATGTCCATATGCCCTTTGGTTTCTCTAGAATGGCAAATAGTGAGTGCTCGACGTACAACGTCATTGAGCATCCCATCACAATGGTTGTAGCCTTCTCAATGGCGAACTCTGCGGCAGCTAAACTTTGATCGCACAGGAAATGACCTCTCATGACTGGGTCCAAATTTCCACTATAGTAAGCCAGGGGCTTGTACCCCAATGTGGTTCTCTGCGCGAGTACTGCTGTCATAACGCTGCCATTAGTGTGTGAAAACAGGTAACATTCCTCTGCATAATTGGGAATCCCTAGAACTGGTGCTGTGCAAATGGATTTTTTGAGTTCAGCAAATCCTTTCTCCATGGTCTCAGACTATTCAATCTTTTCTTATGTTACTTGGGCCTTCTTTAGGGCCTGAAGTAAAGGCTTAGTGTAAGAGCTATAGTCGAAGACCCATGCTCTGACATAGTTGCATACGCCTAAAAAGCTTTGCATCTGTTTTATCGTGTGTGGCTTAGCCGCGTTCAGTACGGCTTCAGCCCTTTCTGGGGTCACTCTCTTTCCATCATGTGAGATCAGCTGCCTATGTACAGCACTTCTTGTTGACAATATTGTAACTTCTCCTCGTCAACCTTATATCCTTTCTCAGCCAGTATAGTGAGTAGCTGAACAGAATCGTGCCTGCATTGCTCTTCTGTTGTGCTGCAAATTAAGATGTCATCCACATATTGCAGGATGACGCTTTTTAGTGCAATATTGCTCAAGTCCATCTGCAGGACCCTGTTAAAAATAGACGGAGATTCACAATACCCCTGGGGTAGCCTCGTGCTTTTCAGAAGCATCTGAATGTAAATGACGTCAGATCTTGTGAGTCACGGTGCAACGGGATTGAGAAAAATGCATTTTTCAAGTCAATCACCGTGAAATATTTTGCCTCAATGGGTATATTACATAGAATTGTAGCCGGGTTAGGGACTAGAGGGAACTCTGCCTCAACAATATCATTTATTGGCCTCAGATCTTAGATTAAACTCTACGACCCTCCCTTTGATTTTTTGATCGGATAAACCGCAGTATTGCATGACGACTCCGACGTCACTAAGATGCCTTGCTCCATCATTGCAGAAATTGTCTTAAAAATCCCCTCATCTACCTTTCTGGACATGGGATATTGTTAGGCTTTTGGTAGAATTGCTCCTGGTTTCACTTTAATTTTCACTTCTCCAACCCCTTTCAGGAGGCCTACGCCATAGGGTCCTGTAGTCCATACTGAGACAGGCACCTCGGCCATGTCGTCATCAAAGTATTCAGGACAGTTTCGTGCCAACATCATTATCTGAGGCACTTCTCTTTTGATCATTTTTACCCAAAAGGTGAGACTCACTTCCACCATTGTCTCTCCCATATCTGCTTGTTCTTCAAAACAATCGTCATCGGTGACGTCAGTCAATCGATATCCTTCTTCAATGGCGATTACTGCCCACCATTGTCGGCCCTCATCATCATAACCGTCAATCAAGGCCATTCTCCCTCGTACTGCAGCTGTGTGTATCATCAAGGGAAATACTTGTCCCTTTTCCTCGTGCATCAGTATTCTTGGTCTGAATAGGAATTCATTAGGGGTTCTCATGATTTTGTCTGCAAGCCTGGCAGTCCTGCCATAAGCACACGCAAACCATATGCATATATTTCAGGCTCTAATGGTATAGCCCTCATGGCTGTGTGTCCCGCATATGCTCCGATTATTTCACATACATTTGAATAGTGCATTCCTATAGGAGAACATACTATGCCCTCCTCCGTGAACGAGATTGTCATGTTTAACTTTGTCAATAAATCTCGGCCCAAAATGTTTACTGGGGTCTGACATGAAAATAGTAAAAGCACATTCATTTCACAATCTCCTATAGAGACTGGAAGTGCATTTGTGAAGGGAACACAACTTGTAGCTCCTGTAAAACTCTGAGTATTTATGGCCTCGCCGGACAAGGAAAACTTGCCTTCACGTATGCACGAGCGTGTTGCACCCGTGTCAACTAGGAAGGGATATTCTTTATCCCCTATAACGACATCCACCCTAGGTTCCCTGTGAGGGTCTGGTGTCACTGATAGGATAGAACACATCAGTGTTCCCAGTGAGCTGTTATAGTCCATATACAAATTTGGCCCACTTTGTGCTGGTGGACTTCCCCCATTCCCATTGTTTGTCCCCATTCCAGTGGTCATGGTCTGCTCTGTGCTCATCGCCTGTGACAGTTGCATCGGTGCCTGTTCGGATTGTCCTTGTGGAAAATTCCCCATATTCTGAGGTTGCACACCTTGTTGCGCTCCTCGCGCTCGTCATTGCACCGTGTGATTTTGTGCAACACCCTGCTGTAAAATTGCAGGTGGATTCGCCATGCTTGCTCCTTTCCCTTGGCCGTTCTGCATCATGCCTTGGTTTCTGCATGTGCGCGCTAAATGCCCCGTCATCCCACACAACCAACATACTGGCGGTGGTCGGATCATTTGCCCATTTGACATATCTTGATTGCCATTTTGCATATTCTGGAACCCTCCTTGATTACTCTGGAAACCTCCCTGATTACTCTGCCATCCTCTTACCCTAAATCCTCTCCCCCGTGGCGACCAGTACTGCCCTGATTATTCTGCGGTGGATTAGTCACCTGCTGCATGCTCGATTCAGCTGTGCTAGTTTTCATGGCTCCCTCAAAAGCACATTTTGACAATTTCTTCGGCACCAATTTCGCTTCCTCACCCTTTCGTGCAGCTTTCTTTTTGCGATTCTTTTCTTGCAGCAGTCTGCAATAGTGTGCAATGGTCAGCTGTATTTCTGCCCAAGGTTTAGCCCCGATTCCTACCAATTTCTTGAGCTGTTTCTGTACCGGCTCTGGCAGCCCATGGCACAATATATGGTAGAACACAGGTATAGATTTCGTCCAAGATTCAGGAGCCTCGAGCACCCACGCGTCTTGAAAATTCTGAATATAAATTAACAGATCTTCAGACTCCTTCATTTTTCGTGTCATTATAGCTCCCATGTCAGAAGTGTCTGGGTAAAGCACTTGTAGCGCTTTCCATACTGCAGCTCCACAATTGTTAAATGGTGCTCAGTCATGTGCGGTATTAATTGTGGTTACACCAGGGTAGCCTGCTCGTGTCCACACATCGTCTGCTCTCTCACCAAGTATGGCGATTAGGAGACCTCTGATGTCCCCTATTGCTAGCGTGTTTCCTCCTGTCATTTCTTCTAACTCATGTATCCACTTTCCAGCTCCCGATGTGAGCATTGGCAGCTTGTTCTTCAAATTTTCTCGATCCATGTGTGGCCATGGAATTTATTGTGGTCTTACTCCCCCTTTCTCGAGTAACAGAAATTGGGATGTATGTTCTCTCCCTCTTCCCTCATGGTTCTTCTATCGATGGCAGGGGTAATATTCTTACATCGTCGCCTGCCTGGTAGGGACACAAGTCTGTCCACGTAGGGCGGAGAAGACACCCCCTCTGACCACGAGACACTTCTTCATACCGGTCTAACTGTGTGGCTGATTCTGATGCTCTTGGTGCAGACTCACTAGTGTCTGACCATCGTATTCCTTTTTCCCTTGGGAGTCTTTCGCTTCGTCTCTCTTCCTCCTTTTCCTTGCACTCTTCCCTTTCTGAGTCAAACATTGTCGGTCCCAAATTTGTGCAACTTCTTGTATCTTCTTGGTTCCTACTTATTTCTAATCTAGCCAGGGATAGTTCCCTATTCCCACTACTTAGAGTGACATCCTCAGTGTCGTAGAGCTGGGTGGTCTCCAGGCGCTCGTCTTCCCCCTCCCCTTGGGGTGTTTGGTCCAGCCCCATTTCATCATATATTTTATCGATCGTTACTCCGATGCTTCTGGTGTCGAAGTCATCTTCCATATTTGCCCTAGACGTGCCTGGTACTGAATCGTATGCAGGAAAGAATTCTTCTATGTCTTCCCAATCTACTACTGGAGCGGGTTTTATTACCTCTCTCCCCAGATATTCAAGGTCGCGAGCTCTCTGTCTTTGCTTACTTTCTACATCATCATCGAATTCTTTGCGCTTCGTCGCCTCTTCTCTAACCCTATCTTCTTCCTTTTACTTTTCATTCCTACGTTCATCTGCCCTTTGGATTTCCTCATCTCTTCGTCTCTTTATTCTTTTCTCTCGTATTCTTTGTTCTTCCTCTGACCTTTGCTGCTCCTGTCTGTCGTGATCATTGGCTGCTCTTTGTTTGCGATCAAGCTGTCTTTCTTGCTCTTCGCGATATAGCTGTTCCCGCCTTTGTCTGTCTTTCTTTCTTATTCTTTCATCTCTTAACTCCTTCTCTTTCCCCTTTCTCTGTACATCATCTAACCTCTCCTTTTGTTTCGCGCCATCAATGCCTTTGCCATCAAATTTCAATAAAATGTGCCCTCCCATCCATTCGTCTTTTGCGAATGCTATCCCATCAGTTCTATCTTCGTTTCCTTTCCATCTTTTCCCTTCTCTCTCTTTGTCGAGAGATGCACTTGTCTGTCCCTTCTTTTGTCATCGCGTCTCCCCTTGTCCCTTGGGACTGGAGGTAATTTCCTTATCCTTTCCCTTGATTTTCGTCACTACTTTGGGTAGGTGACTCATATGCGGGGTTGCTATACCCCGTGGCTGCTTTAAGTTCTCTCAGCGGATATAATCCCTCGCCTTTACTTTCTTCAACTTTTGTTTCAGATGGGGTGGGTGGCGCGGTAGGCGTCTCACCCCCCTCTGTGCATAGGTTAAGTATCCAGTCTATTGGCGGCTCCTCTCCCTTCTCTTTTTCATACATTTTCCAAAGTTCTAAAATAGCTAGGCGTTTGTCTAACATTTTGTCCATGTAGGTGGCAAGCAAATATGTCATCATATGTTGCAAGACAGCTTTAGATAAGGCCCCACCTTGTGGCCATGGCATAAACATTTTGTGGGCGGTTCCCTTAACCCACTCTGTACTATATTTCTTCAGTTTGGGTGCGTGTTTCGGCAACTGTTTGCATAAGTGTGTCAATGGAGTTATGTTTTACATGCTTAAATCTGTTCCCTTTCCTCTTATACAACACTTGTCAACACTTTCACGTTACAATATGAGCGAGCACCGACACCGCAAGCTCCAATCCCGATTTTTCACAAAATGTTATACCTTCTATTTTACTCAAAAAACATCAATTCATATGCGATATTATCCCAGCTATTCAATCGCGTAAAATTTTAATCAGTTTTCTCAAGGACATTTTTACGATATATGACGTCACAAAAAAAAACATGTAAGACAGACGCTTAACAGACTAGCCGAACACCAGCTGGTCACAGGTATCTCTGCCTCTAATCATTACCCCTTCATGGAGTTTAAACGTACTCCTTTCACGGCGTCTTTAATCGCTGTGGTAGTCTATTTGTTCCCCTTTCTTTGGGACTATGGGTACACGTTTCATCTAGCCGCTTATATTAAAAGTGTAGGAATAAGGCGAATCCTCTCACTTCTCAGGCGTCTTCCCTGGTAACCTTTATTTACTTAATTATCCCCTTATATATATATACATTCTTGTCTACTTCTAACTATACTTTGTTTTCCCACCTCCCTCTGTTACCTTTTCCCTTTACTTGTTCTAAAGCATGCACTTTTGCCAAAACACTCAATCTTTTTTACTCACCGTTCTCATATTTCCTCTCTGGACCCTCGGGATCACCGCCTTCGTTACCGCCTTATTTGGCTTTTCACCCGCTCAGCTGCCCGTAGGAAAGGGAAGGGATAATGTGGGGAACACGGGTCCCTTCAGACCTGGTCTGCAGTTTTTTCTTACACTACCACTGTCTACTGGGAGCTTCACGGTCTACTCGGCCGAATGGCAAAGGACTCGTGATATTGCCGAAGACCTAGAGTTACTTTATATGGACGGTCAATGGGTGCCTTATTCTAATCAATAATCGATAATCAATAACCATCAATCTCTGCTACCAAGTGTACTCCGGAGACCCCCGGCCGGCCCATAGAGCCGAGGTTTGCTCAGAAGTACTTTAAAATGAGATAGCTGCACCCTTGAGATGGATGGGGGTGCAGATTTATTACTCCAACACCAATCAATGGTTTGGCAAAGGGAGTCCGTTTAATGACAAGTACAAAAAAACGGGTAGTCATGGAAATCAGCAGTGATGCGATCGTCCTTCTCACATCAACTCCAACGAACTTCGCACAAGTTGTAACATTTATACTCAAAACATGTCATAATTGACGTATAACACTCAAAAGTTAACATCCAATTCTATTGGTTAGGAAAAGGTAACTTTAATATAGGTACTATATCTGTATATGGTAACGGAGTGAGGGGATTGGGTAAACACTGTCAGGTGGGCATCTAAGCCCTTCCTTCAAAAATGACGACTGAAGACGTCACTAAAAGTACGACGTCCCATTGGTTTCTACTAACTATAGGACCCTAAATTATTTGGTCCATTGTGATTGGGTTGGTACCAATCCCATGCATATTCTTCCACTTCGCTTGGCAGCACGCAGAATGGTCGGCCATGTGCGGGGTACCCCTTAGTTACTCAGCCTTTTTCCATTTAAGGTTACAATCAATCATCGCTTCAGCAACTATGTGTCAATTATTTCATTGTGGTTGGCCTCGAAACTGCATCTTCTGTCTGGAAAAGTTCTGATATCTCTACCTAGGCGGATGCTAAGCGTAGGTGTGAACCAGTGTTTCTTCTCGCTCAGCTGGTCACCTGCTTCCCGCACCGTGAATTTGTCTAGTTTCTCTCAATTTGTGTATTTGATTCTTATTTAGCTTGCCACCTGCCTACGCCTCCTTATCTTGACCTTTCAGGGACAGGATATTCTGTTCTTAAGTTTCAATTATATGTAACTACTGTTCGTTCCTTCTATTGGTATGGCCTTGGCTCTCCTGGCACGAGTTGCATCTGCAGAGTTTCGATTCAGTCGTCTCTTCTCGTTTTGCTAGAATAGGAATCTCTGCTCATTCGGCCTTTAGTAACCTTAGTTGATTCTGCTTCGTTTGCAAAGTGGAATATACTTATATTAAAGTACTTTGTTTGAGGTACATTTATGTATAATGGCACGTGCCGCACTATTCTTCTACTTAGCATAGCAAGCTGCACTGTTTTCTTAGCTTTTTTGCGGTTCCAAGCATATGTACAGGTGTAAACTGATGGACTGTGTTCATTTTAGTTACAGCTTAAGGAACAAGTTACTTACCTGTAACTGTTGTTCTCCAGCATGGGTCTGGCATGGATTCACATGCTCATGAATATTCCCCGTCGTCAGGCTGGGAATCCTCGGTAAAGAAAAAACCAGTATCAGTTTCGTTTCTGATCTGTCTTTCGTAGTAATAACCAATCACTGGTCTCTGCGTCATACTGACCACAGCCAATGACTGCCCTCTACCTAAGCACCGCCTCTGGCAGCCATCTTCAGATTTGGAAGCACGTGAAGGTGCAGTATGACCAAGTGAAGAGCCGCAGAGGGGTAGGCGGGAGGGTTCGCATGTGAATCCATGCCAGACCCATGCTGGAGAACAACAGTTACAGGTAAGTAACTTGTTCCTTCTCCAGCATGGGGTCTGGCATAGATTCACATGCTCATGAATAAAGAATACATAGCAGTACACACATGCACAACCACGGGAGGTGGCAAAGGCTCAACATTAAGCATTACATCAAACTCAACATTAAGCATCTTACCTCCTCAACAGGCTCACCTCAGGCGAACAGGTTGCGCAGCACTGCTTGGCCGACCCTGGACTCCTCCCTGGAATCCCGATCGACGCAGTAGAATTTCGTGAAGGTGTGCGTCGACCTCCACGTAGCAGCCCTGCATATGTCCAGCAGGGGCACACCAGAAAGGAACGCCGTGGTAGCTGCGATCGCTCTGGTGGAATGGGCTCTCGGACGGCCAGGCAGCGGTCGGTTTGCCAACCGATGACAGTACATGATACAGCCGGAGAGCCATCTGGAAATGGAAGCCTTCGAGAGAGCCTTCCCCTGATTGACAGGTCCAAAGTTCACAAAGAGTTGTGACGTCTTCCGAAAACACTTCGTGCGGTCCATGTAGAACTTCAGCGCTCTAGCCACATCCAGCGAGTGCAAAGTCCTCTCAGCCGGCGACGAAGGCGACGGGAAGAACACAGGCAACACCAAGGGTTCGTTGAGATGGAAGTCCGACGGTACCTTGGGCATGAAGGAGGGGTGCGTCCTGAGCACTACCCTCGTGTCGTGAAAAGTCAAGTACGGGGCCTTGCAGGAAAGGGTCTGGATCTCTCCCACCCGTCGTGCGGAGGTGATGGCCACAAGAAACGCTGTTTTCCACGACAGAAACTTCAACGGGGCCGAGTGCAGAGGCTCGAACGGAGGTCCCATGAGCTTGGTCAGCACCACGTTGAGCTCCCACGCCGGGGCCGGAGCCTTCACCGGCGGGAACGATCTGAACAGTCCCTTCACGAACTCTTTCACCAGACGATGAGACCACAAGGACGTCCGGCCCGTGGTTCTGGTGTATCGGGAGATCGCAGCAAGATGAATCTTGATGGACGCGTGTGCCAGTCCAGCTTTGGCCAGCGTCAGCAGGTACGGCAGTACCTGGGGAGCCGTAATCAGTAGAGGGTTAATCTTCTGTGCGTGGCACCAGACAGATAACCTCTTCCATTTGTGTCCGTAGCATTTAAGAGTCGAGGACGCCCTGGCCTTTGCAAGAACCTCTCTGCAGTCGGCCGGTATGTCGTATCCTCCAAACTCTAGCGCTGCAGGAGCCAGGCCTGCAAGTTCAGCGATTTCGGGTCGTGGTGGAGGATGGCGCCTCCTTCCCTGGAGAAGGTCCGGGAACCATATCTGCCTCGGCCACGCAGGTGCGACGAGGATCATCCTGCACCGTGACCTCTTGAGCTGGTTGACGAGCTGGATTAGCAGTGGCAAAGGAGGGAACGCGTAGAGGAACAGGCCCTCCCAGGGGAACGAGAAAGCATCGCCCATGCTCCTCGCCTGGGGAAACCTGCTGGCGAACCTCCGGCACTTGGAGTTCGTCGCCGTCGCGAACAGGTCGATCTGGGGTGTGCCCCACCGTCGGAAGAGGCGATCCACTAGATCCTGCCGTAGTTCCCACTCGTGGCACGAGCGCAGCTCCCTGCTGAGTGAGTCGGCGATGGTGTTCTTTATCCCTGCCAGATGAAACGGCACCAGAAACATCCTTTGGGCGACGGCCCAATGCCACAGGTCCTGCGCCTCCTTGGACAGTGCTGGGGACCTGGTTCTGCCCTGTTTCCTGATGTAAAACATGGTGGTGGTGTTGTCGGCGAAGATCCTCACCACCTTGCCCTTGAGGGACGGAAGGAAGGACCTGAGGGCCCAGAACACTGCACGGAGCTCCAGGACGTTGATATGGAGGGACTTCTCCGTCGGGAGCCAAAGGCCTCTCGCGTGCAGATTTTCGGTGTGCACTCCCCACCCTTCCAGGGAGGCATCCGTGGTCGCTGTCTCCTGGTGGTCTGGGGTCTGGAAGTCCATGCCCGCCGTCAGATGCGCGCGGATGCCCCACCACCGGACCGCTCGGCGGAAACTCTCGTCGAGTGTGATCCTCTCCTCGAAGCCGCCCGTCGTTTGGATCCAGCGCGCGTCCAGGAACTCCTGCAACGGGCGCATCCGGAGCCTGCACATGGGAATGAGGTAGATGCAAGAAGACATCATTCCGAGGAGGGACTTGATGGACCTCACCTTGGCCGCGTCGGAAACCAACATCCGCTGTACCTTGCCCAGGATGGACCTGGTCCTTTCCTCCGACGGGGAGGCCAGAAGGGACACTGTGTCGAGCTTCGCTCCCAGAAACAGTGCGTTTTGCGAGGTTACCAGGTGGGACTTGGCGTAGTTCACGGAGAATCCCAGGTCCGTGAGAAGTTGGACGGTCCTTGCCGTGTGATCCACGGCGAGCTCCCTCGTCTTGGCTCGGATGAGCCAGTCGTCCAGGTAGGGGTAGACGTGGATCCCCTCGCGGCGCAGCTGCGCCGCCACCGGTGCAAGGCACTTGGTGAATACCCTGGGTGCCGACCGTAGTCCGAAGGGGAGGGCTTTGAACTGGTAGTGACGCCCTTGGACCACAAACCTGAGGAATTTTCGGTACCCCTTTAGGATGGGAATATGGAAGTAGGCATCCTCCAAATCAACGACGACAGGAAATCTCCTGCCTCCAGCTGACCCAGGACGTGCTGGAGGGTGACCATCCGGAACTTTTGCGCCTTGATGAACTTGTTCAGACGTCGCAGGTCCAGGATGGGGCGCCATCCCCCCCGTCTTCTTCTTCACGAGGAAGTATCTCGAGTAAACTCCGGAGCCCCGAAGCCTCTTTGGGACGAGTTCGATGGCGCCCTTCCTGAGCATCGCCTTTACCTCCAGGAGAAGTTGAGGGACGTGAAGTTCTTTCCTGGCCACGGGGGGGACGCGCGGACACCTTCTTTGAAACTCGAGCGCGTGGCCCCGGGCCAAGGCGTCCAGCACCCAACGGTCGGTGGAGATGGACTCCCACACGCTGACGAAGCTCGCCAGCCGGCCTCCCACCGGGGTGCTTCGGTGGGGGCCCGACCCCACGGCTGGTTCAATCCTGCTTCGACGAGGCTTTGCCGCCTTGACCTCCTTGGCGACGACGGCGGGGTCCGCCAGACTTGCCTCGTCCTCTGTAGGCCTCCTGAGCCGACGAGCGGGCTGCTTGACGGTAGGTGGAGAAACCGCCGCCAGAACTTTTGGAGGCGCCCTTGCCTCCGCTGCTCCGAAAGGGCGTCCGTCGTTGTTGCAGAACTCCAAGGGCCCGGGCCGTCTCGGTGTCCGCTTTAATGGCCTGAAGGGAATCGTCCACTGTTTTCCCAAACAGGTTGTTCCCATCGAAGGGCATGTCCAGGACTCTGGTCTGAACGTCTTGACGGAAGTCCGTAGCCTTGAGCCATCCACGCCGCCTAAGGCAAACGCCGTTGCCCAACTGGCGGAACCCAGTGTCGGCGATGTCCGTCGCAACGGTAATGGCGTGGTCCGAAGCCACCTCACCTTCCTGCAGGATCTCCAGGGCCTCTGCCCTCTTGTCGTCCGGCAAGAAGTCCAGCAGGGGAGCCAGTTTGTACCAGAGCTCCCTGTCGTAGCGGGCCACGATAGCCAAGGCGTTGGCCGCTTTAATCGTCGTCGCCGCAGACGAGATGACTCTGCGTCCCATAGCGTCCAATTTCTTTCCCTCGCCGTCCGGTGGGGAAGTCGATGTGGAGGCCGCACCCCCCCCCCGCTTTTTTCCTGGCCGCCGCGGAGACGACAGAGTCCGGGGTAGGCTGTGCCCGGAGGCACAGGGGGGCCGTATCCGGGACCCGGTACTTCTTCTCGTACCGGTCTCTTCTAGCTGGCGTCGTGGAAGGGTTCTTGAGGAGGGTGAGGCCCTCATCCCAAATGTCGTCCAATAGAGGCACTGAGAGGACCGTCTTCCTCTTGGCCTCGCGCCGCTGATAAAGGAAACCTTCCTTCTTCTTCTCCTCCTCAGGGCAGAGTTGGAAAAGCTTGGATGCCCTGGTGATCATGGAGTGGAACGATCCAATCTCGTCGGGCGGAGAAGCCCTGGTGGGAGGCGACGACGGTACATCCTCGTCGTATACCTCGTCGTCCGTACCCGTCGGTGCCGTGTCAGTCCCCGTATCATCCCCTCGGGTGGACGGGGAGGAGGGCTGGAAGGGGCGCGACGGCTGAAAAGGAGGCGGAGGGTGGATCCTTCTTTTCTTGGTAGGGGGAACACCAGAAGGTCCCGGTTCTGGGTCCCCCGACGGGAGAGGTTCCGTCGGCAACGGTAGTCTCGTCCTTATCTCTGAGCATAAGGACTGTATAGCCAACAAAATGGCCGCCGAGTTGTCTCGCGGCGCTGGCAGAGGGGAATCCGACGGGCGATCAGGGGCACCCTCGACGATGTCGTAGTCACCTGCGTCGGGATCCATCCCGACGGGCCGGTCTTCTTCCACGCCGAGGCCGTGGCTTAAGACCTCGACCAGCTCCTCCTCCGAGGTTGAGGCCGAATCTACGACGACGCCCTGCCCCCCCTTTTTCTTCCCCACGGGGGATTTCACGGGGGTCCTATCGATGGGCACAAAAGAGGACTCCCTCCGAGGTGGCAGGGAGACTCTGAGCCCCGAGGTCGCCACCACTGGTGTAGCCTCCACAGGCTGAGCCAGGGCCGCCGCGACAGTTTCGATAGAGGGCTTGGCCGGATGGATTAAGGCCTTCACCACCTTAGGTGCGCTCACCGCCTTATCCTTGGGGGGGGGGGACACTGCCTCGCTCCCCCTCCGCCTTCGAGCTCGACCGGGGCCTCTCCAGGAGCTTCGCCGGGTGCTCGGCCTTCCTCTTACCCGACCCAGAGCGTTGGCTCGTGGTTGATGGTGCCGGGGAGGGTGCGCCCTGCCTGGCGCCCGTAGAGCCCGACCGTTCGGCGCTCCCGGTGCCAGCGGACTCGCGGTGCTTGGCCTTATGTTGGACCCCCGTCGCCGGGGCGTCCTCAAAAGGTCTTAGAAGACCGCTCGGCTTTCTTCCTCTTCTTCTCGCCGGACGGGCTCTTCCCTTCCAGCCAGTTGGCGAGACGTTGATGGCGGTCCTTCATGGTCCACTCCGACATGTTGCCGCAAAACGCACAGTCCTTCTCCACGTGCGTCTTGTCCTCATGTAGGCAGTAAAGACAAAAAGAGTGTTTGTCCTCTTGAAGACCTTCTGCAGCTGACATCCAGGGCAGACCCTGAACAGCTTTCCGGGCGTCGAGCTTCCCTTCTCCTGGGCCATGACCGGGCCTGAGAAACTTCTGGAGTCCTCCAAAAGCGTAGCTTGACGAAATCTTCACCCTTGAGGGGCGCAGACGAATCCGACACGGGTCCCCGTTGATCGGATGGAGAATCGGTGGAGCTTGAGGCTCTTTTGACCGAAAAAACAAAGTTTTTGAGAAAAAACGTGAAAAAAATAGCACTAACGCTCGAGAGCAATAGCACGAGGATCCCAACACATGAACGTGCGGTAAAAATCTGAAGATGGCTGCCAGAGGCGGTGCTTAGGTAGAGGGCAGTCATTGGCTGTGGTCAGTATGACGCAGAGACCAGTGATTGGTTATTACTATGAAAGACAGATCAGAAACAAAACTGATACTGGTTTTTTCTTTACCGAGGATTCCCAGCCTGACGACGGGGAATATTCATGAGCATGTGAATCCATGCCAGACCCCATGCTGGAGAACTCTTACGTTTTTGATAGCATTCTTTCACTTTAAGTTCACAATCTTTTTTCTCATGGCGTTTCGTCTCTTTGTTTTATTCTCGGGTGGTCATTTCTTCTATATGTGAATCTGTCCGGGTCCTCGTAACGTCACCATTCGTCTTCCATTAAGACTTTTTTGGTTTCTTCCGGGACAGTAATTGGGTACTCTTCATTTTGTCTCATTTGCTGGTAGGGTTTTCTTAATGGATACCTTACTGTCCATGGTTGTCTGGATATCGGTACGTCAATAGGCGTTGCTCTTCTGATAGGTACTGGGCAGAGCCCTACTGTGGCTCTCTGCTGGTTTATCTGCTCATCATAAGTCACATTTTGGTGTGAACGTTCCTGGTACTTCAAAATGGGCAACTGGAGTGCAGGCTTTATTTAGGACCTCCTCTACAAGTGTGAGCCAGAGAGGGGTCTGCACAGTTTTTGGGAGGGTCCTGCCATCTTGATTCCCTCTGCCTCTCTTTCATGTCCGCTCCACTTAGTCTGGAGCAAACCACTTTGGGTAGGACATCATCACCACTTTGGGTCTACACATTTCAAGAGAAGGGCTTGGACCCCTAAAGCAGGCTAGCTTAGTCCAATCACCTGGGGGAGTTTGCTTATTGAAGAAGGGGTGTCACACCCCTTATCTGAATCATCTGGAATCATCTTGAATCATCCTGAAGGTTTCATTGGACTGTGCACTGCACTGGACTGTGCTGGGAGAGCAATCCTCTCTAAAGTCCTCCAGTTGTGAGGTGGAGGCAGCTATTACAAAGGCAGAAGCAAGCCCTGTCCCCCCCAACCATCCCTAGGGACCAATGGGGGCTGCAAGAACAGGACCTGCCTTCTCTGCCAGCCACATCGGTAACCAGGACCTCACTGTGTTGGAGGACCCCTGCAGTTGTGTGCCAGCCTCCCCCGTGTTTGGGAGCTCAATAATAAGCACTGCTCTTGTACCTGGAGTGAGACTCACAGCAACCTAATAAGTGGTCTGCAGCTGGGGCAAGGCCCCCTCCCTCCCTGCCAGCCACAGTGGTAGCCAGGACCTCACCATGTTGGAGAACCCCTGCAGTTGTGTGCTAGCCTCCCCTGTGTTTGGAAGCATGAGAAAATAACTCATCTTGTCCCTTGTCCCCGAGCCAGATTGGGATTCGCAACACCTTGAGAGCCAAGACAGATGGGATTCTAGTGTTTTTTTCGCTGTTGACCTGCGAGAAGCATGTTTCATGAACTGTTCAACACATTTGAACCAGCAGGAACTGCCTTTTGCTCACAAGAAGTCTGGTTCCGTGCTAAGGAACCACCAAGAACTGCAAAGAAGGTACTTTTGACTGCTAACTGCCCCATTTGTCCATTTGTGGGCCCTAGAGACTAGTTGGGTCACTTTGAACCCTTTTTGCATCCAAGTACATATCCTTTTTCAAGAACATTGTTGCTTTTGCTTGCCTTTCACCCCTGATACAATACCCAGAGTGCTGCATCTACTATCTTTGCCTATTCTGTGTTCTTTCCTCAGGAGCAGGTTTTATGTAGTGTTTTTCTAGTTAGTTATTAGTGTACATGGAACTCTTAATTAAAGTGTATATATTTTTGTAGTACCTTGAAGGGACATTCCTTTATTTTGGACTGTAATACTTCGCTGTTTGGGTTGCTACTGAACCACATTCACAACCCTCTTAAGAGTATAGACTTATGGAACCAATCTTTATAATATCATTTATTGTTTTTGTTAATTTGACTTATAATGTAATTTGGGGGGATTATATGAAAATAGGAAACTTGGTATGAAATGTCAATGCTCTCACTGTAAGCAACTGCAGAGGTTGACTAAATTCCATTTACATTGAGGTTTCAATAAAAAATACTACTAAAAAAAACACGAAGGAGATATAGCTTGACACTGCCAGTTTTACCTTTATGATTGTGTTGGCTCATGGTTTGTAGAAGTGTGAGCGTTTCTCTCGCAGGGCAGAAGTCAATTCGTCACAGTGTAGCAGCTCTGAAGCTGTGCCACATTTACTTGTGCAAGCGTGATGAGAGCAAATTGGACCTGCAACATTGTTTCCGTGTGGTCCATGCATGTCTTCTCACTTGACTTCACAAAAGCCTGGCTGATCTGAGGACTTGCAGCATCATTAACATAATTTCTTTTAGGCAGGTGGAGGGGCAGATTTTTAACAGATTTGAAAATTAGTCCTGCCATCCTTCAGAGCAGTAGCCTTTCTAGCCTGGGGGACAAATTCCCTTGATCCCCCAAACCTCCCTCACCAGTCTTCCCCTAGGCCCCCTTGTCATCAAGCCAAGCCACTAAGCTGCAGTAGTGGTCTTGGGGAGTCTTTTTAGAGAACTGACAGATTGAGCAGTCCGGGATGTCGTGTGCAGGATACAGGCAGCAGAGACAGTCTTCATTGAGGTCTTCCACATAGAAATTCTAGAGGCCAAAGGTAGCGAAGGCCTGGAAAATATTCTTGTTTGGTGTCTGCCATGGATGGGTGAAGACCCCACATGTGAAGACGAGAATCCGCTCTGACAGGCTGAAGGCTACAAGAACCAGAGCAACCCCAGTCGACACTGGAGGAGTCAGGAAATCGTGTAATCAAAAAATGTGTAGAAATTGTAGTGGGTCTGAAGGAGGAGTTGGACACACTGTGGACATGTTTCAATATCATTTATTAAATTGTAGAAGGCCTAACTTTCCTATTACTAATGTAATGGAAATATCCTACCATCTAAAAAAGCTAAATGTGCTCTGCAGTTGTCAGGAAGTCCAAAGTAGCAATGTCCTCCATCCAAACTAACTATCTGACCCTACCACTATATTTAACCAACTTAAACAGGCCAAGAAAATGTCTCATCTTCGTCTGGTCTTGTCTTCTGGTAGGCTTTTGTTGGGAAAGATTTCCATTTCTTGTGTAATTTTCCCTCCAGTTGTGTACCCCCCCAACATTTTGCTGATGTTTAACACCATAGTCTGATTTTGCCAGGGGAGCACACCCTTCTGCTGCACTCCCCTGGGCTTTTCGCTCACTTTATTATGGGGAAACGGACATGCCCTTAAAGACAGTCAGTACTGGGAGACTGTTTCCCTAAGTCCTTGTCAATGTTGCAACTTTTTATGTTGCAAGTGCACAATGTACCTTCCAGTATAGTGCATTGCATCTTCCTGTCATTCCTAAAGGCCCTAGATACTCGAAGGATGTTTTTAGGAGAAGTGCAGATGTGCCTTGGACAGGGCTGGTGGCAGATTATCTTTTAATGTATTTTTAACCCTTTCCTGCCAGGTAAACTGTGATTCCTGCGTTTGGTACAAATAGGTGGCCTGGCTCCAAAATGGCCATGCCTCAAGGTTCTTTGTCCTGTCCTTTGGCTATCTTGCCCCTTCACCTTACCCAGGTCGAGCCGACCAGGGTCAGTCCTTATTTGGGCATGCATTCTCCCACGAAACGCCAAGCTTTCACAGGCTTCTGCATGCCTTGTGTGTGTGCTTCCAGGATGTTGGCTCGACTGTCTGGTTCAAATACACTGACCACTTTGGATTGTACCGAGTCAAAATGCCCCAGACCTTTGATGCCTCATCACCCCAGACATTCAGCACATGTAAATCATTACAGCAGCCTACCCTGCGGACCACACAATGCTCTATAACGCACCTCCTGCTCCTCTTCTGGGTTCTGTTTGCGACACCTCACAACATCATTACCCCCATACCTCTACAACACAGCACCATCCCCCACAAGCACTAGCTACCACTACGCCTTACCTGCGCTACTTAAAGTTTTATGCCAACATGACTCATCCTAATCCTTACCTGAATGCACCTGCCCTTTGGATACAGCACTTTTGACCCAGCCTACAAATCATTTACGATCGATGGGAACATTATCAAAGTGTCTAAGGATACAAAAACTCTTGGCATCTACTTAGACTCCTCACTCTCCCTGACCAGACAAACGAATGCCGTAGTCTCCACTTCGGCCTATACCTGCAAACTCATCACTGCCTGCAGACCCTTCCTTACGACTGACAATTGCATCATCCTTGCCAGAACCCTCATCATGTCTAAAACTGACTATTGTAACGCCCTCTACTTAGGGACTTGCCAAAGAAACACTGACAAGTTACAGGTCACTCAGAACAACACCATCAGGGCGGCGCTCAACCTCCCAAGGAGATCCCACATACGACGCAAGACGCAATCTACACTGGCTCCCTGTAGCCCACCGCATCTCTCTCAAAACTCTTGCCCTAACTCATAAGGCCCAGAACAATCTGGCCCCTGCATACTTGACCAACCGCTTCAAGCGACACACAGCTATCAGGCCTTTGAGGTCTGCACATATACATACACTCACCATACCTAGCTACAAGCTACAGACAGCCTGAGTATCTAGTTTCCCTGTTCTGGCTGCTTAACTATGGAATACCTTACCCGCCACACAAAGAACTGATCCTTCTACTCATTTAAGAAAAAAACCAAAGTATGGCTACATGAACTCGATACTTCTTCCACTTCCACTTAAGCTCAATGTCCTATCAGTAACTTTCCCTAGATGTCGCATTGCATCTATGGTTCAACCTATGCTACACTCTGTAACGTTACTATTATCGAGCGCGCTGTTTCTGCTCATCTGTAATCTGATTGTATATAACTGCTACTGACTGCACTTCTTGTAATGATATTGCCACTGCCTTATCTGTTTTTGTTCACCTGAAAATTGAGTTATGTACCCTCAAACCAATGTATGTAACCGTTTTCTTACCATGCTCCCAGATGCCCCAGGGCAATGTGTGCAACATAAATAAAATAAATAAATAAATACAAATACACATCCTGGGTGACAGTCTTGTGGGCTGTGAATGCCTGGGACCACTGTGGTCCATGATTGGTCCACTTATGGTATGCCTGTATGTGAGCAGATCTCTCATTAGGTCCTCTTCGTTTTGGCGCAAAGGAGATTTTGGATAAGAGAAGGCTCCAAACACACATACCATGTCGATCGCTGGAGTTCTCACTGAACGAAGGATAGGATCCAAGTATCGTGAAACTAAGAAGCCGAGTCGAGGAACTGCTGGTGGCCCCCTGGAAGGTTTGGCACCCTGAAAGTCTGCGAAGACTCTTCGACCCATTGGAATAGTGGGCCAACTATTCTCGGCACCATCATCAAAGGATGCAAGTAAGCCTTCTCGGAAGTGTCCCTGGGCCAACCAGTGGGCTGACAAGCTTGCGCAGGACCTTTGCTCTGAAACCGCTGCCCTTTCAAGGAGGCCCTTGAAACTTGGTACATCATAAGCTCTGTGTTCACGGCACTCTCACACCAAATTTCGTACACTTGGCGTTCCCAGGTCTGGAGTAAAGAGAGCGCCCGAACCAGAGTACATTCGGTTACCGTGTCGTCCAGCCGTGGTGACGAACTTTGCAAACTCATTGCAGCTATGCTCCTCTGTGCCCTGAAGCTTGCTACAGCGGAACTGGCCTGATCCAGCCACCAAGAGCGGAGAAATCGCCACAGTCCCGTTTGGGAATCAACGCTGTAACTTAGTCGCTGAAAGCCGCAGAGCCGCAAGATTGCCGCATTTGAACCTGCCAGCGAAGTGGTGTCGACTGCCGAAGTTTGGTCTGGAGTGTGCCGGAGGTCGGTGAGTAATTGCAACCCTAACTGGTGGCCCCTAGAGCATCCATCCATCCATCCATCCATCCATTTTTACGCACAAGTGGCCCCTGAGAGCCCCTCTCCTTTCCACTGCTAGTGCAAACTAGCAAACTATTCCCAACTCTTGGAACCTGCTCTGCCTTGTTGGGGAGACCCTCCACGAATAGTGGGAACTTATTCTGCATCACCTCACCCACCTCCCTGAGCTGCTACAGACCCTTCAAGAGACCCCGTTTCGCCCATCTGCATTACCGCATGATATGATATATGATATGACATTTATAACATGCCTATACACAAGTGTTTCAAGGCGCAAAGCACTGCAAGTACATTTGAGCAATAGGCTCCCCTCTTCTTAGGGACTGGACTGCCTTTCAGTTAGGATTGTGTTTGATGCAGAACTGCCTAAAGACTATTTGCACTACCTGCTTCCTTCCCTTTCTAGGTTGTGGAGCCATTTTGTGCATTAACCCTTTAGGCCCCTTGGTATTGTATATATGTATGTTGGTAGGATTGTGTTGGTTTAGAAGTGTTACTGTTAATAAATATTGTGGTGAAACTCACAGGCCTTGAAATAAATGCATTTGTAATATATCTACACCTGACTGGGAGTGATTTGTAAGTGTCCTTTACTCTGTGTGCTCATGGAGGTCTTAAAGTCACCCTCACCCCTCCTGAGACCTAGTCTTGACCGCCGGCAATGCTACCTTGGTTGTTCTGGCTTGTCCAGAAAGTTACCCTGTTCCAAGAAACTAGGCCAGCCTTCTGAACCTCTGCCCTGGTGGTCAGAGTTCAGAAATCCATTTTAACAGCTTTTTATTTACAGTTATTCTCTGTGGTATAGATATTTCTGGACACAATGATTCTGCCCCTGGTATTTTCCCTCTCTCACTACTATTAAATACTGTTTGTTCTTGGCTGTTTGTCATGTGGTCATTTTGTGTGCGCGCTCTGAGGCCCATGGGCATGTGGCGCGCAGATATAAGAACTTTTAATAAATAAATAAAATCATTGCATAGTGGCTGAGATCAACTCTTTTAGTTCTTCAAAATTAGTCTTGTGTTTTGTACTTACTGTGGTTTTATATTTAGAATATCTTCCCATCAGATACTTTTCTCACACTCTTAGACACTCTCAGGCTTTCCTGAGATGGGTTTATCTTGACCCCTTTTTAGGCTTTCATCGTCATAACCTCTCTGTCTTGCAGTGTCTCTTCTTTTATCTTGTTCATTCAAGAGTTTTACATCATGTCTCTCATTACATATTTCTATGTTAGACTTTCTCCAGTCTTCAATTCAGAGGTCATAGGGTTTCTTCCCTTCCTCCTAGGGACCTTGTTTCCAGTCTCTGCGTGTTCCTCACTTGGGTTGCTCAAACTCCTCTTTTATAGGCTTTTCACTTCTCTTCTTAACTGGTTTCTCTTTAGGACGGGGATGAGTTGCTCTCTTCATATAACTACCCTCTTTTCTGACTGGGTCATTTGCTTCAAATTCCAAAATCTCACAGTTACTTTCTCGTACTTAAGACAAGTTTCTCTTCTCATAGAATAGCCCTCTTCCTTTACTGGGTTATGTGTTACTTCTTTACAACTCCAATTGCACAGTGTTAGCCCTACTTTCTTGTCCTCAAGACTGGGACAGGTTTCTGTGGATATATATTGGTGCCCTTGCAGTCTCCTGCTTCTTCCGGTACCTCTCTCTGTACCGGGGGCGGGGCTCGGCTCTCGCTCGGGTATGCTTCCTTGTTCTTCTCGCTCATCTGCTTCCCGTTCCCAATTCCTCATTGGCTTACTGCTCTGCACTCGCACTGGCAGTTGGAAGCTATCCACACTTCCTGTACCAGCGATCTCGATGCAGTTTTTTGGGTGTCCTGCCCACAATATTGCACTTGCGGTAACACCACCACTGCATAGCTAGTCGTTCTTTCTGTCCTCACAATGCTTTCCTCACATCTGCACACGACGGGCCTCCGGCGTCTCGTACTGTCGTTCTCTGTCTCTTTGAAAGTTGCGGGCTCTGCATCTTGTCTTCGGTCCACAAGTTGAAACGTCAGGGGGATTCCCTTGCGCAAAAGGCTCTCCATTTTCTCTCCTATTCGTCCCAGTTAAATATATGTCTCTTGTCAAAGAGGCATCTTCCTGTTCTTTTACCAATGGATTTATTTTGCATTGCCTTCAGCCAACGGTAAGGATGCCACATTATTCGTCCAACAGGTAATCAATCCCATGTACACAGCTATGGTAGATGGCCTGGGAGTTCCTTAGCAGAACGAGAGTCCTTGTCCCCAAAGTGGGAGTCTCTCCTGGTGAGGTCACACTTGACTCGACTCCTAGGAAGGGTCTTGCGGAGCAGGCTCTCCTCCCTAGCCTCACAGAGGGGAGGGGGGAAGAATTATCAAGAGACTTTTCAGAGGACACTAAATGTATAACGTGAAGTAAATGAATCTGAAGATGGCCTCCAGGGGTGGAGCTAAGGTATCCCTTTCCATTGGCTATGAGCAATATGACCCAAAACAACTCTACTAGAGCACTAAAGCTCTAGTAGTTTAAATATTATAGTTAATTTAGATTTAAAATTGCGTCCGCATTTATTTATGCAAAAGAACTATACGCTCCCCTTTTGACTACCTATTGTTAAAGACTACAAAACTTTTTTGATAACCAACTCATGGCCAATAGATGGGACGGAAATAAAAATGAAAAGGTTCTTGTTATCCCCAGAAACACTAACTCTATAGGCGAACACTGTTACAAAATAACTTGTAATGGCCTATTGGGCTTAAACACCAACACCCTTTGCAAAATACGACTATCACTTAACTTAATACAAGGACAGTCTGACATTACATTTGTAACACATTCATTTAAATTTCATGTTAGTCTTATAATACACTAAATTTAAAAGAAACATTATTTCAGAGTCCGCTAACTAATTTAGAAACCAGTAGCGCGCTTCTAGACTTATTTCAGACATTTGACACGTATACAAAACTTTCCCCTTTGGGATACATGAGTTTAGACAGTTTGGGAACTAGCCCAATGTACAGCAGTATGGAGACAGCTCATTTCCCAAAATATGGCGGACGGCCACACAGAGCATGGAAAGCAAGAATGGCTTCCCTGCGGCGACCATGGCGACCGGAGCAAACATTAGTGTTCGAGTGAAACCGCCGTTCGTAACCTCGAGAGCCGACGCAAGAGAAAATGTAATGCTCTGATCGGTAAGAAAGTGCTATTCACATTATCTATTAACCTACGACACGCAGCATAATCCTTTCGTATTTTATAACAAATCGATCTATTCAAGAGAGGACACGAAGTCCTGTTACATCGTATGGAATACAGGGCACGCTATCCGCTACTCTGTTTAAAATCATGCAAAGCATTAAGAAACATTTACCTCTCGCCGCGATAACGCACCACCCTAATCAGCAGCATATATAGATGTTTTTTGAGCATTCTATCAAGTAACTCGCACTCATTTCTTGTGCACAGTAAACTCATGATGCACATAGTTCTTTAACAAAGCAAACGTTTGACACTTCATTTCAGATGGGATTAACCCTTAATATGCATAGCTACCTAAAGTGGAAATTCACACCGGATGCATTAGTTAAGTGCAAGGTATTCTTTCTTTAACATCCTATCTAAAGGGCCTCTCCGAATAGGAGTTTCTTTTTGCTTTGATTATATAAAATGGTATTTAACTATAATCACTTTGTAGTGCATTTTTCTGGTGAGGACACAATTCTAATGCTTTGTTTGGAGGTGGGGTTCGTTTGACCATCATGTTCCTCACACATGCGACACACTCCAACAGGAATACAAGGAAACAGGTTGCTGGGCTTAATAAGTTGAAAGCTGAAAAACCCACTTCAATTTAACTTGTTAATTTAGATGTCTAAAGGCTACAGAGATTGTAATGGCACATTTTTCAGACGACGATTGCTATAATCCTCTGTATCATTAACCATTTTTTCTTTAAGCAGATTATATTTTTGCACATTATGCTGCTTAACGTTTGGCTTTGGTGATGCTTGTTATCTCCAAGTTTGCCTTCCTAGACTTGAACTGACAGACTCAAAAACAGGTATCTTGTACTTTTCAGTGACAAGGTCCTTTCAGACCATGTGACTAAGGGAACTTTTCAATCTTGAACAGACAGACGAATGCAGGAATACGAGGAGGTGTCCTTATGGGCAATGTTAAGATTCAGTGTCAGAAGCAGTTCTGGGTGAGGGCTCTGAGAGGTCACTATTTAGTTAAAAGGGTTAAAGACATGTAGGTCTAGCCAAACCAGATTAAGATATTGTAGTAGAGCAGTAAGGCTTAGCCTGCAGGAGAGACGCGGGGGAACTGGTGATACATGCCTTATGGAATGAGGCATTAATCCTTTTAGAAGTCCTTCCCTACTAAGATTAGGAGGCCTAGATGCACTAAGAGCCACATGTAACTGTTGCAGGTATCTATAAGGTTGTAGAAGTAAAGAACTATTGACGAAGCCAACAGGCAGGTAAATGTCACACTGAGGAACAATCTGAAGGTAAATTTAAAAGGTTAGATGGCCCTTCCTAATCCCAGGCTAGGATCTTTGGCCAGAACACAGATCGTGGCAATGGAGAGGTAGGTAGCCCAACTAGAAACCACCCCTGGGGTTGCTAGATTAGCTGGGCCCACTTTTTTTAGTAGTTTGTTCCAATGTAGGGGATATGATATGGCAATTATAACACGCCAATACACAAGTGTTTCAAGGCGCAGCGAGGCAAGGGAGGGGGAACAGAGGACAGACAGACAGCGATCCAACTAGGCCAGGTGCCAATCAGATTGTGCAAGTGCATGGGAAGTGGGAGGGGGAGAGTGCAAGGGAGAGGGGAGGGGAAAGTGCAGTACATGGTATAATAGACTAAGAACATTAAGCAAGTACAGCCAGCTGGCGGCAAGTGCAGACATCCGGTGTCAAGTGCTGGTAGAGGGACTGCAGGGACACAGGGACAGTCCTGAGTGTAGTGGCTGCCAGGGAGGCAGTGCAGGTGTGCTACTGGCGGTGAAGGAACCTGAGCCCGAAATCAAAGGGTGGCCAGGTAACCAGTGGAGTTTCAGCCAGGAATTCAGCAGGGGAGAGGAGGAGAAAGCAGAAGCAAAGAGAAAGGTTTTTAGGTGCTTCCGAAACCGGAGATGATTCTCCTCAAGTTTCAGTGAGGCAGGGAGGAAGGGAGGCTGTTCCAGAGGGAGGTCCCAGCCGAAGAGAGAGATCTACCACCAACTCGCTGCTTGGAAAAGCATCTCACCCTGAGGGAGTTGGAGGTGGATGAGGGAAGAGCTCAATAAGGAAGATATTTAGGAAGAGAGAGTTGTAGGTATTGAGGCCCCAGGCCCCAGAAGGCCTTGTGGACAATGCAGAGGGTTTTGAACTTAATCCACGCAGCCACTGGGACCAAATGCAGAGATTTCAGACCTGGAGAGATACGATCCCTGGGCTTGAGGCCAAGGACATGTCTCGCAGTCCTGTTCTGGATAAGTTGCAGAGAGCGGTGAGTAGAGGCAGGCAGATTTAGAAAGAGGCTGTTGCAATAGTCCAGCCTAGAGAGAGCCAGAGCTCTGGAGACAGTGAGCTTCTGGAGGAAGGAGAGGAAAGGAAGAATACCTCTGAGGAGGTGCAGCTGGTAGTGTGACTTCTTAAAGACGTCAGATGTGAGGAGAGAAGGAGAGTGTGGAGTTTTAGATGACCCCAAGGTTTTAAACCTCACAGGTGGGCACAGGAAGAAGGCCAAGAGAGGCCGGCCAGAGAGTGACAGGAAAGGAGGGGCGGGTGTAATGATGAGGAGAATCTCAGTCTTATTGTCATTAAGGCAGAGATCATTGGCGGCAAACCACTCCTGGATGGCTGACAGTCAGAAATGAGAGAGGGACGAGGTGGCTTAGGGTAGCCTGAAAATTAGCTTAGTGTCATCAGCATAGCACTGGAAGTTGGGGCAGAGCGCGGCAATGCGGTGGGAAAGAAGTGGCAGGTATTGGTTAAACAGCCAGGGAGAGAGGTTAGACCCCCTGGGGAACACCACTGGTAGAGATAGAGATGGAGGAGAGGAAGGACCCAAGTTGAACCTGGGAGGGGCGATCAGAGAGGAAAGAAGTCAGCCACGCCAGGGCCTGGCCGGTGATACCCAGTTATCACGGAGACGATTGAGCAGGATGTCATGGTTGACCGTATCAAAGGCAGAAGAGAGATCAAGCAAGATGAGGACACCGGGGGTGTTGGAGTCAAGGTTGGAGAGCAGGGCTTCATAGATGTTCAGGAGAGCAGTTTCTGTGCTTCTGGCAGCTCTGAAGCCAGACCGATGATCATGGAGACAGCCAACAGATTCAGTGTGAAGATTGAGCTGGGAGATGGCCAGCTTTTCCAGGAGTTTGCCCAGGAAAGGAGTGATGGAGATTGGGCGATAGTTGGCAGGGCAAGATGGGTTGGCAAAGGGTTTCTTAAGAAGAGTGTGCACAAGGGAGTGCTTCAGGTGGGGGGAGGGAAGACTCCACTGGCGAAGGTGTGGTTGCAGAAGTCGACCAGCGCAGGAGCCAGGGAGTCAATGTGGTCCTTGATGGTTTTGGAGGAGCAGGGGTGAACCTGTTTTGACAAGACTTTCATAGATCAGACTTGTCTGGAAACCTCCTCAGCGGAGAGCAGGGGAAAGGCAGAGAAGGAGGGAGGAGAGGTGTAGCCGAAGAAGGGCCAGAGGAAGAGCAGGGAGTAGAGGGAGGAAGGGGAGAGGAGGAGAGAGAGGACAGGATGTCCTGTGTTTTAGAGATTGAATGGGAAGCCAGAGCCGTGCAGAGGGACTGGGAAGGGACAGGAGCAGTAGAGACTGTGGCAGGATTGGCCAGTTCCCTGCAGATTTTAAAGAGTTCAGCCAAGTTGTTAGATGCCGCAGAGACGCAGGGTTGGATGTCGGCATCAGGGGTCGCCGGTGCAGTGGTAGTTTTCGGTTACATAATTTGGTCTGGCCAGGCGGTCATTCTGCATTCCGATGAGGCTGGACGACCCAGAAACCTCGAGACCACAACCACCACAAGACCCATTTTGGGAGGAGACCACCAGGCCTCGACAGACGAGCAGCAGCTGTTAGAAACGATTTTCTGCTTGTAGCTTTCCCTCCATTGACATCAAGGGACCATCCCAACTTGATTTTTTTAAAACTTTCTTTACTGACACACTTGGCATATTACAGTACATAACATTAGAACATGATATTAAACAGGTCGGACGGACATGCAAGAGGATCAGGGACAGAGTACGCCGCTGCTCGAATCAGGTAACGGTGCAGGGGCAACACCAGCAAGAGTTTGAGGGGGTACCAGTTATGAGTTAATAGGAGCATCAATCAGAGGAGGTGTACGCAGAAGGAATGCTTTGTGCGGGCCCCAAACCTCTCTCGAGCGGGATTCAGTGGGTTGCATGCCTGCCCATTGTTCTTCGATATCATTGGCCCATACGACATCTCTAAGCCAGTGATCAGCAGTGGGAATTCTCGCACTCATCCACCTCAGTAAAATACATTGCTTGGCCAAGATTTACAAACGTACTTATGCTACCCAGAGTAGGCTAAGAAATATGAAATCGACAGTGCATGGGTGAGAGGATAACATTCCTGTTCGTCATTTCTGATAACATCCCATACACATCCCCAAAAAATGTGCGAGCATCGGGCAGTCCCAAATCATGTGGTAGTATTTGGCGTTGGCACTATTACACCTGGGACATGCGCCCAATCCCTCCCCAGAGAATAAGCGCAGCCTATCAGGTGTTTAATGATAGCAGTGTAACACTTAATTCTAGCCACTGAAATTTAGAATTGTAGGACACCATGCATGTCTGTGGGCACATATCTGCCGAGAGGTTGTCACCAATATCTATCTGTAGGTCCCCAGCCCATTTAGAGCAAGCATTGACAGCAATGGTCCGGGGCGATGCTGAGCAGGTCTGGATCATTCAGTATAGAGAAGACACAAAGCCACGGTTTTCACTTGCAGTTAAGATGTACCCCATTATCATGTCGTTCTCTGGCGCCACCGGGAAAATGCCCCACAGTTTTTTTACATGATCTTTGCAGGCCTGCATGTTGTAGCCATAGCAAGGTTTCGGGCTGTATGGGCACAGGGATGTCGCTGGAGGAGATAAAGTTGCCCTATGGGTACATGGCCCCCAGCATATGAAACCCATAATGCATCCAGAACCTTTAGGAACTGTCAATTCGGGGTAAGCAGTGTACGCAATTCCACAGTTGGAGATCCCTATGATATGGGGCTGATACACCCATCGCCTGCCATAGTTTGAGCCAGGTCATTGCAGTAGTGCTAGCCGGGTCAAATTCACAGCTATCTGTAAAGCAGGCAGTGTCTCAGACAACCAAAAGGCTGCAAAGTGCGCTTGCGCTGCCACCCAATATAGGTGAAA
The DNA here is from genome assembly GCF_040938575.1 of Ambystoma mexicanum. Taxonomy (NCBI): domain Eukaryota; kingdom Metazoa; phylum Chordata; class Amphibia; order Caudata; family Ambystomatidae; genus Ambystoma; species Ambystoma mexicanum. The sequence goes on along the minus strand of NC_090921.1, from coordinate 794,469,660 downwards.
GGTAGGAGCTGCAAATCTACCCCTCTCATAGGACTGCGATAGCGTGGCCCACTAAAGTCGCACCGGCCCAGAGTGCCACACAAACCGACATATTACTACTTCTAGGTCTTGGTAGGACTGGCCAGGCCACAGTGGGACATTAAGGAAAAGGTACAGAAACTTGGGTAGCACAGTCATCATGATTAGCGCCACATTGCCAGCGATAATGATGGTTATGCAGGACCAACTCTTGAGCCTAGTCTCCAGTTGTGCCACATATGCAGCGTAATTGCGATCATATATCGTGGCGCTGTGCTGGGCAGCTACCACCCCTAAATAACAGATGGTACAGGGGGACCAATTAAATCCCTGCAGATCTCGAGGCTCATTGTGACGTCTGTAAAGGGGAGGAGCTCAGACTTGCTGCAATTCACTCGAAAGCCAGACACCTCTCCAAAGTCTAAGACATCCTCCATAATGGGCGCTAGGTGAATGCAGGGGTCCCTGATGTACAACAGTGTATCATCAGCATACAGGGAAATTATTTCAGGTACCCCTGTAAAACAGACTCCCCGGTGCCTATGGTTGTGCCGTATCAAATCCACTAGCGGTACAATGGTGATGGCAAAAATAAGGGGCGATGAAGGGGCAGCCTTGGCAGGTGCCTCTAGATATTGTTAATTTTGGTGACAGCGTTCAGTTTGTGTTCACCCTGGCAGTTGGTGCCGTGTATAAGAGGCGTAGGAACGAGAGAAATCCAGGACCGAACCCACATTTCGTCAACACTGCATACATGAATTACCAGGATACTGAGTCAAAGGCATTTTGAATGTCGAGTGCAGCCACTGCTGCCTGAGCGCCGGGGTTGATCTAAGCTAGTATATTGAAGAGGCGCTGTGAGTTCAATGCAGTGGACCACCGTGGGAGGAACCCCCGATTGATCAGGATGAATGATATGCAGCATTAAAAGGCATGAGCCTGATGGCTATAATTTTTGCAAATATTTTGATGACCATGTTGAAGAGCTACACAGTTCAGCAGAATTATTCGGTTTTGGGAGGACTGTAATGACAGCCTCTCTCATGGTGTCCTGGAGTACCTGCTGCTCCAGAGCCTCTTGCCATAGCTAAAGCAGGAAAGGGGCAAAAAGTGTCTTGTATTTATTTATTTATTTATTTGGATTTATTTAAAGCGCACGTCAGCGCGTAAAGGGCATCGTGGCGCTGTTACATGAAGACATACATAATCTGGTTACAGTGGAAGGAAGATGGTTACAAAGCAATTTCATTACAGGACACATTTCGTATCAGACATATGCAAGCTAGTGTAGGTGAAGGAGGGATGAAGTTAGTTGAATAGAGTGGTTTTGAGGGATTTGCGAAAGGAGTACAGCGATGGTTCTGCTCTGAGTGAGTTGGGGAGGGCATTCCAGAGCTTAGGTGCTATGTGTGGGAAGCCAATGCCGCCGGCTTTGGCTCTTCTTACAGTGGGTACTCGGAGTTGGTTGGCGTGATGGCTTCTTCTGGGACGGATGGAGGAGTTCTTTGTTATAGTTTCAGATCGGTAGGGGGGTGCTGTGTGATTTATGCACTTGTGTGTGAGAGTGAGGATTTTAAAGTTGATTCTTTCCTTGACTGGGAGCCAATGGACGAGTCTTCTGGCCTGTGAAATATGGTCAGTTTTGGGGATGTGCAGTGCAGCGCGGAGGGCGTTATTTTGCACTATTTGGAGCCTGCTTAGGTTTTTTGTCGATGTGCCTGCCAGGAGGGCGTTGCAGTAGTCCAGTCTGGCTCCTATAGTAGCTCTGGCTATGGAGAGGCAGTTGGGCACGGTAAGGTAGGATTTTATGGCATAAATGAGTTTGGCGGTCAGAGCAGAAGCTGAGGCGATGGCACTGGTTTGTCTGGTCATGGAGAGTGTGGCGTCAATGTAGACTCCTAATGTCTTGACAGCAGATGAGACAGGTATGCTAATACTGTCGATAATCATGTGCGAATAACCGGGGCTGAGTTTAGTTAGTGTTTCGCTGGGGGCTAGGATGATGATTTCGGTTGTCTCCGTTTAGGCAGAGACCATTGATAGCCATCCAGGTTTGGATAGTGGAGTAGATTTTGAGGAGGGCTTCTGAGTCTAGGTCGTAGTCTCCGGAGAGGGGGAGGAGAACTTGTGTGTCATCTGCGTAGTTTGTGTAGGCTATGTTGAGGGAGTCCAATAAGTCAAAGAGGGGTTTGGTGAATAGGTTATAAAGGGTCGGTGCAGTGCAAGACCCTTATGGGACTCCACCATTTATAGTGGTTGGGGCGGGCGCTGTCTTGGTCAGAGTACACTTTCATGGCCCTACCTTCAAGGAAGGATGTGATCCAAGTGGTTGCCTTGTGAGAGAAGTGCGCAGCATTGAAGAGGTGAGATGTGAGAATGCTGTGGTCGACCAGGTCAAATGTGGCAGAGAGGTTGAGCAGTAGGAGAGAGGTTTGCCTGTGTCCATTATTTTGGTAATTTGATTCTTTAGATCTAGAAGGGCAGTTTCAGTCCCATGGCCTTTGTGGAAACCTGATTGTCTTTTGCCTAGGATGGTGTTGGTTTCCAGGTAGTGTTGGATTTGATTGTGTGCAGCTTTGTCTAGGATTTTGAGGAGAAAGGGGACAGTGGTGATGGGGCAATAGTTATTAGGGGAGGAAGGGTCGAGAGAGCGTTTTTTCAGGAGCGAGAGAACCCAAGCTTCTTTTAGGCATTGTGGTACAGTTCCAGATGCGAAAGAAGCATTGATGAAAGCCGTGATGATGGGGGTGAGAGATTCTGAGCACTCTTTGATTAAGGAGGGTGGGCAGATATCCCCTTTGCAGGTGGAAGGTTTGATTTTTTTTTAGGAGGTCCTTGACTTCCGTCTCAGACTTCTCTGAAAGCAAAAAGGGGTGTTTGTGAGAGAGAGTTGTTAGTGGGAGGTGGGGGTGTTGAGAGCTTTGCGTTGGGAGGCTATTTTGTCTTGGAGTGTTTTAACTTTATTGAGGAGGGCAGTCTGGATGCCTGTGCACCATGCTTCATCCTTGATGATTTTGCCTGGGCTGGAGGCAGGTGTGGTGAGTTCTTTGAATATGGAGAATATTTCACTTGATTTGGAGCTGGCATTAGTGACTCTCTGTTTGTAGGATTTGGATTTAGCGTGGAATATGGCTTTTTTGTAAGTCAATGAGATCTCTTTGAAATCTTTAAGCGAGGATTGGTTAGGCGCTGCTTGCCATCTGGATAGAGCTTTGCGTTTCTTGGTGCGAAGGTTAGATAGTTCTTCAGTGAACCAAGAGTTGTAGTGTTTGAGGAATTCGGCCGTAAGGCCATCTGACCCTGGTGCTTTCCCAGATGGTAAATCGTCAATCGCCCAGGTAATATCCACCAGGGAGAATGAGGAAGGTCTTGGCTTCCTGAGACAGCTTGTTAATTGGGAGATTCGCAAGAAACCTATCGATATTTGCCAGGGTGCAGGTATTCCTATTACAGTAGAGATCCATGTAGAATCTATTGAAAACTGCATTTATAGCCGCAGGCGTGTGCACTACGCTGCACGCATCATCAGTAATAAGTGGAATGCATCCACCACCCTCATCTTGTTGTGCCATACAGACATCAAAGTACTTGAGTTCTTGGTCGGCATGCACCCTAAAGTGATCTAAAGCCTCCTTGATCTTTGTGAATGTAGCCGTGGGAGGGACAGCCACCTGTCCCTGCTCCAGTTTACCCAGGTGCTCTTCACAGTCTGCTATATCCCACCTAATGGTTTTGAATACGATAAACTAGGTAGATATGGTGATCCCCCATATGAAACCCTTGAAGGCTTCCCAAAGTGTACTGGTCGAGGACACAGAGCCCCACATTTGTTTCAAAATGTAGTTTTACATGTGCATCCCTATTGTACACAAATGCCATGTCCTGCAGGGCCTGTGCTTTAAACCGCCAGTTACTTCGGGGTCTAGGGAGTGATCGAAGAGAGAAAGAGATACATATTGGAGAATGATCAGAGAAGGTTCTGGGAAGCATGTAGGCCTCCTTAACTCCACCCAGTAATGTGTCAGGGATCCGCCAAAAATCAATTCAGGAGAAGGAGTCATGGACAGACGAATTGAAGGAGTAGATGCGGTCCAGAGTATGTAACGCTCTCCATGTGTCCACCAAACCAAGGTTAGCCATTCCTCCTTCAATAACACGAGCCAACAGAAGTCTGAGTTTGAGTATAGCAGACTAGTTGCAGATCAAGAGTGGTGTTTAAGTCTCCTCCCCACAGAACTGGGACCAGCGGGTACAGAACCAGCTTCCCTAATATGTCAGTAAAAAATTGGGGATCGTCGATGTTAGGGTTATAGACATTTAGCAACATTTAGGTATGGAACCATACAGTAAGATGCATCTTCCCAGTGGGTCGATGTCAACTTTGTTAGGGAATCATCACGCCCCTAGACTGCATGGAGTATGTGGTGTAGAATCAATTCCTGCCCCAGTTCTTAGCGAACCCCCGCACAGCCCGCTGTCAATGCATGAGTTTCCTGCAGATAGAGGATTTTGGCATTATGTAAAGGAGTAACTTATGTCTTTTAATCGGGTTTCCCAGACCCCACACATTCCAGCTAAGGCATGTTACTTCTCCCATTACAGCAACGTCAATGCCACATCACCACCCCACACCTCCAACCAGCGCCACATATCTGGCCCAGGATCCCCCCCACAAAGCCCTTCGACCACCCATCACTCAGTAATTTCCAAGTGTGATTTCATGAACCCCAACTCCCCCCTCACCCACATCCCCCTTAAAACTAAAGTGAGGATATCCCTCCAAGAACAATCCCAACAATCAACGCAACATTGCATGGGGAGGCCGGTGCACGGGTTTAGACCCGGGCAAGACAACGTGCTTTAACACATGATGGTCTAAGTATTCACATACTTCAGTAGTCGCCTCACACCTGGAGGACAATTAATTCATTGCAGCACACAACGCTGCCCGATGGCGCACACACTTCATGTTAAAAAAAGATGCAATATAATGATGAGAGGTGACACCAGGGAACAAGAAAGGGAGCAAGTGAAGTGACGAACAGCAGGCGGACAAGATATGGATTTAGAACAAGTCACCATTCAATGGATCATGATGGCAGTAAAGTTCTCATACAGGAATTTCGTGGCTTCCTCAGGTATCGTGAAGAAATAAGTCTTACCGTTCCATTCTATGTGCAGTTTAGCGGGGTACAACATTGCATATTTCAAACTTCTGTCTCGCAGACGTTTCTTTACTGCCAGAAATGTCCCCCGCTTTTGCTGCATAGTTACCAGCCACCGATAAATTCAGGGTAAATGTGCACTCTGTTGGATCCCAGCAGTCCCCGGGCAGCCCGAAGAATGGCACCCCACTCCCAATAGTTAAGGATGCGAGCAATAATCGGCAGCTGGGCGCTCCTGGTTTGGGTTTAGGTGCCAGGGATCTGTGGGCGCATTTAATTGCAAATTGCAGAGACAGTGCTGGGATACCCAGGAGTCGTAGGAGGACGGCTTTCTATGAATGAATTCAGCAAGGTCTCAGTGTTGCTCTACGGCACCCCAATGAAGCGAATATTATTGCGGCGGGACTGCGATTCTAATTAGTCATTCTCCTTCACCACTATGCGGACTTGTTTAGAAAGTGTCCGCACCTCTGCCTTCAAAGTTGTTACATCGTCTTCTACCATAATGAAACTCAAAGCTTCCAACTGTAAAGAAGACCAATTCCCCTCCCATCTAGTGAAACTCTGTGCCCCCACCCTCAGACCCATAATTACCGAATTCATCACAATCACAGTCCCCACCAGTATCAAAAAAGCTTGGGTGACACCACTCCTAAAAAAAAACATCCCTGGACCCTTCAATACCCACTAATTACCGACCTATTACAACGGTCCCATTTCTCCTAAAAATAATTGACAAAATAGCCTACTGCCAAATTCAGAACCATTTGGAACAACATCAACTATTAGGAGACCGCCAGTCAGGATTCCATCCCAACCATAGTACAGAGACAGCCCTCCTTGATCTGAAGATCCAAATGGATGCCACTAAAGAAGCAGGTAAACTCTGTCTGCTGATGCTCCTGGACCTCTCAGCGGTCTTCGATCTGGTTGACCACGACAAACTCTGCAACACTCTAGCAAACAACTTCAACCTAGCTCAGAGCGCTACCAACTAGATCAAATCATACTTGGCTGATAGGACTTCCAGAGTGTCCATCGGCAAAGAATCAGCAGACCCAGTGCCTGTCCCAGCAGGTGTGCCGCAAGGCTCTTGCCTATCCCCCAATCTGTATAATGCCTATACTAAGCTATTATTTGCAGCATTGGATGCCATGGGTGTCATCTATACTAACTTCGCCGATGACACCCAAATCCTCATTCCTCTCTCAGGCAATCATGAACAAGACTCCCTCCTGGTTAACCAAATCTACTCACTCATCCAAAACTGGATGGCTAATAACAGCCTTTGTCTCAACGACGATAAAACTGAGCTCCTCATACTAAGCTCCTCCAACAAAATCAACACCCTTGAGCCCGCCTTCAAATCATTCACCATCGATGGAACCACAATCCCTGTTCTTAAACAAGTCAAGACCCTTGGCGTCTACTTAGACGCAACACTATCCATGCCTAAACAAGTAAACACATTAGCCTCGTCCACTTCCTACACCTCCAATCTCATCTCCCTCAGCCGTAAATTCCTCTCAGCCAAAAATTGTGTTACTCTAGCCAGAGCACTCATACTGTCTAAGCTAGACTATTGTAATATCCTCTTCCTGGGTACGTCCAAAGCCAACTTAGCCAAACTCCAACTCATGCAGAACAAAGCCCTCAGAGCAGCCTTAGGCATCAAAAAATCTGAACATATCTCTAACACCAGAAGAGACCACCACTGGCTCCCCATCCAAGCCAGAATTCTATTTAAAACCCTGAGCATCACCCACAAATGCAGCCCAAATACCTCAACAATACAGTCACGATGAAGCCCCAGACTAGACTTCTCAGGTCCAACAAAAACGCATACCTTGAAACCCCCAGATACAAAAGAGAGAAAGCAGGGGGTAGTAGCTTCAAAACACTGGCACCTAGACACTGGAATGCGCTACCTACCCACATTATGAACGAAACCTCCTTCCCTAAATTCAAAAGCTTCCGGAAGACTTGGCTCTTCAATAAGTTCTAACTGAACTAGAGCACTAATCCTCTCCAATTAACTGCACATATCTGACTGCTTTGCATATTATTGTATATTATTGACTGCCTTGCATATTATTGTATATTATTGACTGCTATTCCTGTGTACCTCTGTGTACTTTCTAAGATTGCATTCTCCCATTGTCTGTAACTACGCCGTGATACCCCCGGGTCTGGGCATATAACAAATGTAATAAAATAAAAATTCACACAGCCTGGCTGTCAATCACCCAGCAGGGGGGTTGTCCAGCCCGGACAACCACCTCAGCCAATCATGAACAAGTGCGACTTGGGTTTCCTAGGATACCCTGTGCAGGGGGTGACTACACCCCTCCCTCACATTCAGCCCACCTATACACCCAGGCGCCTTGAGGAGGGCTTCTTGGCAGAAGCCCACCAAAAGACAGTGAACAAAAAAGGCAAACCTGGTTTGCTGCGCAAAGTAAAACACAAGAAGGAGTTTAACAAAAAGAAATGGCGAATAAACCGCACCAGTACCAAAAGAAAAAGCATTTGGTCAAGCAGGTTTAAGTTTGAGGCTAACACAATAGCCTACAATATTACCAGGGTTACATAAGATAACCGCGGTAGAAAATTAGGGTAGATACCACTGCCACCAGCCATGTCTAAATGTTAAAAGAGCGAAACAATGCTCTAGGAGGTACAGATTAAAAAGGGCTAAGGAGTAACCCTTTCCAGCACTCCATGTAAAATGGGGTGTACTGGATCTGTGGTCAATTTGACTAAGTAAAGTTAATGGTAACTTTACCCTTTCCTGGGGGACAGCAGTCAGCCTCAGAAATGGAGTCGGTGGGAAGTCTGAACAACAAACCTGTGTCACTGCACAGAAGGTGCTGTGTGACACACAAAAGAAAGGGGCTACTGAAGTGGTGTACTCCAGAGTCCACAATCACCAAAAACAGGTAAAAACACATAGCAAAACACAGTAAGAGTGGGGGAAAAGCTCACACTCTTGCCAAGTGGAAAGAAACAACTCGAGAGATCCAGCAAAGATGCTGAGGGACTCACTAGGTAAGGGAAATTAGCCATGAAATGAGAATTCTCCCTAACAGCACCTTAGTCTGGGTCCCACCGCCAGGCAGCCCGCCGGGGCTTTCCATGTAATCAACAAGAGGGGGGGCGCTAGAGAGCCCGCAGCCAAGATGGCTGTGTCTCTGTGAGTTCGTAACCGACCTACGGAGAGGGGAGGCCGCTACGCAGCCCATAAAGGATCAAGGCAGCCCAGAAGCTGTGGAAACATCATTGGTGTAGGCGCCACCCAGCAGCCCAATTTTGGTGCTCAAGAGGGCGCTGGGTGAGATAGTGGCATGGCGCGCACTGGAGGCCCGGGTGCGTGGCCGGAAGCCAGCTTTGTACTGCAGCCAGAGGATCACCCAGATCCCTCGCACCAAGACCAGCATGGCACCCGATGACGGTTTGAGCCCGAACGGGGGACTGAATCAAGCGCCCGGCAACCTTTCGGGATGGAGGAGGAATGGCGGATACCAGCGTGAGGTCACCGCCTTGAGAGCACAGCCCACTGTCGGAACAAGAGCGGGACAGAGGGGAGTGAGAAGGAGACGGGACACTGTGGCCCCCTGAAGATCTGCGACGCAGTGGACCCGTAGGCCTCTTCAGTGGTGAGTGAGATGCCCCCTTGAGAGCCTGGGAAGCATGTCTGGTGAGGGTGCAGGGGGTGAGCTGCGCCCGATACGCAGAGCCTGCGGTAGTGGAGCCGGCTGAACAAGCAAGTCTCCCTCAGAGCCTCTGGGGAGCGGTGCTGTGTGGGGCGTGCCGTCCCGAGCAGCCGCCTGGCCAGTGAAGGTGGTCTGGGTCTCCCAGAGACAGCTGGGGCGTATCCAAGCCCTGGAATTCTATTACAACCCGGAGCACGGCAATGACATCTCGTGGATTCCATGTGCTGAATTGTGATAATCCTGGATGAGAAGAGGCAGTGCTTGTTAAATTAAACTGTGCCGCAGCTTTAAACTCTGACTCCCGCAGGAGCCTCAATGCTAGCCAGGAGGGTCAGGCCACAATCATTTGCTTACTCGTGGGGGCAATCCTGCTGGATTGTACACAAAGGGCCTGGGGCCAGAGATCAGAACAGGTATTGAAGCAAACACAGTAGCCTAGACCAGGCGGTACTGGGCGGAAAGCCTGCTGACCCCACAGGGAGAGTAGACAACCTCCAGGAAGCCAGATACATATGCTGGGTGATAGCAGATCGATTCCAGATCAGATACCCCAAGGGGATCTGCCCCGACCATACCGGGAGCAGGACAGGACAGCAAGCAACAGCAACTGGGGTGCTAAGAGGGAACCCGGGGAGAGCTGCCACATACAAAGCACACGTGCCTCCGGGACAGATGATAGAACCCTGTGCTGAGTCCTGATCAGTGTGAGAGAGCCACAGCTGTGTTATCACTTGGCCCGCTCACAGGGTTGAGGGGCCAACACCCGGGTGAGGAATTGAAGCCAGTCCCAAGGTTGAAGACAGGGAGCGGGTCGGGGGGAGGAGATCGCCCCGTGAGCCCCACAGAGTGCTATATAGCTAGGGGCAAAAAGCGGCAGTCCCGCTTGCCATTCACCCAGAAGGAAGGCCTATACAAGGAGAGCGATAAGGTTTTGGCATCCCGAGAAGCGTCAGGCAAGAGGCCCTCATCGGCCCAAGCGGAGGTGTTTGGAGGGTCGACTGAGAACACCCCAATGACAGAGCTGGGTGCAGGAACGCATTGATAAGGAGAGTAGGAGAACCTCCGAGGTCAAGCTCAGGGTGAGCGCACTAGAGGATACCAGTAGCTGCTGAGGGAGGTAAATACCATTAAAGATAAAAACAAAGACCTGGAGGCGAGGTCATAATAAGAAACAACATATGGGTGGTGGAGGTCCCAGAGTCGATCTCGCAGCAGAACATGGAAGTCTTCATGGACAACTTCATTAAGGAGGTGCGGCAGGGGCCCCCAGTGTCCTATCAATTCCTAGTGGAGAGGTCGCACCGGGTGTCACAGGTCACTCCCCAGACCGGGCCAGAATCCCTGCCCGATAAATGAGAGTTTTAAACTACAGAGACCAGGATGTCATACTTTGCAGAGCAAGGGAACTTGGAGATCTTACCTACGAGAACACCAGAGTATCATTTTACCCAGACTTCACCCAGTCAGTCCGGAAAGCCCGCCTCTCTTTCTTGGCAGCAAAAAGGGCTCTCCGGCACAGAGGGATGCAGTACATGCTGTATCCGTCCAAGATAAGTGTTCAACATGAAGGCCAAACTCATTTCTTAACCGACCCCGGGGCAGTACATGACTTCCTTGAATCCCTCCCGAAGTAACCAGCCGAGCCCTACAAGCATGAATCAAGAGCTGGGTCAGAATGGTTTCTGGTTAAATTGTTGTTGTTTGCAGGGCCTCCCTGATGGGTTCTGAACACATTTGCTGAAAATTTAAAGAATAAGTCTGGTTGCATAATAAGGAACTGTTTTGAGGTCCTCCCCTCGAAGTAAGCAGTGGTGGAGGTTGCTTGGGTAGCGGTGTCTGGTGCCCCCAGGCTGTGACCCATGGTAATGAGGTTGTTGGGTGGGGGAGGGTCCAGTCACTGCAAGTTGGGGGAGGGCAGTGTGGGCGGGGGTGGGTATGGTGGGAACAGTTGGGAAAGGAGGGGTGAGGGGAGGATAGCCATTTGGGAAGTTGGCTTGAGTTTGTTCAAAAGGATTCACATATCATGGGACTGGTCAACAGCCGGTGTACAAGCTGGGCAGATGGGTGGGCTGGAGGTGCCCTATTTATAGTCCACACCCCAGTGATGGGGAGTGAAGTGATTAGCTGGAACGTGCGGTGACATAACCTGTGCAAAGCCTGTAAGGTGGTCCAGTACTACGAGTGGCACAGAGCCAAAGTTATGTGGCTGCAAGAAACTCATTTGGTGGGAAAGGGGAATGAGAAGGTAGCCAGAAGCTCGGGAGACTGCAGATACTACACCTCATACTCCGCAGGGGTGATGACGCTGGTGCATAAATCAGTTTGATTCCGCACGAACGATACAGTGATCGACCCACAAGGGAGATATGTCAGTCTCAGGATGCTGGGGTAACACGATGATCACATTTGTCAACATATATGGTCCCAACATGGACGACCCTGGGTTCTTTGAGGCTTTATGTAACAGATGCCATAAATACACACACCAATATTGTATGGGCAGGGGATCTCAATGTTACGCTGGACCCTCGGAGAGATAGATCGGTCAGGGAGGTGAGACGCTGCAGAGCAGCGGAGACAGTTCTGGGCGGTATGCGAGAACTGGAGCTGGGGGATGTGTGGAGGTAGCTGAGGCTGCAGGGGAGGGAGTATTCACACCACTCAACGGTGCACGGCACCTCTTCCCGATTAGACTACATCCTTGCCTGCCCACATCTTGTGCATCGAACTGTTGAATGTGTATTACTTCCAACAACGCTCTCTGACCACTCCCCAGTCCTGTGGTCCCTGTGCCCAGAAAGTATCTCGTCCCTCATGGAGGTTTAAACCTGCGGCAATGTCAGACATAGTATTTAGAAGTGAGGTTCTTGCCTTGGTCAAGGACTACTTTCGTGAGAATATGGGTACTGTGTCGGAGATGAACAAGTTACTCTCTTACCTGGTAACGTTCTTTCGATGGGATGGTCCGACGACGTATTCCATATCTTTGACAGTAATCACCACAGCAGTGCTGCTTCGGAAAATCTTCGGCGTCTGCGTCCTACGTCGATGACGTCGATGCGCCATCCCCAAGGACCTCCTCCGACGGCCGACGTCACCCGATGTGATAAGTAGGACGCCCGACACCCGTAGCCTCAGTTGTAGTTTTTTCCCCCAGAACATGTGACACCAGTCTTCTACCAGTCAGACACACAAGGCCTTGCGGAAACGTAAGCTGCAATCGCATAAGAAATTCTGCAGCGGGGAAGGTAGCGGGGGAGCGATATGGAATACGTCGTCGGACCATCCCATCGAAAGAACATTACCAGGTAAGAGAGTAACTTGTTCTTCGAGGGGATTGGGTCCTCTGACGTATTCCATATCTTTGACAGACTCCCAAAGCAGTACCAAAGCAAGGATGTGGGAAAAGAATTTAGAACACAAATTTAGCATGCCCAATCAAATTGCGGAATAAAGGACTGCCTTGCCAAAGGCCAGATCCTGTCCTCAGATGGAATCGAGGGAGTAGTGACGTAAAAAAAGTATGTACAGAAGCCCAGGTGGCTGCATCACAGATGCTACGAATAGGAACACCCCTCTGTAGGGCAGTAGATGCGGCCATACCCCCCTGGTAGAATGGGCCCGCAAGCCAGCCGGTGGGTCCTTACCCGCCAAGCGGTAACACTCAGAGATAGCCAAAATAATCTGAGACAAAATCTGTTTCGCCACAGCTTGTACCAAACGCTTTCCAGCGTAACCAATAAAGAGTTGATCGTCCACTCTGACCCGGGACATGCGTGAAATAAAAAAGCTCAACGCTCTCCTAGGATCAAGCCTATGGAGCCTCTCCTCTTCCTTACCAGGATGCGGAGGAGGATAGAATGCCGGAAGAACAACCTTCTGGCCCAAATGAAATTCCGAAACCACCTTCGGAAGAAAGGAAGGACGAACTCGAAGGACAACCCTGTCCTTATGAAACACAGTGAAGGGTGGCTTAACTGAAAGTGCCTGTAACTCACTCACTCTGCGAGCGGAAGTAACCGCAACCAAAAACACAGTTCTAAGAGTTAACAGTCCAAAGGGCAAGAATGCAAAGGCTCAAATGGAGCGCCCATAAGAAACTGAAGAACAAGGTTCAAATCCCAACCGGGCACCAGAAAAGGTGACGGAGGGAACACATTAGTGAGCCCTTTCAAAAACTGAGAAATTAAAGGAATCTTAAAATAGGAACATTCTTCAGAGGAGCGCTTAAATATGGACAGCGCCGCCAGGTAACCTTTAATGGTACCCACTTGCAAGCCCCTGTGGGCCAAAGAAAGCAAAAAAGACAGAACTATGGGAATGTCACATTCAAAAGGATCCACATTCTTAACTCGGCACCAGTCGCAGAATTTACGTCAACGGCAACGGTACAGAGACTTTGTTGCCGGCCATCTGGCTGAGAGAAACACGTCTTCAGGGAGGTCCCAATCCTTATACCTCAACCTTTCAGAAGCCAAGCGTGAAGGTTGAGGGATCTGACCTCTTCATGGAGAACCTGACCCCCCTCCCGTGAGAGCAGATCGTCTCGGTAGGGAAGACGACGTGGAGGGCAGATGGACAAGTCGAGAAGGTCCGGGTACCACGTCCTCTGGGCCCACGCCGGAGCAATGAGGATCAGCCGGGAACCGAACCTCCGTAACCTCCGCAGTACTTGCGGGATGACGGGGACTGGAGGAAACGCGTACAGCAGTGGGAATGACAACTCCACCACGAACGCGTCTCCTAAGGCTCCTTTTGGAGGAAATTTCCGCGAGCAGAACCTTTCGCACTTCTGGTTGACACTGGAGGCGAAGAGATCCACTTGAGGGGTCCCCCAAAGGGCGAAGATCTCCAGGAGAATCTCCTGAGCCAGCTCCCACTCGTGAGAGATCATGCTCTGCCTGCTCAGAGCGTCCGCCGTCTCGTTGTCGTCTCCAGCCAGATGAACAGCCGAGATCGAAACTTCCTGCTGGATGGCCCAGAACTCGAGCTGCATCGCCTCCCTGCACAGAGGAAGTGACCCTGCGCCCCCCCCCCCTTTTTGTTGAGGTAGTGCATGGCCACCGTGTTGTCCGTCAGGATCAGGACACTCTTTCCTCGCACAGTCGGCAGAAAAGCCTTCAGGGCTAGCCTGACGGCCCTCAGCTCCAACAGATTGATATGGGGTCTGGACTCCGACGGAGACCAACGACCGCTGACTGTCAACTCGTTGGCATGAGCTCCCCATCCCGTGAGGGATGCGTCCGTCACGATCGTCACCTCCGGCCAGGAAAGCCAAAACGGAGCCCCCTTCATCAGATTGCCTTTGACGGCTCACCACAGAAGGTCCTGTTCGACCGAGGGCGGCACCTGAACAGGGTCCGACATCCTGCCGGAAGATTGCGACCACTGCATCTCGAGTGCCCACTGCAAAGATCTCATCGCCAGACGAGCCTCTGGCACCAGAAGAATGCAGGATGCCATGAGGCCGAGCAACCTCAAGAACTCGAACGCCGGGAGCGTCTGGGCAAGTTGAAACTTGTGCACCATCTGCTGAATGTGAAGAGCCCTCACCTGGGGAGGAAAACACAGCCCCAGGGATGCGTTGAGCACTGCTCCGATGTACTGGAGCCGCTGTGTTGGCGTCAAATGGGACTTCTTTAAATTGAGGGAGAAGCCCAGCTTGTGAAGGGAGTAGCAGGTGACGGACAGATGATCCAGGACTTGCTCGGGAGAGCTCCCCCTGATCTACCAATCGTTCAGGTAGGGGTAGACGTGAATCCCCCCTTTCCTGAGATGCGCTGCCACCACCACCATGAGCTTGGTGAAGACCCTTGGGGCGGTGGTCAATCCGAACGGCAGGACCTGAAACAAAGTGTGAGTCGCCAACCGCGAACCTCAGGTACTTCTTGTGCTTGGGATGGATCGGCACATGGAAGTAAACGTCCTTGAGGTCGAGAGACACCAACCAGTCCTGAAGTTGAAGGGCCTGGAGGACTTGAGAGAGAGTAACCATCTTGAACTTGTCCTTCCGGAGGAGTTTGTTCAAACCGCGCAAGTCCATGATGGGTCTCAATCCCCTGTCTTTCTTCGAAATCAAAAAATAAGGGGAATACCATCCCTTGTTCCCCTCCGCTACAGGCACCAGTTCTATAGCGCCTTTCTCTAGCAGGGCTTGAATTTCCTGCGAAAGCAGCGTATCCGGACTCTTCAAAGAGAGGTTCCCAGGTGGATTGTCGTGAGGCCTCTGCCGAAAGGGAAGACAGTAGCCGTAGGTTATGATCTCCAGAACCCACACATCTGAAGTAATGGCACGCCACTCTACAAGATGCTGCGCCAGCCTTCCCCTGACCGGCGAACCATGGGACATGGCCTCATGACTGAGTGGTAGCGGCTGCGGCATTGCCTGAGGGCAAAGAAGCAACGGCCCGAGCGGCTTTGGCACCTCGAGTACCCTGTTTTCCACCTCTGGTACTCCTACGGTGGCCTCTTTGACTGACAGCTCCTCTCGCTTTGCTGGAGGATGAGTAATAACAAAAGGACCCTCCCCTCCATTGTTGTCTCCTAGGATGAGAAGGCGGAGGTTGTCGAACTGCAGCGCCCAACGACTTCGCTGCAGCTTTGGAGGTCTGCAACCTCTCAAGTCTCTCGTCAGCCTTGCTGCCAAAAAGATGTTCACCGTCAAAGGGCATGTTGAGGAGCCGGGACTACACACCAGGAGCGAAACCCGACTTCCGCAACCACGCAAACCTGCGTATTACGGTGCTCGCCGCCATGGATCGGCTGACACAATCTGCCATGTCCAAACCCGACTGAACAGCCTTACACATGGCATCCTTGCCATCCTGGACCATAGCAAGGAAACCATCCTGTTCGTCCCCTTCAGGAATATGTTTAGCCGCTAATGCAACACAGTTCCACAGAGTGTGTGTGAAACGAGACAAGGCACATCCGGAGAGGTGTCCAGTCCACTGGCATCATGCAGTGACTGCCTCAGGTTTTCAAATTGGCTATGGCCCGAGAGCAGCTCATCTGGCACTGTATCTGGAACCAAGCCCTCATCAGAGCCCTCATCAACCTCTGAAATGTACTCCAGGCGGTGAGAGGAAGGCACCTGGGGAACACAGCTATGCCTGACCTTAGCCAGAGCCTTTCTAGGGGCTTCCCCCGTGCCATGGGGCCCCTCCAACACCACCGCCTCGAAAGGCATCGACGGCGCCGAAGGAATCGGCGTCAGCCGCAGCGCTGCCAGCATCGACGGCGTCGACACAGGCCTCGAAGCTAGAGCTCTGAGCGTGTCCTTCAACGACCTAGGCGCCGACAGCGTCGACGACCCCCTCGGAGGCGTCGACGTCTTCCTCGAAGACTGCACAGGATCACGCGGCCTCAAGCGCGTCGAGGACCGGGACCTGGAACGGGCATGGTGAGAACGGTTACCCTTGTCCGAGCGGGACCTTTCCCGCGAACCGGGCCGACCACCTGAGCCCAAAGGCGTGCGAGCGGTGTCTCTCGACCGATCACGACCGACCCCACTCGGAGGCGCGGACGGACCGGTGCCCTGCGATTCGAGAATCGCTAACATCTTCTTCCCGAAGGAAGCCCATTCCTCCGGTGTCGCTTGCATGGTGGGATAAGCGACCCGCCAACGGGCGGAGTCCTTGGAAGAGGACAGGGAAGGCGACCGATGCCAGCGCTTCCGGGAAGAGCCGCCTCTCGATTCATCCGCCGAAAGCCCCGCAGACCTCGACTTCCGGGGCTTAGACACCCTACCTACCGACAACTTCTTCTTGCGCTCCCGCAAGGCCTTGGCCGTGAGCGATTGTCAGTCGACACAGTCGTCCGTGTTGTGGGCCTCCCCGAGGCACCAGAGGCAGGTGTCATGCGAGTCCGTTACTGACATCTTGGACCCACAGTCCCCGCATTTTTTGAAGCCCGGACGCGGGGTTGAAGACGAGGTAGACATCACGAACAGGCTTTTTCACAAAACCGAACAGGTTCAAAGAACCGAGAAGATTACAACAGAAACTCCAAAGAGTCGAGGCGTACCGAGATTCACGAAGCAAACACGTTCACTGAAAAAACGGAACTGAGGCTACGGCCGTCGTGCGTCCTACTTATCACATCGGGTGACGTCGGCCGTGGGAGGAGGTCCTTGGGGACGGCGCATCGACGTCATCGACGTAGGATGCAGACGCCGAAAATTTTCCAAAGCAGCACAGCTGTGGTGATTACTGTCAAAGATATGGAATACGTCGGAGGACCCAATCCCCTCGAAGAGCTTTATATGGGAACCGTTCGAGGTGGTTCTTCGGGGTGGTTGCCTCTCCCTGGAATTGGGTGTGTTAAAACAGATACAGAGGCAGCTAACCGACATTGAGCTAGAAGTTAAGAGCTGGCAGGAGGTGGTAGACAGGGGAGGTGGGCATACTTGATGGCTAAGCTGAGGCAAGTGCTGGACCGCTTCAAATGACTTGGCTGAGCGGAAGGTTAAATACCTGGCCTGTCCGGCAAGGGCCCGCAGATATGGCGAGGAGGGTAGGCCAGGTAGACTCCTAGTGGCAATGGTGAGGCACGAAAGGTGCTACAGGGAGATTACGGCGGTGAGAACAGCAGAAGGTGAGGTGGTTGTAAAGCCTGAGACAATAGCGGATGCTTTAATTCATTATTATGAGTCCTTATACGCATCACGGGTGACACTGCCAAAACCGGAGTCAGAGGACTATATCAGAGAGGCGAGCTTGCCGAGGCTCAGCAAGGAAGCTGTAGAGGCCCTGGCAGTACCCGTAACAATCGATGAAATGCTCACTGCAGTGCAAACCCTCCCCTCTTCCAAAGCGCCAGGTACGGACGGGATCACCACTGAGTTTTATAAGGAGTGGGGCACTGAGGTAGCCCAGCACATGCTAGCAGTGTGGGAGGAAGGGCTGAAGGTGGGGCACTTCCCCAACAATGCGTGAAGAGGTGATAAAGTTAATACTTAAACCGGGTAAGGACCCCCTAGACTGCTCCTCGTACCGCCCGATATACTTGCTGAACCTTGACATGAAAATATTTGCTGAGGTGCTGGCGGACTGGCTGCTCCCGCGTGTCGCACAAATTATCCACATGGACCAGTCTGGGTTTATCCCAGGGAGGTCTACCTCAAATCTACACCGGCTGTTTGCAATACTAGCCCAGATCGATCCCAAGACACAAGCAGCGGCGGCACTGCTTGACATGGAAAAAGCATTTGACTTAGTGGAATGGGACTATTTGTTTGAGGTATTACATCAGCTGTGGATCCCAGGGTATTATCTCAAGGCGGTGCAGCTGCTGTACACGCTGGGTCAAACGCCCAGATTGCTATAAGCGGCATACAATCTAGTCTCTTCAGACTAGGGAGGGGAACCAGGCAGAGTTGCCCACTCTCGCCTTTACATTTTGCTATGGCAACAGAGGTTATGGCTGCCCGGTTGCACAGATTCCATGGCAACAGAGGCTTGGCGATGGGAGGGACTAGGGAACTAATTTCACTCTAAGCGGACAATGCAATCTTATATTTCAAGGATCCTGCAAATCTGGCCCCACTGACACGAGAAGTGGCAAGGTTTGGCGAGGCCTCGGGTCTCAGGATCAACAGGGCTAAATCCACTCTATTTCCCCTAAATGAGTCCACGACGTAGTCTCTAAACACTGAAGGATATAGTTGGGAACAGTCTGCAGTCACGTACCTGGGGATGCGAGTGAGTAGAGATGCCCAAACACTGCTCGAAGTTAACCATGTTAAATACCTACACACCCTGAAGGCCAGCGTAGAAAGATGGCGCAGGCTCACCCTCTCGTTACTAGGTAGGGTTGCGGTTGCTAAGATGAGAGTGATCCCCTATCTTCTATATATTTTCCAGAACATTCCAGTATGGCCAGGGGTGGGTTGCTTCACGGAAGTGCAGGCCCTAGTAGTCAAGCTGGCTGGGCACCCAAGGATCCCTTGTGTCCGCTGGGAAACACTGACCCTGCCGTGTATAAGGGGGGGGCATCGGGGCACTGGACGTGGAATTGTATTTTCTGGCGTCTCAGTTGTTCTTTGCATCAATGTGGATGCCAGGTGCCCGGAAGTCCCCTCATGTACGCACAGAACAACGCTCGGTGTACCCATCCTCTCTCCAGGGGGTGCTGATCACTGGTAAGGTACCAGATAAATGTAAACTAGACCCGTAGCATGCACGATACACGCTTGGAAAAGAGCCTTGAAGAGGCTTGGGGTAGACCACCCTTTTGACAAAGTTATTTCACTCTGGAACATAGAGACCTTGACTCCAACATGCAATGAGGCCATTATTCAGGACTGGCAGGAGCAGGAATTAGTCGTATGGAGGATGTGTACCCGGACGGAACCTTCGACACGCAGGAGCTATTTAAAGAAAAGATGGGAGGGGGGTTGCAGCGAAGGCTACAGTATTATAGAATGAGAGCGGCATTCAGGGAGTGGTCCTCTGTGTTGCCGGAAATCCCACGTACAACCCGGTGCTGAAATACAACAGGTGCTCCCCCTGGGAATAGGGTGGTGGTTTCTGCGCTCTACAAGCTCATCAGGGAGACTCTCCTTACAAAGTCCTAAAGTGTAAAAAGAAATGGGAGGACGACGCTGGGACGCCCTTCACAGACAAACAATGGGCGGCGCTCTGCGGCAGTACACACAGTGGGGGATTCAATACCCGGCTACAACTGATCCAATTTAAGACACCACACAGAATGCATCTCTCACCGGCCCGCTTACACCAGTTTGATAACACTAGAACTGCTGGTTGCCCGAGATGCAATGCCGAATCGGCCGACTTCCTACATATGATAAGGGCATGTATCAAACTGTGCTCATTTTGGGAGGGAGTGGTTGAAACTGACTGAGATGTTAGGGCAGGCAGTACCCCACGATTTGTTGTGCTGCAGGTCTGTGTGGCTAGTGTGGTTGCCGAAACAGTACCGGAAGCTACTTTCGACTTGCATGATCACTGACAGGTGCAGTATTTTGATGAAGTGGACGAGCGCACTGTTAGGCAGAAACCTGTGCAGTTCCCTTAGGGACCACTGCAAAAGGCTTAAAACCACAGGTGTTGGCAGTAAACCCAATTGGTAGCAGTCTGTACCACCCAGATTTACCTGGTAGCTGTGGCTGAGCAGCCAGACGTCTCTCAAGAAGAGTTAGACAGTATATAGAGTATACAAGATAGGTACCAAAATACAGTAGCACAAGCAAACGCTGACCAGAGCTTAGGTATCAAAGTATATAATTATTTATTTAAAGACACACTTAGAAACACTCCAGCACTATTATTGTAAGCAATTTCAAAACACAGTCACTATTAATATATATACATCCCTCATTCCTTATTAGACAAGTCTTAGTTAATACCACTTATTTTCAGACAGAGGTGAGCGCTTAACTAAAGATGGCACTCCAATAAGTTATCAAAAAAGGGAGGGAAAAGGCAGAAAATAGAAAAGCACACACCACAATACTTTAGAAGCACTCAGCAAAGCAGGAAAGTCAAAGTCTACTTGTGAGCAAAAAGTTCAGAGGCCCGGCTCCCTCTTAGAGAGAGTAGAACACCAATGCACCCAAGATCACACAGTTTAAAAGGCTTGAAAAGTCTTGCAGAGAGTTTAAAAAGGAATTAGTTCAGCTCAGAAAAGTTCAGTTAGCCAGCCTAGGGCCAATCCAAGTGGTAAGTTGAGGATTTACCAGACACCCTACAAAGACCGTTGCGCGGGAGGCCAAGCGGACACAGTACCTTCAAAGTGGAGAGAATCCACCAGCGGGGGCAGTTGTTCCTGGCAGTGGGTGCAAGTTGCGGCGTCGTCCAGAGGAAGAGAAGATCTCGATGTGGAGGAAAGCTGAAGGTCGTTGCACTGCCAGGGAAGAAACCAGAAAAGGAGTTCTCCGGTTAAAAGGTACTACCCTTTTATTCGCGGTAGTGGTAAAACGTGGTATCCAGGTTGCCGGGGTGCTTGGCACAGGCAAGGCGGCCACGAGATAATCCGGAAAGGCGAAAAGGCAGGCAAACTGGTTATCCCCACCAGTCAAAGGAAGAAGACTCTTCGGGATGAAGATCTCCTCTGTCGTTGAAAGAAGTGGTGAGTCGGTTCAGCAGGGCTCCACCGGTGGTGTCGTCGTTTCGGGTCGGCTCAGCTTCTCCCCCTTTGGATTCTTTGGTCCTGTGGCGACGTCTGAAGTCCCAGTCCCCAAAGCCCTGCTTTTATGCAGAAAACCCCCATTCATCAGTCCTAGCTGTCACTCAAACATGCTAAGTGGTGAGCCGGGTGGCTCACCACTGGGCCAATCACACAAGAGTGCGACTTGAGTTGCCGAGGCAACTCAGTCCAGGGTGCCTAAACCCCCCCTCCCACACATCCTGTATACCCAGACAGAGTGGCACCACTTTTGGAGGCTTCTGTGTAGAAGCCCGCCAAAAAGTGGAACAAAGGGCTCGACTTGGGTTGGAGTTACAGAGGCAAACACAAATGCCATTTTAAAACCGAGTCCTGAGCGAAAAGACCCAACCGGGGAATAAATATTAAATAAATAACCCGGCGGTATCTTTAACATTGCACCAAAAAGTGGTGTGTTTAAAATGAATGGGAAAATCCCATAGTAAATATTCTTAAGGAATATTTTGCGTGTAACCACTGCCACCAGCCAGAAACTCGACGAGGGGGGACTGCACAGTGCCCCCTCAAAAAACAGACCCAGGGGCAATCTAATTACCCCTACCAGTACTTCCACAATATGATGGTTTGTACTGGTTCTGTTCCCAATTTAAGACTAGGAAAATCAATGGTGACTTTACATGCCCTGGGAGACAGTAGTCAGTCCCAGAGTATGGAGTCTATGTTTGGGGGTCACTATGACACCCCTGTGTTACTGCACTGAGGGTGCTGTGTAAACACACTTACCAAAAACCACATAAAACCTTATGGAGTAAAAGATCCCATCGCCCATAAAACACATTACAAAGTCAAAGGATATCTCAAATCATGTCTAAGAGTGGGAGAAAAAGAGTCTCACTCTTAGCAGGAGAAAAAAATAAATCCCAAAAATCCAGCAAAGCTGCTGGGGGACTCACTAGGCTTGGGAAATTAGCCTTAACAGAGAATTCTCCCTAACACGCATTCCCCCCAGGGTTGAATATGTGGCTGGTCTGGTTTAGTGATACGGATAAAGAATATGCCAATCTCTCTGGGCTGCAGAACCGGCCCAAAAATATTTGGAATCCCTTCACCGCCTACTTGTCAACCTGGACTAATGATCCAGCCTAACAGATGAATCAAATCAGGCGGGGGAGGAATGTTGTCCGATCATGGCTACTCTTGATGGGGAGTACCAGACCGCTCAGAGGGTAAAGGGGCCTTCCAATACTATTAGATGTCTCTGCCGAGCAAAGTAAATTCCCACAGTGATCAAGTACCACTCTGTATGCCTTGCCTGATAATGTTTTTAACATGCAGTTACCAGATATCTAATGTTACATCGAATTGTATTAATGTTTGGCTGATGTTGATGAGACGTGAATCGTTCAATAAAGAGTAAACAAAAAAAGTTATCAACATTGCGCGAGTTTAGCAGTGCCTGCACCACCAGCAGGAGCGGAGGACCAGGGGCAAGACCGCCTAGCCCGTTATCAGATACGGTTCACCGGCAGCAGCTGTGGCGAGCGGCTATGGCCAGCAGGCAGCCCAGATGAACCGCTCTCCCCCACTCAGTCAGCCGGCCGTCCCGGACTCAAGGCATTACACAGCAGCACGGAAACGTTCAAGCGTACAGCGCCTCCACAACCGTCTCGCTTGCCAAAATCATGATCAATGCTGGGTCCACACACTTAGGACTTGCCACCAGTCAAGCAGGGACCTCACTATGTGTTGGGGAAGTAAATGTCCGTACATTGACCGCACCAGGCTGTGGGAGCTCTTTCTAGAGCTGGTGGAGAGCAGCCTTCTTGGTCCACGTGCAACAGCGGTCCTGCCCAACATTTTTCAATTGTTTGATTCCTTAACTGAAATTTGGAGGTAGGTAAAGCCTTTTTGCTTTACTTTCCTTACTTAGTGCCTATGTTTTTGGGCACTGGTCAGTCCCTAAAGTTACTGGTGCATAGAGACCCTGTCTCCCTTAATGAAGTTCCTTGTGTTTAAGCTGCACACATCACCATCCATTTGGCGCGATGGTCCTTCTGCCTGAAACAGGAACGGACGCTGATCAGCCAAGTGTGTAGGTCTTCTCATTGGGACTTTACCCAGATTAAGCTTGTGCATTTTATTTCCCTCTTTCAGCCATCATGTGGTTCCTCTCACCCAGACAATTTCCAACCATTTTGTTTTGGGCCATCATTTTGTCAATGTGGAACAAAAGGCATGGCCATTATGGCACTCTTGCTGACATTAACTCATTCTGAGCTTACAAAATCACCCGGATTAGCTGGCTGTTAACACCTTTGTGCTTGCTGTGAAGGCATCATGAAGCAAGACAGACAACAGATTCAAAGTTCAAACAAACTTACTTTATTTAACTTAAATGTCAGGATGGATGAAGGCCTAACTTGCCCTAAGCGAAGGTTGGATTTCCCTACCTAAAGAGAGTCAGAGTTCAACTTAAAAGTTTGTCTATGTCCAAAACCTATGCTTGCCTTCACAACTAAAGCTAAACATTGGGGCTCATTCTAACGTTGCCGGTCTAGAAACAACAATGCCGGTAAGCTTTCCGGCACTGTTGTTTCCGGACCGGCAAAGAACAGGTCTGGTGGGCGGGTGCCCTCCCATCCGGCAGGTCTGACTTGCCGGGCAGACCGGCACCCGTCCAGACTTTCACGGAAGCACCGGCACCGTTATTACCAGTGCAAGTGTTTCCTATGGGAATGGGGAACAAAATATTACCAGCACCTAGCTCCCGGTCCGCCAGGACTTGTAATGTCCGGGAAGCTAGGTGCTGATAACTGTTTACGGGTCCGGCAGGTAGCCCAATGTGTAGGGATGTCAACGATAAACAAAATAGTGTTTGAAACAAAGTTCTGAACTACTTCCAGCTCCTGGCTTACTTTTCATCCCCCCTTTCCAAGTTCAAAGCAGTTCCACAATTCTCTCTGGGTTCCCCTTCCCCAAGTTCAAGACAGAAAGTTCAAACAAAGCAGTTCTCAAAGGCTTGGGATCCTCCCCAACTCTCTTTCCAATGGTAATTCTTCTGGTTAACCAATGCACATCTGTTAAAACACAAGTCTTTCTATGTATCTTTTCATTGACATGTTCCTTCTGGAAATGAACACCCTTTATTCCTCCTTTCATTTGATTTTCATGCAGGGCACTCGTTCTAGGCGCTGTTGTCGGACCACACGGTCCACCCATTACAGGTCATGCAGCAACCGATACCCCTTTTCATTAGCTTTTGCAACAATTGTCCACTTCTTTCCCTTGACAGTGAAAAGTACTTCCTGTATCAGAATTATATTCTTCCAACACTTTATCGTGGTTAGCTTGGTCACCATTCACTTGGTTATGCTGTTGATACTTCTCTGGCCCTTGCCAATACAGGATTCCAGTCAAACTATAGTTTCGTAAAAACGTGGCTTGTGTCAATCCTTATTTCTCTTCTTGCACCCTTCTTGGGATTTTATTTACTTTTTCAACACTTGTATTTTAATCAACTTGCTCTATGGTATTGGTCATCTGGACCACGTCGCTTTTGCTCTATTCAAAACATTCTCATTATTTGCTTTGTCTCGGTGCGGCATTCAGAAAAGCTTATTCAATCCTACTTTCATGATGCCTCAATTCTGTACGGTATTCAATAATAAAAACAGAGAGGTGATGGCTGGAAGGTTTAGACTGAATCTTAACCACTGGCATTGCTCGGGGCAACCCTCCAGACCATCGTTCTTCGCTGCCAAGCCATTACAGAAGGGGAAAGA
The DNA here is from genome assembly GCF_040938575.1 of Ambystoma mexicanum. NCBI lineage: Eukaryota > Metazoa > Chordata > Amphibia > Caudata > Ambystomatidae > Ambystoma > Ambystoma mexicanum. The sequence continues at coordinate 794,444,856 of NC_090921.1, read as the reverse complement.
CCATATGCAAATCAGGCTTGGCCCCACCCCAAAAGGCGAAGTCCAGCCCAAACTGCTAGGTCACATCCCTTCTGCACGAGACCACAAGCATCCCCAAACATGGCGCCCAACAAGGCTGAAATATTCAAGTACAAGTTTGAACATAGTTTACTCTCACACCTAGAAACACTTGTTTACAGGCACGTTATAAATGCCACATCATATCCTATAATTACACGCAAGACATTAAATAAATATAAGTGCTATCCTGGCATTCAGCTTAAGCTTACTTGCATCAATGTTTCAAAAATAGCAAGACATATATCTTTTGGACAGAATTTTTGTGTTTCCTGCAATGTGCAGTGCTGTCTATTAAGAACACACCATGTCAGCTCATGTTGTATAAATATTAAATACACATTGCTAACAATTACACAAAAAAGTACTTAAAGTGATCAATATGACTCACGTTCAAGTGATCTGTGGTGGTGTTCATGAGCTCCTGATTACTTGAGTGTAGTCTTTCAAACAGGAGGGTGTCTGCCCCTTTGCAGTACAAACGTATCTTCCCCTCTGGATTGCGAACTGTACATTTTCAAAAGAAAAAGCAACGGCATCAGGTCATTTCAATATGGTTTCTACGGCAGTCTGTCTCCTGCCATCATCCTACCATACTGAACAAGTCGCTTATCCACTCCCCCACCTTTAACTGTCACCTACCGATAACGGACATCCGCTTTCGCAAGTTGTTAAAGTCCAAGATGGCAAGGAGTTGATAGGTGACAGACTTTCCCATCTCATGCACAGTGATGGTCTTCGGGGTGCGTGACCGGAATACAAAGCCAAAGTTCCTTGCAGCTGTGACAAGGGCACCCTCATCTGGGGACTGCGCTTTGTAATAAAGCTCACCTGGGGAAAGAAGGGTATATCAATGGGAGTACATGCCCTAAGAGGAAATGATGCACAGCAATGCTTTGTTAAAGTACAACTCACTGTAGTGGCATACACCTGCTCCACAGATCCCTCTCCTGCAGTTTAATGGGCTTAACACTTCCAGTACAGAGGGGGGGACCAGAACAACTTTGCACAAGACCGGAATTGCTCTTCGATATTAAGGCATGTGTGCACCAGGACTCATGCATGTCAGACAAGTAAAAAAAGAACAAAAAATGGGTGCCTCTCAATAGCATCCAGCACGAGGGAAACAGCCAATCAGGTGGCTAGAAATGTGGGCTGAAACCCGATGGCTGCTTCCCCTTGCTGCCATCTTACTCCCACCCTTTGTCCCCTTATTTTATTTATTCTTTTACCATTTCTGAACCCCCTCCCTAACCCCACATACTTGTTTATTGCGGCACAGGCCACCGTCACAGCTTCCCAGCTTCTCCTGGCTGCTTTGGAAAGGGAAGAGAGCTCTGCAGCTCTGCCTTCCGTTTCCATGGCGGCCATCTTAGCACAGTATACTCATTGATCGGCAAGGCAGCCCAAGCTAAAGGCCCTTGCACGTTCCAGCCAGCAGATTCCTCATCTTTGATATTTTGTCTCCAGTGCCAGATATCTTTGGAAACTTTTATGCCACCAGAAGGCACAGCGTGGCTCCACCCAGCACTGGTCCATCACTACGCTGGATATGAATTCAGAGCCACTCTATATAGAGCTGTTGCACCCAGGACCTCAGTTCCACCTTTTCCCCAGTACTACTCTGCAGAGGGATCACAGAACGAATGAGGTGTATGAGCTATCTGCCAAGAGGAGCAGCCTGAGAGGGCGGTGAGGAATCTTTGGGAGGGAAGACTAATCCAGACGAAATAATATTACTGAGAGGTTATGTAATTTGTTCTTCTAATGGATTCCTTAGCTTTGATGCACTCTAAAAAGAAGTTCCTAAATCTGGAGCATGGTGGAGTGCAAGTAAACACTACCGACACCAGATATCTCTGAGAACTGCTGGACCAAAGTGACCATCCTACCCAGACATGGAAGCCAGACAGTGATGTTTGGCAAACCTAGGCAGTGAAGCACGCGTGGCCGCCTGATATTATATGGCATTTATAAAGCGCCTGTACACAAGTGTTTCTAGGCACAACAAGACAAGGAGGGGAAAACTGAGTGAGGACAAAACAACGATCTTGCAGATGTCCAAAGTGCGGACCCCCCCCCCCCTCTACATGTCAGAGGTGGCAGCCAGGTCTCTACAGAAATGCGCTCAGACCCTCGGGTACATCCTGCTCAGCCAGCTCGTAGCATTCGGAAATGCAGCGCATGATCCAATTGGACAGGATTTGTTTGGTCACAGCCCTGCCTGCACTAACACCAGCATAGCCTACAAAGAGGTTGTCATCTTTTCTGGCATCTCGCATCCAAGAGGCATAGTAGGGGAGTACCCAAACCAGTCAAGCTGATGAAATCACGCCTCAGTTTAAGAGGAAGAGGAAAAAAACACAGAAAGATGGATCTTCCGAGAGAGATTAAAACCTGACAACCTTCGGCCGGAAGGACATTTTCACGATCAAATTCACCATTTACTTGGAAAACACCAAGGAGGGAGTTTATCAGACAACACTTAGAATCCTCACCCATCTCCTGGGAGTAATGGTAACCAGGAAGATCAATAAGTTTGAAAAGTCTTAAAGAACACAATTGCTGAGGATCAAACAGAGCACACGTAAAGAAAGCCAAAAACAATACAGTCACAACAAACTGGCATGAGGTGAACTGGTTGCAAAAAACGTTGCAAAATACTCCAAAAGAGTGGAGATGCTGAAGAAAGAGCCTTGCTCAGCGATCTCTTAACAATCGAACTGCCAGCTAGGAAACCCTTTACAGTGCCAATCTGCAGACCCGTCCAGGCCAAGGAAAGCAGGAAATCCCAAACAGTGGACAAAGAACAGATGAAAGGGCCCAGAATACTCTCCTGACACCAAGCTGAACATGTGTGCCACCTGCAGGCATACATGTACACAGTGGCTGTCCTGCAAGTGGAAAGGAGCACACCCAGGACGTCATCCGTCAAGTACCACTTCTATCTCAGCCTCTCATTAGCCAAGCAAGAAGATTCAGACTCAGCAACAAAGGGCTTGGCTGTTGTAAACCGTGTACATAGCCGAAGGAGCCTGATGAGAGAGAGCGCTGCAAATCCCGCGCCCCGCCTTGTTCAAATTAAGGTGGCCTTACCCTCGCTGGCAAAGCCCTCTCTGGCAAAAGGGCTCGGCAGTTGTAAGCCGTGGACACAGCCCAAGGAGAGTGCTTCATAGCCCACACCCCACCTTGTTCAAATTATGGTCTGCTGATATCACCGGCGAAGCCATCGGCAGCAAAGGGCTCCGCTGTTGTAATCTGTGGTTGTTGCTAGCTGTGCGGCGTTGGCTATGCGTCTGCATTTTACAGCACCAAAGGGCCTTAACGCTGGTGGGCATTGACATTGGCTTCAAGCACCACAGCTCCTAGCTTCAAGCACCACAGCTCCTAACACCGGTATTGCCCATGTGGTAAGAACTTGAGGGACCACACATGCCTAACTGAATACTTGATTAGCAAGACCGCATACAGACTGCCACTGTATGCTGCTTTCTTTTTCCCCCCTCGGGTTCTGTAGCGTGAATCTGTTATTCTAATAATTTGATCGAACCAGCGTTTTCATTGTGGATGTCATCATGCTCTTATTGGTTTCTTTGATCTGCATGCTGATTTGGAGAGATTTCATTACTGTTCCTTTTGTTACGTTCCCTCTTGCATTCAAATCCGAATCAAGTATAGCTCTGATAATATATTGAACTGTGATTTTTATAGCGGGATATTTACACAAGTAGTACCAGCTATTACATCTGCACTTTGGTATTTGTGATTGCTCCTGTTTACTCCGGGAACGCCCGAGCGTGCGTAAGAGGCACCAGGTTTTCTTTTTTTTTAATTAATAATAATTTAAGTTTTCAAGCATACAAAAAAGATATGATATGATATGGCATTTGTAACGCGCCTATACACAAGTGTTTCAAGGCGCGACGAAGCAGGGAGGGGGGAACAAGGGGAAGACAGACAACGATCCTACTAGGCCAGGTGTCATTCAGACCGCGCAAGTGCAGGGGTAGGAGGAAGGGAAAAAGTGCAAGGGGACGGGGGGGGGGGGAGTGCAGTACAAATAAGTAGAATAGAAATAAAATAATAAATAAATAGGGCCAGCTGGTGGCAAGTGCAAGGTAAGTGCAGACAAGTGCTGGGGGGGGGGCTGTAGAGATACAGAGACAGTCCCGCAGTGCAGGGGTTGCCAGGGAGGCAGCGCAAGTGAAGAGTGACTGGGCCCAGGACCGAGGTCGGTGAGAGAGTGGCCCAGTTGCAGAATCAGTGCAGTTTTGGTGAAGAATTTAGCAGGGGAGAGGGAGAGAGAAAGCAGAAGTGAAGAGGAAGGTTTTGAGGTGCTTCCGGAACCGGAGATGGTTCTCCTCAAGTTTCAGGGAGGCAGGAAGGCTGTTCCAGAGGGAGGCCCCTGCCGCGGAGAGAGATCTACCCCCAGCTCGTTGCTTCGAGAAGCGGCTGACCCTGAGGGAGTTGGAGACGGATGAGCGTAGGGCTCGGGAAGGAAGATATTTAGGAAGAGAGAGTTGAACGTATTTAGGCCCCAGGCCCCAGAAGGCCTTGTGGACAATGCAGAGGGTTTTGAACTTAATCCTCGCAGCCACTGGGAGCCAGTGTAGAGATGTCAGTCCTGGAGAGATACGGTCCCTGGGCTTGAGGCCAAGGACAAGTCTCGCAGTTCTGTTCTGGATGAGTTGCAGAGGGCGGAGAGTGGAGGCAGGCAGATTAAGATAGAGGCTGTTACAGTAGTCCAGCTTCGAGAGAACCAGGGGTCGGGAGGCAGTGAGCTTCTGGGGGAAGGAGAGGAAGGGAAGAATACCTCTGAGGAGGTGCAGCTGGTAATGTGACTTCTTAGAGACATCAGATATATGAGGAGAGAAGGAGAGTGTGGAGTCGAAGATGACCCCGAGGTTTTTTGCCTTGCAGGTAGGAGCAGGAAGAGGGCCAAGAGAGGCCGGCCAGAGAGCTGCAGGGAAGGAGGGAGTGGGTGTGCCGATGAGTAGGATCTCAGTCTTACTAGCATTAAGGCAGAGGTCATTGGCAGCACACCATTCCTGGATAGCAGACAGACAGTCAGAGATGAGGGAGGGAGAGGAGGAGGCCGAGGGTAGCCTGAAAATGAGCTGGGTATCGTCCGCGTAGCACTGAAAGTTGGGGCAGAGGGCGGCGATGCGGTGGGCAAGGAGTGCCAGATACTGGTTGAACAGCCAGGGAGAGAGATTAGATCCCTGGGGAACGCCACAGGTGGAGAAAAAGATGTCAGAGAGGAAGGACCCAAGTTGGACCTGGGAGGGTCGATTGGAAAGGAAAGAGGTCAGCCACGCCAGAGCCTGACCAGTGATACCCAGGTTATCACGGAGACGGTTGAGCAGGATGGCATGGTTCACAGTGTCAAAGGCAGAAGAGAGATCGAGCAGAATGAGAACACACGGAGTGTTGGAGTCGAGGTTCAAGAGCAGGTCCTCACGGATGTTCAGGAGAGCAGTTTCCGTGCTTCTGGCCGCTCAAAAATAAACAAACAATTCCCAAAATCCTACTACTTCCTAATTCCCTACCCTTCCCCCATCGCCCGGCCCCCCCGGTCCCTAATCCTCCCAACGTACTTTGTACACAGAATGTTAATATTGTAGGGCAAATCAAAAAATACTCAAAATTCGCAAATTTTGCGGACAGTGTCATTCTGTAAAGTGCCCATGTAGAAAGCTCAAAATCGGCACCCATTCCATTGAAAACTTAGTTTGCTCCCCTTGAATTGTATATGTGGTCCATTCCAAAGCTTATAGTACCAATCTTTTATATGTGGGGGATCCGATGACTTCCATTTCTGACCTATGACCCGAAGTGCAGCCAGTTGAAGAATATAAAATGCTTTATCTGATATTTCGGCCACTGTTCATTATCTTGTTGTGCCAGGCCCAAAAGACTTTCGAGAGATCTTTCAGTCATGAAGTCAATCATTACCTTCATATTCTCCTGCACCCCCTCCCAGAACTGAGACAGCTTAGGACATGACCACCATATGTGCACCCAATCGCCTCTCTCCCCACAACCGCTCCAACAAAAGGCTGAGACCAATGGGAACATTCTATGTAACCTTTCAGGGGTGTAGTGGCATTGATGCATTAATTTAAACCAAAATTCCCTGATCTGTATAGATATTGCAATTTTCACAATATCGGACCACAGCCGAGACCACGCTTCCTCTCTAGGCATATACCCAAATGTCTTTGCCCAAGCTAGTTTGAATGTAAGAGAACTTGTTGGAGGTTCATCAGTTATGAGCTCGTACAGTCTAGAAATCAAATGTGTAACCCCCGTGTTAGCAGTTACAAACAGCTCGAACGAAGTTAGTGGTCTCAATGCTGCCGACTTATTGGGCGGGGCCATCAACCAGTGGCAAACTTGAAAGTATTGGAAACAGTCCCTTTCTTGGAGGGCCAACTTCTCTTTACATAAAGACATGCAAAATAATTACATGCAAAATATTTAATCTCTTGGTCCAAAAACGCATCCTGAAACTTTATGCATCCATCCCTTTTCCTTTCAGAGAATGAACTTGCAGAGTTTCCCGGGGTAAACTGCAGATTTGCGAATAGAGGGGTGAATGGGGAGGGAAACTATGTAAAAGCGTATTGGCTTACTACCTGATCGCATGTGTCCTCCACTCTTCCTGTGATCATACTGCGGTGTATATTCTGAGGTCTGTCATATCTAGGTAACCACAATTTCTCTCCCATTCTAGGACCCCTTTTAGCTCTTTCCATTTGTGTCCACCTTTTATTCGTGTCTTCTCTAAACCAGTCCTTAATAACTCCGCTGTGCTGCGTGATAAACTCTAAAATTTGGAAGCCCCACCCCACCTCTGTGTGGAAGAAGCATTATTGTTTTCAATGCGGTTCTAGGGGGTGTGTTCTTGCATATATATTTTGACATTATTTTATGTAGCTTTCTGAAGAACAAAACCGGGATTTCGGATCAGGAGAGCCTGTAACAGGTATATTACCTTAAGTAGGATCACCATGTTAATTGAATGAATCTGCCCAAGCCATGACACCATTAAAGGGACTCCATGACTGGAGTAACTGTTGAATTTTGTCTAATAATGGGCTGAAGTTAGCAGAATATAATTCCTCGATTGAGCGAATTTGGTTTACTTCTAGAACCTGGATGCTCTGAGGCATCCATCGCAGCTGTGTCTCCTTTGTTACTTTAGAGAATTCACCCTGTTTAAGACCCACATTCCGCATTTCAGACTTTGTGACATTGATTTTTAGACTAGCAACTCTACTGAACCATTCCAATTGGGAAAGGGCCTCAGGTAACGAGATACTCAGGTTGTTGATTGCTAGGAGGACATCACCCGCATATGCCATAAGCTTTTGCGTCCCTCCCCTGAAAGATATACATTCTATTTGTTCCGATTGTCGAAGCTGTGCTAATAACGGTTCTAGATGTATTACATAAAGGAGAGGTGAGAGAGGACAGCCCTGTTTCGTACCTCTGCAAAGAGACCCTACGGGAAAGTTGACCAATGATAGGCAATTCAGCTGAGGGATGCACATAATTAGGCCTAACAATCACCAAATATTTGGGACCAAACCCCATGGTTCATAAGGTGTTAAAAACAAAGGACCATTCTACCCGGTCACATGCTTTTTCGGCGTCTAATGACGCCAAGACCGCTGTGACCGCTTTCGTAGGCAGCTTTTCGATTAAATGACAAATTCGCTGTATATTATCATGGGTTTGTCGCCCTTTAATAAATCCCATCTGGTCAGGGTGGATAAGGCGAGGCATTAGAGCCTCGAGCCAATTTGCAAGAATTTTTGTATATATTTTTGCGTTTATGTTCATAAGCGCAATTGGGCGATATGAACCACATTTAGTTAAATCCTTCCCTGGCTTCGGGATTCAAATTATTTTAGCCTCTCCCATTGATGCTGTTATTTTACCGCTTTCAACAAAGGAATTATAAAAGGTCTCTTAGCCTAGGAGCCATCATTCCTCGAAACCTCTTATAGAAAGAGGCTGTATACCAATGCGGACCCAGCACTTTGTCTGTTGGAAGATTAGCTATGACTAATAATACTTCTTCTTGGGTGATGTCACAGTCTAGACTACATTTTTCCTCTTCCGTAATTTTCACCAGTTGGCTCACACGTAGATAGCTTTTTTGTGGTATCTGATTTATATAACCTAAAGTAAAATGCTTGAAATTGAGCTATAATATCCTCTGTCACTTTCTTTCTCGTTATATCTTCCACCCCTTTAATTGTCTGGGAAGCTAATTTCTGTTTTAACTGTCTGGCTAACGGCCTGTCTGCTTTATTTGCTTAACATATAACCTCTTCTTTGGATATAATAAGCTTTTTTCTGTGTGTTTAGTTTGTAGTAGATCAATTTACCCTTTGCTGTTTGATATTGTCTATAAAGACTTGTGCATGTGGCTGATTCCATTTGTTTTAAGGTTTCCTTTACTTCAGCTTCCAATTCTAATTCTAATTCTAATTCCATATTACGCCTGAGCCTCCCCCCTGTATGCCTGTATCAAGATAGGTCCCCTCCCCCTGAAGGGTTGCTTTAAACGCATCCCAAACCACGTCTATGCTTACATCCCCATTTAAATCGGAGTCTAAATATTCCATAATTTTCCTCTCTATTTCTTCACATACAACTGGGTCTGATATCAAATCTTTTGGGAATTTCCAACTCCAGAGTGTGGGTCTGGCTACAACAAGATCTGAAATAGTGATTGTATGTGTGCCGATTTGTGTCACACTTCCTATCAGCCAAATTGAAGCCCAAAAGTAATTATCTTGGAAAAAAAAGTATATGCCTGTTCATCTCCTTTCACGGTTGACCACACATCCTTAAGGGCCCACTGATCAAATTTCTGTCCAAGGGCTAATGAGGGTGGGGGTCGAGCATATGTAGTGTTGGAGCTTATATCGCGTGTAGGATCCCAAGCAATATTGAAATCCCAACATCACTATCGTTTCTGCCCTTCAAACAGTTTGAGGTTAAAGCCGACTTCTGGAAGCCCTCCTGACTTGCCTTTGGAGCATATAAGACTGCCAGAGTTAAAGTCATCAAGCCCATTTGCATTATAATGTATAAGAAATGACCCTCCTTATCAGCCAGCAGCTTCCTAATAGAGACCTGTACATTTGTCTTAAAGACAATGAGTACCCCCGCTGTCTTCCCCTTTGCGTTGGCCTGTCTGATTATTGGGTATTGCTTTATTTTTCAACTTATGCCGATCCTGATCTCTAAAGCGCGTCTCCTGTAAAGCTATAAAATCAGGCTGATGAGTATTTAATAGTCGTTCCAATTTCCTCCTCTTCACAGGGTATTCAGCCCCCTTATGTTAAGTGTCAAACACCTGAATGTAAAACCTGTACAGCCTGACCTTGCCCATTAATATTCAATTCCATTCTTTCCCAATGATAATGATTTTGTGCACCGTCCGTCCCCCCACGACTCCCTCTATCACCCTTCTAATTGTGCCCCCCCCCCTTGCTCCCCAAAAATCCCCCAACCCGTTCCTCTTCTCCCTGGTATAGGCCATCTTTGCTATTCTCTCTTTGGACTCCGTCCTTAGATATGGCCCACCAATTACGCCAGGGATATGTGCAGGGTATCCTAAAACCAAAGTTTTTGTCCTTATAGAGTTGTACGATGAGGAGTCATTGTTCCCAAACTTTTACATCAAACAACCTTATTCTGTAAAAAAAAGAAAAAAAAAAGTACCTTATTGCTCCTTAACATCCATAGTCACATAAGTCTCAAACCTTCAAAGTTCCGGAGGGTTCGACGGAGGTCGAGGGCTTTTCGGTTTCCTTGTCGGGGTCTTTTGAACAGATGTCCATTCCCAATATCTTGGTCATCAGGGATGTGTGGTTGCATCCCAGTACTGGGGCCGGTTGATTTTCCTGGGCCATTTGCAGGAATCGAGCCCCCTCCTCCTTCGTTATAATCCGATACTGCTTACCTTTGCAAGTAAACAGAAGGCCAAAGGGGAAAATCCATCTATATGATGTCTTGTGGGTTTGTAAATGTTGTAGGATCTCACACATATCTCTTCTCCTTTGTAGTGTCCTTGGGGACAGATGCTGGTATAATTGAATATTATTTCCATTAAGTGTAATTTGTGTCACTTTCCTGGCTTACCTAAGAATCAGTTCCTTCTGTGGATAGTTTGCCAGTGCCACCAATGTGTCTCTAGGATGGGCCCCTGGGTCTTGACGCTTCGGACCAACTCTATGAATTCTATCCATGGGAATTGTCATGTCCTCATCGTTATTTAGTAAACCTTTAAAGACACTAGTAACTTCCTTTTTCAAAGTTGAGTCCGGGATTGATTCAGGCAGGTTTCTTATGTGAATATTGGACCACCTGGATCGGTTCTCCAAATCCTCGCATTGCTGCTCCACATATGTTGTCCACGCTAATTGTTCCAATAGCACCTCAGACTTTGTAGATTCCTGTGCAAGGTCCTGTAATGCCAGCTCATTCGTATCCGTACTCTCCTCCAAAGATGCAATATCTTTTCTTATATCTGCCACGGTGGATTGAAATTCTGCAGTAAAATTGTTAAATTGTGTTTGTAGGGAGGCGGCCAGTTTGTCCTGAAAAACTTGAAAACATTGCTCCAGATCTTCTTCGGAGGCTGCCATCGGAATGCTTGGGTTATCCTGTTGGGCTTTGTCCCGCCCTACCTTGTGTTCCAGATTCTTTACTGGTCCGCCCAACCTGAGCCAGCAACGATATTGAATTAACTGTAGGAGTGGGAGGGAGTGAAGCGATAGCGCTTTCCTTTGGTCCTTAGGTTCTGACATTGACCGAATGCGTGTCCAGAATTGTCTTGCTGCTGATACTGCAGACTTTCAATCCTTTGCTTCAAAGTTCTCACAACACCCTTAGCTTTCCAGGAGATTGCTGTATTAATGATATCTTTGCCTTCAGGTTTGCCCACGCTAAATGAGAGGATTGCCTCTTCTACAAGAGTTACTAATCGAAGTTCCAAGCTTCTCCTTCCTCCGGCGTTATTATTTTAGGTGGATCTTTGCGAGTAGATCAGCGGGAGTGGGCGGTTGATATGTGAAATTATCATATCAGTTGCCTCATTGTATTTTGGCAATCTCTCCCAGCATCGTTTTTAATATGTTCACTAGCTCTCCAGGAGTCCGAACCCCACATGCTGCACTGCCAGTGAGTAATTTGTCACTCCAGCCTCACCATATCACCCCCACCAGGTGCTGTGCTTCAGAGAGGCCCATATAAAACTTTCTGCCACAGAGGATTGAACTAGGGTAACGGTGCAGGTTAATTATGGTCCAGAACTCTGCCGGTTGTGTAATAGTTAGCTGTGTCTCAAGGGGAGGAGTTTTGAAGTTTCAAAATGTGCCGGGTAGGGGATCGAGCAAGATGTGTCCCTGACCCATTACCTTAACTATCGTAGCCGGAACCGAAGCAGTCGTAGCTGTTACCCAGCACAACGGGATGGTAAGGTCAGTGAAGCATCCCGCAGGGTGCCAGCTGCACCTCTTTGCCGCTCGCGTTCCTTTAAGTGTGGCGGATGCGATAACACTCTGATTCAGCTTCACCTCCAGAGCTTTACTACGTGGTGGAAAGTAAGAGCGCCAACCCAGTGGAACACTTAATCCCTTAATTTCACATTAAACAGCTTCATGTGGGGCACGGAGCTCAATCTCCTGTGCCCTCACAGCTTGGTGGCCATCCTGGATGCCAGCACCAAATTTTCAATTAACCTTCATATCATGGTAAAAAGGGAATCTACCCAACCCCCAGTTAGTGGGAGGCAGTGAAAAAAAATCAGCAACATATACTAAACGCATTATTTAAGCTAATAAAATGATCAGTGCGATTGCTAGACTACTAAGTGACATTGAAGCATCTAAGAAATGTGGGTAGCCGAACCAGGCGAGAAATGCTAATTGGAAGAAAAAGGTATCAAATTGTTTAGTCAGTCTTACCAGCGACCCCTTGGAGATGGGGCTTGCAACTTCTCAAGATAGAAAGGTGGGAAGAGTGGGAGTAATGGGAATCAATATGCCCACACCATGAGAAAAGCTGAAATGAGAGGCCAGGCGGTAAATAGCCTTACGGGAGGTAGGGTCCCTCTGCCAGCACTCCTTAATGTTGGACAGATTCTTCCAGGTTACAAGGTTCCAAAAGGACCAGCTCAGTCAGCGGGGGGAGAGCTATAATATTCCAGTTTAGATTACTAGTTGTAATCAGTGGGATATTTTGGTAGAGGAATTGAGGCAATTGCTGGAATACTCCAAAGTGGCTCTTTCTCCCCTTTGCACAACTGGTTCGATGACATTTAGCTACCCATTGGAGGTTACAACTCTGAACAGGTTTGAACCACTCGTAGTAAAAGATAACGAAGGAGTATATTTAGGTGTCAGTAAGGCAATTGATAAGGGGCACTCGGATGGTGCAGCACCCACAGTCCCAGAGGGAGCAAGCACTGCCACTGTCCGTGCCCAGTGTGAAGACTGCAAATAAATGCATCTGCTCCTGGCCCTATTAAAATAAGAAATTGAGGTGCTACAGAGAGATGTGAATGCTCTTTGGCAGAAGGTTAGGGATCTGAAGGCTCAAATTTGTTGGGAGGTGCAGGAAGAGAGGCCAAACAAAAGTTGAAGCACCTACTTCCCCACAGGGGAAACTTCAAAAGACCCTAGCAGTAGCTATTGGGAAAGACGTGGCCAGGGTAATTAATGATTTTGTAGCCAAAAATCTGCCAGGGAAAGGATTACCAAACAATCGTTTGGTGAGTGCCCAAAATGGAAGATTATTTTCAGACCATAAGATGGAAAAGGACACTGGAGTAGGTAGGAGTTTTGTTTACCTGGTGAGTAACCCCAAGGTGGAGAGCAAGAGCTATGAGACAAGAGAAGCGCTGATCAATAAGGTGACTCATTGGCTGAGGTACAAGAGAGGATGCTATTCCATTATACTAAGGGATACACTTCGTAGTGAGCATTATCCCAGTCTAGGAGATCAGCAGAAGGATTTCATAAAGGTAGAATTTGCGACAAGGGGGCTGATTGAAGGGCTATTGGCAATGGGACAAAAAGCATGCCCGCTACAAGGATTCAAAGTAGCAATTCGGTTTAGTGCCTCAAAATGAATTGCCAGTTTGGCTGATGGGGCACATAGAAATAAGGAAGCAGCCCATAGTCCCCTTTCCTGCATACTGTATGAGCGTCCCTCACTAGGGACGGAACCTTTTCACCAAAAAAAACCTTTTCCCCTTTAAGTCTAACTGCATGCTGAGGCGTGGCCCCAGGAGCATGTCCTCCCCTGACTCTGCCCTCCGGCGCAACACCTCTGTCCCCTTTTACGCTTCGGACAGGGTAATACTACGTTCTTTTTAGGGGGAAGGATTGAGGGTCGTATGGGGGAAAAGGGGACTATGGACTATGAGTATGTTAGTCACTACATTGAGTTACTTGTAATTACACCTATGTCCCGTCCCTTTTCTTCCATACTGCATGGGCGATTACCACTGATATTAGCCCTTAGGGAGGTGAGATGTCGATAACTTTAAGAGAACAGGTTCTTCAAAACAGTTTGCCCGAAGGCCACTTCTGAGCGTGCACTGTTGTCTAGACAATAATTCTTGCAGAATGCCGAGGGGCTAACCCAAGTAGCTGCCCTACTGATGCCCTACTGATGGAACTCCACCGCCATGGCCCTGGCCACATGAGCGTAAAGATTTGCAGGCACATCCCTGTGTTGCCCCTTGTAGGCCTCCCTAGCTATCGAGGCCTTTGAAGCCTGACATCCTGGTTTCGAACCACCGAAAGTGATGAATAATACTTCTGATTTACGAAAGCCTTTCGTCATGTCCAAATATAATTTCAGGAACCTTTTGATGTCTAAACAATGCAAGACCTTTTCTGCATCCGATTTAGGATCTGAAAAACATTTCGGAAGGACTATTTCCTCGTTAAGGTGAAACGTAGAAACCACCTTCCGCAAAAACGAAGGATGAGGGTGCAGCACAATCTTGTCCCGATGGAACGTAGTGCAGGGTTCCGAGGCTGCAAGAGCCTAAATCTCGCTGACCCTGCACGTCGATGTAAGAACCACTAGAAGCATAGTTTTAATGGTGAGCAGCCCAATTACGGCCGTAGGCCAAATGGTTTATGCGCTAGGGCACCCAACACCACATTAAGGTCCCAGACCGGGTGCGGACGCTTGACAGGGGGATACCTGGTCAATCCTGTGAGATGTCTCTTGACCACCGGCTTGGAAGTGGAGAACGACACATTGCCTTAGGGTCTATACGCCCCAATCATCGCCAGGTAGGTACGACACATGTAAACCTGCACGCCTGACTTGGCAGGGTGTGCCGAGAAGGAAAGCACCTGATCTAGGGTGCACGCCAAGGGGTCTATGAACCTTTCCTTCGCCCAGTAGAAGAACCTGGTTCATTTGCACCTGTATTGACTCCTGGTAGAGTCAATCCTTGCCTTCTGTGCGATCCTAGGGTGTCTTGTGACAGCTACAGGTGTTGCAGGGTCACGTTCTCAGTAACCAGGCTGCTAGGGCTAATTTCTCTGGGGCTGGGTGAACCACCGCTCCCGGCCCCAATCTCCCCTTGCCAGGAGAGGAGGGTAGATGTCATCAGAGTAAGCAGAACAGGGCCCTGAACCGCCAGCCTCATCAGCTCTGAAAACCATGGCCTCGCCACTTGGGCGCTATCAGAATAAACTGCAGACCCTGGGCCTCCCTGGCCTTGTAAATTACCTTGTGGATCAGGGGAGTCGGCGGGAAAGGCATATGCCCACATGAGGTCCCATTGCAGGTGCAGTGCATCCCCGAGCGATCCCCTGACCCTCAAGTATGTGAATTAATGGCAGCACTTGTTCTGTTCCGTGGTGAATAAGTATCTCCCGATGGCCCCACATCTGGAAAATCACCCGCAGAATCTGTGCATCCAACTGCCACTTGTAGCTGCCACACCCAGCTTGCTGAACCTGTCGCCTCTAGATTGGACTCCCCCAGAAAGAGGATCGAGTATAGCTGTATATTGTGTGCTATTGCCCATTCCTAGATCCTAATAGTCCGCCTGCACAGGGGAGGGGACCTGCTGCCCCCTTGCTTGTTGATGTTTTACATGCAAGTGGAGCTGTCTGCCTGAGAGCAAACTGAGCTGTCCCCGACCATCAGGAGGAAGGCCCTGAGTGCCAACTGTATGGCCGTCAGATCGAGCCAGTTGATGTGACTCTCCTTGTCCTTCGTCGACCACAGACCATGCACCTGGTGATCGACCAGAGTGGCCCCTCACCCTTCCAAGGAGGAGTCAGTTGTGATAGGCCAAGTCAGAACAACCTACCTGAACGGCATTCCAACCGTGAGATTGTTGTCCTGTCTCCCCCATAAGTCCTGGTTCAGGTCCTCCGTAATGGAGACTGTTGTCGCTTGTGAGTGTCTCTTGGTTCCAGAATGCCGGTAGGTGCAGCTGGATCCTACCCATCCTGAGCCTTGTATGCGGTACGGCCAGCAGGCACGCCGCCATAATGCCCAATAGGTGCTGGAGCCATCAGGCAGTAGTTGCCGATCTGCAGAGAAAATGCCACGTAGTAGTTCTCTGCACCCCCAGCCTTTCTGCAGTGGGGAAAGTCTTCTGCACCTTGGTATCCCACAGCTGGCCCAGGAAGAAAAGAGCCTGGGTTGGCTGGAGCTGCGACTTGTTCTGGTTCATGGAAAACCCCAACTCGTCCATAAGTCTGGTGGTCGTAATTTGAAAGGGTAAACATGGTGGCCCTCCGACCTGAGCACTGCTGTCACAGAGTTCATTAGCCTTGTAAATACCCATGGGGCTGAGTTCAGGCCAAATGGTAGGAACTTGTACTGGAAATGGCAGCCCATCACACTGAACCGCAGGTAGGCCAGGTGGGGTTGCCAAATTGGGACGTGAAGATAAGCATCTTTGCAATCCAGGGAGCACATCCAGTCTCCCGCACACAGCGACTCTGCAATCAGAGCTGGCATCACCATCTTGAACTTCTAGAGAGGAAGGGAAAGATTCAGGAAGGATAGATCGAGAACCAGTCGCAGGCCTGCCTGGTGGCTCTTTTGGATTGTGAGAATTTGCAAATAAAATCCTGAGCCTCTCTGGGAGAGTGGGAATTCTTCCACCACTCCACGCTGTACAAGTGTGCGGATTTCTGCAAGGAGAGTCAGTGGCCAGATCTGAGGGAGGAGAGGTGAAATAGAAGTGGGGGGCTTGAGGGTGGCGGATCCCATGAGAGACCACTGATAAGATCCATGGATCCGTGAAGTATGCCTGCTAGGACTTAACGTAGAGAACAAGCCTGCCTCCCACTGGAGAACTGTGTACTTTGATGCCACCTTCATAGCTTCTTTCTGTCCGAGGCTGGTGAGGGGGACCGATAGAAAACTTTGTATGAGGTCCTTTGTTGCTTCTGCCTCTGGAGGCCGGGGGACCGGTCCAGAGGGCGCGCCCTGCGCTCCTGAGAGCCCCTGAACATTCTCCCTGTCTCCGACCGGGCCTTCCCCTGCCCGTAAGGTTTGGCAGCCGGTTTAGCCAGGCGGTCTGAGAGCTGTCCTTCTTGTGGAACAAGTCTCCACACTTGAAAGCAAAATCAATATATGCTCCTATATGTCTGGGTTGAACTTGGTAGCCTTTAGCCAAGCCATCTTACACACATCTGTGGCAATTCAAATGTCTCTGCCTGACGTTTTAGTGTGGGCCACGGTGGGCTCCATTATGTCCTGCGCCAGCCATGCCCGATTCGAAGGCTGCCCGCTTGTGCTCCGGCAGATCTGGCAGGAAATTTCCAATTTCCTTCTTTAGCCTCTGGTTCGCAGCTGCCAGCATAGCGCCCGCATTTGCCCGACGAGGAAGAAGCCGGCATTCGCATAAATCTTTTTCCTGTAGGCTTCCAGAGTGTTCTCCTTACCCTGCAGGGCTGAGGTCGAGGCGGACGTCGTCGAGGCCTGTGGCTTGGTGTACATCTGTGCTGCCGCTATAACCGAGGAATGTGGCAGAGGGTGAACCAATAGCAATAGGGTGTCCCCCTCCGCCTGCCTGCATTTGGCATCCAAGCGCTTGTTGGTGGGCTGAGTGGAGTGTAGCTTAGCCCAGCTCTTTTTGGCAAGAGCCTCTACATCCTTCTGCAGAGGAAGGCCAATCTGGTCGATGCTCGGATAGTAATCACTTCAGCAAGGACCCCCAGCCTTTCTGTTCCTTCTGGGGTTGTGGGATGCCCAGATATTCTGCCAGCCCTGCTAACCTGTCATGAAAGGCCCTCGCTGAGGACGAGGTGTCCGCATCGTCCCCTTCAGTATCCCCCTTGGTCAGTGCCCTGGTCCAAGGGGAAGGGATCTGCCACTCCCTGATCTGCGGTATTGCTGGGAGGAGGTCGGCGGTGGGATCTCTATGGCCTGCGGAGCCGGAGGGGACTGGCGTGACTACAGCCTGCGTGAGAGCCGGGGCCCGCGTGAGCGGCCCCTGAGCAAGCACATGCGATGAGCCTGTAAGGGCAGCAGAGAGCACCAGGGCTAAGGCCAGCACCAGAGCCAGGTGTAGTTGCTGTAGTGCCTGAGGTTGTGGAGGCGTAGGAGGAATCATCTCCTTTATTATGACCCTCAAGATGTTCCCCATCTGTGGAGACTTCATCAGAGTCAGGAACTTGTCAAAAAAGGCTTCCCCGCATGATGGAGATGCGCTCTACTGCCCCGGGGTAGGAGGTGTGGGAGGCTGAACGCTTTCTGTACAATGTCTGGCGTATGTGTAGCTTGCCTCAGTGTAGCGCACCGACAATGAGGGCACTGGGTAGGTGGTACACCACAGCATCTGCGGTGTCTGCATAGGGGACCATTCCACTCTTGGCACAAACTCGTGCCTGGGTGTTGGATGCACGACCCCTTGGGCCCCTCCCACCTTGGATGGGTGTACCTCTATGCGCTGCGCCATCTCGTCAGTTGGAGCAGACGTTTTGTCCTGCACCGACAAGCGGAGGAACTGTGTGTCTGCCGAGGCACTAGCACTTGCCTCTACCTGTTTGCTTGGAAGTATAGGTTCAGGCAACTTCTTCATATGTGCATTATGGGTCCAGCCAGAATCTATGTGCACTGCATCCAAGCCCGAGATCAAGCAAGCCTTTCAAGCAAAAACAGGATCAGACATTGTGAGCTTAGTCAATCAGAACCACAGGTTAAAAGAGTATCAGGATTGTAAACAGATCCCTGGTTATGAGAAATACCTAGATGTCGTACATCCCAAAAAGGCTAAGAACACTGTACATCAAACTGCGATTTGGTATTTTGACAATGAGACACTTGAGTCGCAATTGGAGAAATGGCGATGGGGAAGAATGTCCATTTTGTGGCACTATATCAGAAACTATCATTCGCTTTATGCTAATTTGCCCAGGTTACTTGGCTATTCGGAAAAGTTGTTAAAAACCATTGTTTCTGGCCCGGTTAATTCGCACTACAGGCAAGGCAATGATATTGTGCCGCAATTCGTCAGATCCTCTAGCGGTGCACTCTTTATGCAATTACCTGACCAGAGCATGGAGGCGTGGAATGGCAAAGCTGGGCTGATGCAATTCAAAAGAGGGCCACTTGGTATTCTTTGCTTCTTTGTTTGCTTTATTAAACTGGATATTAGACTGTGGATATGGTGGAAGCCACATGTTTTTTAGTGCAGGATATGGTTGTGGTAAGGCTGGAGTAGCCAATGATTATTTGGCACACCAACGTTTTGGCACTCCATTGTGATGGACCTTTTTCTCCCCTCCAGGCGGTGCCCTATCCAGTTAAAATTCTGTCTAAGAATTATCCAGATTAATGCTTGCTTCAAATGAAAATGGTTATAATTGTGACATGCAGCATCCCCTGTGTTTTACCATGTATTGTTGCTTCATTGCACATGTACCCCTTGTATTGGAAGCTATTTTGCCATCAGAACCTTTGCAGCACCTGCTATTAATGCACATTGCGCTGTATTTTTAATCCATTGATGATATATTGAAATACTTTGTTCTTAGCTCTGGAATTATTATTTGAGAATATTGTGGGAATAGATATTTTATTTGTGGTTTATGGGAACGTTTAGGTCAATGGAATTTTTAAGAATACTTGTTGTGTATAACTACGTTATATTTGTATGTGCTTTTATGGCTGATTGGATGAGGAAGACTATGAATGACAGGAGTCTCTCCTCGAATGGGATAGTTTACAGTGTTAACGCAACCATTTTTTCTCCCTATCCAGCGATTTCCCTGCCACAGAGCCTTTATCATTGACGGGTTTACGCTTTGACGGACATAACTTTGACGTAGAAATGATATTTTACTCACCGTAGTGACTAACGTACTCCTAGTCCATAGTCCCCTTTCCTCTATATTGTATGGGCGTCCCTCGCTAGGGACAGGAAACAGAACCTTTTACACCAGAAAAAATGGTCTTCCCCTTTAAATTTAGTTGCGTGTGGGAGCGCGGCCCTGGAAGCATGCGCTCCCTTGACGCCGCCCACCGGCACCACTCCTCAGTCCCCTTTGACGCCTCGGCTATATTGCAATTGCCTAATGACACAGGTTATTTAAAGAGGAGGATGGTGGGACGTATGGAGGACTATGGTATAGGAGTGCGTTCGCACTACGGGGAGTAACAATTACTCCTACGTCTCATCCACTTTCCTCCATACTGTATGGGCGATTACAACTGAATGAAGCCCTAGGGAGGAGAGTTGCCCCTCCAAGAAAACAAGTTTATTAAAACTGCCTGGCCAAATGCTGCTTCTGATCTGGCACTGGCGTCCAAGCAATAGTGCTTGCAGAAAGCTGATGGAGAAGACCAAGTAGCCGGCCTTGCTGATTATCTGCCATGTCACATGACCTTGGAAAGCCACAGACGTGGCCTTGGCTCTGACCGCGAGGGCGGGCATGTTTGCTGGCAAAGTCATGTGATGCCCCTTATAAGCTTCCTTGATGGCCAGAACCATCCACCTAGCCATTGACGCCTTGGATGCTTGGCCGCCTGGTTTTGACCCACCGAAAGTGACAAAAATAGCATCCGATTTGCAGAAGCTCCTAGTCCTGTCCAGCTAAAATCTCAGTGCACAACTGACATCCAGACAGCGCAACACTTTCTCTGCCTCATCCTTCGGATTTGGGAAGAAGGTTGGAAGTATTATTTCCTCATTGAGGTGAAAAGATAAAACAATCGATAAGAGAAATGAAGGGTGCGTCCTTAGCACCACTTTGTCCCGGTGAAACTTGGTATATGGCTCTGATGCCACTAGAGCCTGAATCTCACTGATCCTGCTGCTGAGGTAAGGCCAACCAGGAAAGCAGTCTTAATGGTAACCACTCTGATATCCACTGATGCCATGGGTTCAAACGGCTTGTGGGTCAGGACGCTCAGCACCATGTTGAGATCCCAGACCAGGAGTGGTCGCTTCACTGGGGGATACAACCTGGTCAGGTCCACCAAATGTTTCTTAACCACCAGATTCGAGGAGGGGAAGATGTTATCTCCAGAGTTTTTGTAAGCCCCTATGGCCACCAGATACGTACACCAGTTGTCCACCTGCACACCGGAATGAGCCGGATGCGCGGAAAAAGACAACACGTGGTCTAACGTGCATGCCAGAGGGTCTACCGCGTTTGCCTTGGCCCAGTGACAGAACATGGTCCATTCGCTTCTGCATTGACTCCTGGTGGAGCTGCTTCTTGCCCTTTCAACCTTTGATTGATGTCCAAGTTGTCCTGTGACAAAAGTAGATGTTTCAAGAACACGTGTTCAGGAACCAGTCTGCTAAGGCTAACTTCTCCGGCCGGGATGTACCATTGTCCATCACTGCAGGGATAACAAGGGTGATGGTCACACTGGAAGGGGGACTGCAGGTTGACCAGACAGTTGGAGGAGCTCTGAGAACCAAGGTCTGGCCGGCCACTGCAGCGCTATCAGATGAGGTGTAGCCGCTGTGCCTCTTTGACCTTGCAGATGACCCTGTGCATCAACGGGGTCGGGGGAAAAACATATGCCCACATGTCGTTCCACTGAATCTGCAACACATCCCCCAGTGAGCCTCTGTCCTGTCCCATCCAGGACGCAAATTGGTGACATCTCCTGTTGCTGCGGTGGAAAATATGTCTACCTGAGGATGGCCCCACCTGTTGAAGATCTCCCTCAGGACACCCTTGTGCAACTGTTACTCGTTGTCGACCCCCAGCCTGCTGAGTCTGTCCGCCTCCAGGTTCGACTCCCCCGGGTGGTGGACGGCCGAAAGGTATATGTTGTTATCCAGTACCCACTCCCATATGTCGATGGACAACCTACCAAGGAGAGGAGACCTGGTGCCCCCTGTTTGTTGAGGTAATACATGCAGGTGGAGCTGTCTTTCAGAATGCAGACCAGGTTGTTGCTGATAATCGTGAGGAAAGCTTTGAGAGCAAGCCAGATGGCCGTCGTCTCGAGGCAATTGATGTGCCTAGTTGTTCCTGCTTCGGCCAGAGTCTGTGGACACTGTGCTCGTCCAGGGTGGCCCCTCCCCCTATCCTTCAAGGGACGAGTCAGTGGTAATGGTGAACACCAGTTATGACTGCCTGAATGGCCTGCCCACTAATAGGTTGGCCTCTGCCCTCCACTATGTAAAGTCCTTATGACGGTGCAAAATATGCTGATTAGAGCTGCTAAGGGGTCAGTTTCCAGATTCCAAGAGGCTGAGAAATGTAGCTGCAGCCTCTTCATTTTGAGCCTTGTGTGTGGCACCACCAGGAGATATGCCACCATGATCCCAGCAGGTGCTGGTACCACCATGCCAAGGTTATTGACCTGCTTCGGAAATGCCCTGTGGCAGTCCTGATTGCAGTGACCTAGTCCTCGGAGGGGAAGATCCTCTCTGCCATTGTATCCCAGATTAGCCCCAAGAATGTCAAGGACTGAGTGGGTTGCAGCATGACTTCTTGAGGTTGATCAAGAACCCCAATTCGTATAGTGTGTGCATAAGCCTGGCTTCTGTGCGTTGGACTCCCTCGGGAGTCTCTGCTCATACAAGCCAGTCGTCGAGGTATGGATAGAGGTGGTGCCCCGCCATTCTGAGCAGAGCTGCCACTGCATTCATTAGCCTCGTAAAGATTCTCGGGCCGAAAGGAGACCAAATGGGAGGACCTTGTATTGGAAGTGAAGCCCATGACCCTGAAGCGTAGAAAGGAATGATGGGGCTCCCAAATTGGGACGTGTATGTATGCATCCTTCAGATCCAGGGAGCACATCCAGTCTCCCCCACACAGTGTCTCCGCAATCAGAGCTGGTGCAACCATCTTGAACTTTAGGAAAGGTAGGGAAAGGTTAAAGGTCCAGGACAACTCGCAGGTCAGCCTGGTTCTTTTTCTGTATGGCAAAGATGCGGGAGTAGAAAACCATGCCTCGTTGCGAGGGTGGGGCCTCCTCCACTGCCTGGCTCCGTATGAGCGAGCGGATCTCCGCCAGAAGAGTTGCCGTCCCAATCTGTGGGAGAGGTGGTTATTGGGGTGATTGAGGTACCGGTAGGAGCAAGCCCGAGGAAACCACCGAAAGAATCCACGGGTCTGTACACGTAATTTATGGTAGCAATATCCATGGAGCTGTACACGTTATTTATGGTAGCAATATCTTCTGGGTGGCTGCCTGTGATGGGGTTAAGGATTTGAGTGTCATCTGTGAAGTTGGTATGGGTAATACCAAGCGACTCAAGTATGTCAAAGAGGGGTCTGGTGTAGTTGTTGTAAAGGCGGGAGCCTTGGGGGGCACTGAATGGAACTGGAATGGGGTCAGCTGCTGGATTTTCAATAAAGACTCAATGTTGGTTCACTAAGGAACGATTTGACCCAGGTGACAGCATCTGGGGAGATGTGGACATGAAAGCTGAGGTGCTGGCATAAGGTGTCATGGTCCACAATATGAAACGCTGCTGAGGGGTCAAAGAGGAGGAGGATGGAAAAGTTGCCAGAGTCACAGATACGGTCAAGCTGCACTTTAAGTTCAAGTAGGGCTGTTCAGTACTATGTTTGGGGCAGAAACAAGATTGTTTTGCTCCCAGGAGTTGGTGGTGTTCAAGCAATTGCTGTACTTGGGTGTAGGCGACAGTCCCGAATTTTAAGCAGGAACAGAACAGTGGTGATGGGACGGTAGTTGTTGGGCTGGGAAGGGTCCAGTGATGGTTATTAAGTAGCAGAGTGACCCAGGCTGTTTTGATACAGACAGGAACGACATTGGTCCTAGAGGAAGCGCTGACAAAATCAGTAAGGACGGGGGGTCACGGTGGAGGCAGATTAACAATATACTCTTCGCCCTCTAAAAGAATCTCCCTTGCAGTTGGAGGGTTTTAAGATCTGGATGGTATCCAAGACAGTTGCATGGATTACTTGTGAGGAGGAGTATGCTGATGGCCAGGTGGAAATAGGGGGCCTAAGGGCTGGCTGGTGTCACGGAATTTGCTTTTTGGGAGATTGTATAACTTGATAGCATTGTAGAGGTTTGTGCAGTTCACAGAGGTAGGGTGCTTCCTACAGAGATGTTCTAATGCTCTCTTACATCTATGGAGTGCCACAAACTCATCTGAGAACCAGATATTGGCAGACTAATGCAGTTTGAGCATTTTAGATTTTAAAGGGGCATGAAGGTCTATAATGTGGAGGAGGCTTTGGTGGTAGTTGTCTGCTGGACCTTCAGGTCCTTTGATTTCTGGGTGAGTGGAGGTGAGCATCGTCAGGAGGGTGTGCCTGAGAATATCATGTGTGAGTTTCCTGGTGTTTCTGATCAGAATAGGGATGAGCAAAGGTACCAGGTTCGGGAGGTGTTTGGCATGCAGAAGGTAAAATTCAATTGAGTAATGATCTGAACAAGGTACTGGGTTAATGGAAGAGATGTTGATGTGGCGTTAGTGGTCAGGATCCAGTGAAGAATAAACCCGTTGGTGCATGCAGGGGCAGAGACCGACTACTCTGTTTGAACTAACTCCTGTTTGTATGATGTGAAGGTGCTACTTAGTTTAGGAAGGAAGAGGGTAGGTCTAGGTAGGACCTGGGGGAAGGTGGTCTATTGCCAGTAGAAGGGAGAGGTGCGTGACTCTGACACTGGGCGCTTATCACAGGTGGTATGGAACGTGCAGGCGGCAGGAAGGGAGTAGGGTTGGGTAATAGGAGTGCATTGAGCAGAGAGATGGGAGTACAGGAATTCCTTGCTGGATATTGCACCTTATACCAGAGCTGATTAGACCTCCAACTCCGCTGTGCAGGGTCAGTTAATTCAGGTAGTGGTGTAGTAGGAGGCAGGAATGGGGAGGTTGATGTCGTAGGGGGTCTCTGTAGGGATAGGCATCCCAACCTGAGTGGGGTCATAGCTGAATCGTTGAGGATGGGCAGACAAGGGAGGATCTAGAGGCATCCGTGGGAGGTACCGCATAGGGGAGTACCCAGGGTAAGATCACGTATTGGCACTGCTCGTAAAGTAGAGCAGGACACCCCAAGGTGCGGGAAAGGTCCTACATAAGTGCGGAGCAGTGGGGACTCCCTGGGACCTTGACACGCCTGGCTTCCGCCGAGGTGGTTGAGTGGTCGAACCAGAGAGAGGATCAGGTCATGAGTCTGAGTCTCTGATCAGGTTACATGCACATGGGCCAAGACAGGGCCAAAAAGGGATCATAGGCCTTCTCTGCAGACCTTTGTTCGCAGCTGGCCCCACCTCTGGGCAGACAATGGAGTCAGGATAGGAAGACTGGCTGGGCCAATCAGATGCTCCGATGCTGGGGGCTTGGCAGCCCGGTGAAACCGATCACTCGTTGGGGCGGTTGATGGCGCCGGCCATCATTGAAGGGTTGTAGATCATAGGAAGCGCAGCGTTCATCTTTGCACCCTGGGACATCTGGAGGGCAGCTTCCGCTGCGGATGCCTTTGTGGGTGCTCCAGAGTGGTGAGGAGCTCCTTGTATGTAGTTGCAGGGCCAGACAGAGATCATAGGCCTTGTATGCAGGCCTTGGCTCACAGCCGGCTCCGCCTGCTGGCAGCCAATGGAGTCAAGATAGGAAGATTGGCTCGGCCAATCGGATGATCCGATGCTGGGAGCTACGCAGCCCTGTGAAACCGATCCCTCGTTGGGAAGGTCGATGGCAGCGGTCATTATTGAAGGGCTGTAGGAAGCACAGAGTTGAGAATCAGCGACGGCTACCCTTACCAATCGAGATTATCGCCAAAAAGATTAACGTTAGGCTGCAAAAGTCTTGTAGCTGTGCCTGGATCCACTCATTTGAGAGTCATATCTTGGGGGTCCTCTAATCTAGCTCCATCACCTCCCACAGCCTTTTGACCGTGGAAGGACTGCATGCAGGCTTCTTGCTTGGAAGCTCTACTATAACTTCCAGAAACCCAGCACTGGGACCAGATTCATGTGGTTCTTTCGCCTTTCAATCCATCACGGACTACATTCTTATGTAAATAGGCTCTTCCCCTGAAGACTTCTCCCAGCTACAGCAACCGCAACTCACTCTGCCTTCTTTCTGTAGGATGCTCTGCAATATTCCTCTGAAAGGCCTTGGGTCATCTAATTGGAGACTAGATCTCTCTGAAAGGGTCCCCTATCATTCCTAAGCAGAAGACGTCTTGAGCTCTGGTAACGCTTACTTACCTTTTCACTAAACCCAGGGAGTGGACTATAGAGCCTATGGAAGAAACATTTCACTCTTTGTTACAGTTTTAAAATATGGAAAGGTTACATACCTTGGAGCTTTGTGTTGATTATCCACTTTAGTGTTACGGTAAGACTTCTAGAGACACTTTGATGGGAGATCACAAAGGTTTCATAGAGATTCTCAATACCAGTGGTTATGATTACTAAAGAGTTATCAAAAATTAGATGAAAGTTGCAGTCAAGTTCAGGTGAGTACTCAACTCAATCCAACACACTGGGATAGGCCATGGGAAGGATCGTTAACCCAGGTTCCACCACCAAAGGTCAGGTCAGAGTGAGTTAGGGTCGGGACTTTATGCCCTAGTCACCATACAGGAGACTGGGGAACAGTGTAAAAGCTATGTAGACTTACCCCCCCTGGCTCAGAGTTCTATTGATACCATGGTTGGAGGTTCCAGACTTTGATCCAGGAATGTTCTTCTGTCTTTGTTCCTACGTCAGGGGTCCTCTAGACGTCTATACAGAAGAGATACTTTGTTATACAGGATTTAGTTTCAGTTGGTTGCGGTACTTAGGAAATGGCTCCATACAACTTCCAATTGACGACCCAAACAAAGGCAAGTGAATACTTCTGCCGGCAAGACAGTCATGTGACACACAGAAAACAAGATTCAACGGAGGTCACCACGGTCAGGCTATCGTACAGCAGTGAACACAGGAGCAGCCCCAGCACAGCTTCCCTTGAAGTGAGACTACTATAAACGCCGGAGCAGACGACTTGTGGCACTTGCTGAAGACCTGCAAAGTTCCAAGGTGCTTCCGCAGATCGGCGATAGTCGCAGAGAGGTAGCCCAGGAGAGAGCTAGTCAGTCCACCGGTTGTTTCAGGGACACATATGAAGGCTCAGTAGGAATGGGTCCTCGAGAGTGGTTGTTCCCACCGGTCCAGGGGTCGAAACAACAAAGGCCTTCTTGAGATCAAGAAAGAGGAGCTGGACTTCACCGGGACGACACTGGAGTCTATGTTGGTCAGCAGCATGAGTTTTCTTCAGGTCATTGTTAGGGGAGATTTCCCTTAAGTCCACTTGAGGTAAGACTTAATAAAACTATCCCAATGGTGTACAGGTCCCAAACACTTGGTATCAGTCTGTACTACTTATGAAACCTTGGTAGAGTGGCAGAGCAGATAGGATTATCATAAGAGGAAAATGTTAGCTGTAGGTAAGTACACTGAACCCAGTGAGTACAGTAGTCCAAAGAAACACACTGATAAAATATTAAAATATATATTCATTATTTACACAAAGTATGTCTTAAAATACTTATATCACTTAACCAACACACATAGGATTATTTATAAATACTTTTCAAAGGCTACTGCTTAGTTAGTAGTTGCTTGTGGTACAATTGTTACAGAGTTTGACACTAATGATGTGATATGATATGGTATTTGTAACGCGCCTATACACAAGTGTTTCAAGGCGCGACGAGGCAGGGAGGGAGGGAAACAAGGGGAAGACAGACAAACGATCCTACTAGGCCAGGTGTCATTCAGATCGCGCAAGTGCAGAGGTAAGGGGAAAAGGAGGAAGTGCAGGGGGAGGAGGTGGGGGGGAAAGTGCAGTACAAGGTAAGTAGCGTAAGAAATAATAATTAATAAATAATAAATAAAAAGGGCCAGCTGGTGGCAAGTGCGAGGTAAGTGCAGAGCAAGTGCTGGGAAGGGGGCTGTAGGGTACAGTGACAGTCCCACAGTGCAAGGGGAGCCAGGGAGGCAGTGCAAGTGGAGAGTGGCTGGGCCCTGGACCGAGGTTGCTGAGAGTGGCCCAGATGCAGGTTTAGTGCTGGATTTAGTGGGGGGTTAAGCAGGTTTAGCAGGGGAGAGGGAGAGAGAAGGCAGAAGCGAAGAGGAAGGTTTTGAGGTGCTTCCGGAACCGGAGATGGTTCTCCTCAAGTTTCAGGGAGGCAGGAAGGCTGTTCCAGAGGGAGGCCCCTGCTGCAGAGAGAGATCTACCCCCAGCTCGTTGCTTCGAGAAGCGGCTGACCATGAGGGAGTTGGAGACGGATGAGCGAAGGGCTCGTGAAGGAAGATATTTAGGAAGAGAGAGTTGAAGGTATTTAGGTCCCTGGCCCCAGAAGGCCTTGTGGACAATGCAGAGGGTTTTGAACTTAATCCTCGCAGCCACTGGGAGCCAGTGAAGGGATTTCAGTCCTGGAGAGATACGGTCCCTGGGCTTGAGGCCAAGGACAAGTCTCGCAGTTCTGTTCTGGATAAGTTGCAGAGGGCGGAGAGTGGAGGCAGGCAGATTAAGATAGAGGCTGTTACAGTAGTCCAGCCTTGAGAGAACCAGGGCTCGGGAGACAGTGAGCTTCTGGGGGAAGGAGAGGAAGGGAAGAATACCTCTGAGGAGGTGCAGCTGGTAGTGTGACTTCTTAGAGACGTCAGATATATGAGGAGAGAAGGAGAGTGTGGAGTCGAAGATGACCCCGAGGTTTTTAGCCTTGCAGGTAGGGGCAGGAAGGGGGCCAAGGGAGGCCGGCCAGAGAGCTGCAGGGAAGGAGGGAGTGGGTGTGCCGATGAGTAGAATCTCAGTCTTACTGGCGTTGAGGCAGAGGTCATTGGCGGCACACCATTCCTGGATAGCAGACAGACAGTCGGAGATGAGGGAAGGAGAGGAGGAGGCCGAGGGTAGCCTGAAAATGAGCTGGGTATCGTCGGCATAGCACTGGAAGTAGGGGCAGAGAGCGGCGATGCGGTGGGCAAGGAGTGCCAGATACTGGTTGAAAAGCCAGGGAGAGAGGTTGGAACCCTGGGGGACACCACAGGTGGAGAAAAAGATGTCAGAGAGGAAGGAGCCCATTTGGACCTGGGAGGGTCGACCGGAAAGGAAAGAAGTCAGCCATGCCAGAGCCTGACCAGTGATACCCAGGTTATCACGGAGACAGTTGAGCAGGATGGCATGGTTGACAGTGTCAAAGGCAGAGGAGAGATCGAGCAGAATGAGAACACAGGGAGTGTTGGAATCGAGGTTCAGGAGCAGGTCCTCACGGATGTTCAGGAGAGCAGTTTCCGTGCTTCTGGCCGCTCTGAAGCCGGATTGATGGTCATGAAGATTACCAACAGATTCAGCATGGAGGTTAAGCTGGGAAATGGCCAGTTTCTCCAGGAGCTTACCCAGGAAGGGAGTAATGGAGATTGGGCGATAATTGGCCGGGCAGGAGGGGTCGGAAGAGGGTTTCTTGAGGAGGGGGTGCACAAGGGAGTGCTTGAGGGGGGATGGGAAGACTCCAGAGGCGAATGAGTGGTTGCAAAAGACAGCCAGGGCAGGAGCCAGGGAGTCGATGTGGTCCTTGATGGTTTTGGAGGAACAGGGGTGAACCTGTTTAGACGAGGCTTTCATAGATCGGACTTGTCTGGAAACCTCATCAGCAGAAAAAGGTGGAAAAGCAGAGAAGGAGGGCGGAGGGGCGGCTGCAAGAGAGCAGGAGGAAGAGCCGGGAAGAGAGGGAGGGGGGAGAGAGGAGGAGAGCGAGGACAGGATGTCCTGAGTTTTTGAGATGAAGTGCGAGGCCAGTGCAGTGCAGAGGGCCTGGGAGGGGACAGGAGAGGTAGAGACTGCAGCAGGGTTGGCCAGCTCCTTGCAGATTTTAAAGAGTTCGGCCGAGTTGTTAGATGCCTCAGAGATGCGGGCTTGGATAAGGGCTCTCTTCTTGGTGAGGACGGAGAGCCGGTATTGCCTTTGGAGCAGGCGACAGGCCAGTTTGTCAGAGGATGAACATGAAGCACGCCATTTCCTCTCTGCCACC